>NC_132923.1:132825218-133140945 GCF_047675955.1 Chlorocebus sabaeus
CTGGAAATTCGGCATCTTAAAACAACATGAAAGTATTGCCTTGTAGCTCTGGAGGTCAGAAGTCTGAAACAGGGCCCCCTTGCCTATAAGCAGCTGTGCTCCTTCTGTGGGTTCTCGGGGGATCTGTTCCTTGCCGTTTGCAGCTTCCAGCAGCCGCTCTCATCCCTCAGTTCTTCCCTTCCTCCGTCCTCAGTCAGGCCGGCACAGCATTTCTCTCACCTCTTCTCCTGCCTCCTCTTGCCCATGTGAGGACTTTTGTGATGACTCTGGGCCGCGCAGTTAATCCAGGGCCACCTCCCCATTTTCAGGTCAGCTCACGAGCAACCCAAATTCCATCTGCAACCTTAGTCCCCCTCTGCCCTGCCAGGTGACATATCCACTGGCTCTGGGGATTCGGACGTAGACAACTTTGGGGGCCATTACCCTGCCCACCACAGTAACACGTCTCGGCCTAGGAGGAATTTTTGGTTTCAGCTGTGTCCCCTTGCACCTACCACAGTGATCACACAGAGTGACCCTGCTGGATCGGATGAGAAGTGGCATGGTCAGAGAGGCCAGGGCTGGCCGTGCTCCAAGGGAACTGGTCCCTGTTGTGGAAAAGGAAGCTGTGCCCCAGTGCCCATGGCCTGGCCTGGAGTCTGGAGGCACTGGTCCCCACAGCCGACTCCTCACACCCAGCAGCGAGCTCGAGGCCACAGAGCAGTTGCCTCTAAGGCGTCATCTTTCCCCACCCTGCCCCCAAGGGCACCCGTTCCTCACGCAGCACAACCTGGAACTATCTACTGCACAAGGAGGCCCCGACATCCCCCGGGCACACATCCTGGGGGCTGCGTACATGACATGGCTGAGGACCAGCTTTCTGCTGAGCGAGTCATGTCCTGAGTAACTCCAGGGGGTGCTGCTGTCATCTACATGGATGGTACCCCCAAAGTTGTGCAGTGCTCCACCTGGGCAACCACCCATGGCAGCCCTGAAGATTAGAGTGAGGAGCAGAAAGGAGTGGGGCATTCTCCACCATGGGATTCAGGATGAAATATGAAGGCTACTCCCTGTATTTTCTTGACAGTGGCACACCCATTGTCTAACCTGCCGTATCCTCCTTATCCTCAAGAAAATCCACCTACTTCTGGGTCAGTACCTGAGTGTTCCCTGAGTGCCAAAGTTAGAAAATCCAATCATGCTCATACCAGCTGAGACAGGAAACTCCCATGCCCACCTTACAGCTGAGCTGAACTGTGGGGGTGGGGGAGATAGTAAATAGTTTACCCACAGCCATGTGGCTAATAAGCTGACTCAGGCTGCCAGGAGAACAAGCTGCTCTGCCCCCAGTGTGTTGTGTGGGCCTGGCAGAGGTGCTGTACCCATCAGAGTGCCCACTGGCAGCCCTGGGGGAGGCACCTGACCCATCAGAGTGCCCACTGGCTCTAGGGTTCTCAATGCCCACAGGTCAGGGCCAGCCACAGGCAAAGCCACACTGGGGAGGCTGCTTTCTCCCAGCAGCCGGAGGGCAGCAGCCAGGCTGGAGGAGTGGTGGATCTGAAAGCAGCTGGCTTCTGTGCAGTTTTGGCTCTAGGACGAGCAAGGAGGGGCGCTGCTTCCATCACCCAGAGCACTGCTGCTGCCGAGGCTCAGAAGTGAGATTTTTCACAAAGAGTCCTACAGAGGGGGAAGAGCAAGCACCTGCAATTTGCCCTGAAACATGGGCTTCTAGCAGAAGCTCATCCATGGGGGCTGCAGCTCTGCTCCAGCAGAGCCATCCCGTCCATGCCCTGGGGTGTGGGAACTGCTGGTGCCAGCAAAGCCCAGGAGAGAAGACAGAGACAGAAACCTGGGCCTGGGCAGGTGCACTGCTGACACTGGGACATGTGGGCATCTCCATGAATGCCCAGCACAACAGCCCTTTCCCACAGCCTCGTATGTCAACCCCATGGCAGCATTTAGGGTGCCCTGGGCAGGTGTCACTGTTGCTTGTGATACAAAAAGCAAATTGTCCCAGGACATCACGTGTCTCCTCTCCCTTTTCCAGCCCCTCCTGGTCCCTCAAAGCCTCATCTCACTCAGCCTGGCTGCCCCCCACCACCCATCCAAACAGCCTCCCTGCCACCAGCCCAGACCCCAGGTGGTGCTGCCACAGCTTCCCTCTCCCTTGCAACGTGAACGCCCCGAGAAGCACACAGGCCGGACCTCCAGGGCAGCTACACTGCAAAAGTTCTTGAACACAAAAGCCCACGTTCACCAAAGTGTTACATAAAAACCTATAGACACTTTTGGAACGATGCTTTGCCCACGCTCCAGGTGAAGCAGCCTCTGCGCCAGCCCTCCTGGAATCCGCGCTCAAAGGCTGAGCTTTGCACATCATCCTGGAAAACTTTAGGGCCCAGGTGGGAGGACAGTATCAGGGAACGGATGGATTTTGTCTATTTGACGCTCCACATAGTAACATTTTGTTATCTAGGCCATGGAGACTGGGAACGATGCCAGCGAAGGCCCAGGGGAGGTGCCCTGCCAGTGACAGTCCGACGAGCCCCCTGCATTCCCACCCCCGTCCTGGGCCTCCTTCCTCCGCACTCAGCTCATGGATATCGAAAGCTTTCTCTGTTCACTGCCACCCTGAGCCACACAGCAATGCTCTGTCACTCCTGACACGTGACTCTCGGAAGGTGCTGCCTCCCCGGCCAGCAGCTGGAGGTCTTCAAGCCAGTCATGAGGGCGTGTGGAGTCTGCAGCCACTGCTGCCTGGGGCAACTGGGGCTTGTGCTGATTTGACCAAATCTCCCAGGCACCTCCAGGACCCACGGAATCTGCCAACTACACCAATGAAGAAACTGCCCCAGTGAACGGCGCTTCACACAGCCTCTCGTCACTAAAGGCCACAGGGCGCCTCCTGTGTGCCCAGCCCTCTTCTGTGCCCAGTGCGTGCTCAGCGGTCCCTATGTGACTGTCCTTGGGGAGGACAAGACATGAAAATGCACAACAAACCCTGAGCTGTAAGCGACTGAGCACTTACCCCCGATGTGTTCAAGCCCCGGCAAAGCCAGAGAACCTCGTGGCCCGAGGGTGAGTCTCCTACGCCTCTGGCACCTGCTCGTGGAAAGCAGTTAGTGATCGAGGGAAAGGGATTGGAATCAGGGGCCCTAGAGCACCTGTGCCTGGGCCCGGCACTCAATGATCCTGGAGGTGGCCTTGGTCTGTTCACCCCCAGAGCAGCCTGCAGAGGGTCCGGCCCCTCCACACAGGAAACATCTAAGCAGGGCTCTGGCTGTTTCAGGACCCTGCCCCACAGAGCCGGCCCCGAGAGCAGCCCTCAACCTACCCCAGCACTCCAAGACATGGGAAGAGGGAGGCTGGGACTCAGTTAGGGAGGCCTGTGCATTTGCCGGGAAGGCTGTGGCCAGCAGGGAGGGCACTGTGGGCTGCTGAGCAGGGGAGAAGCTGTTTGGGACTGTTTATGGCCCCTCAAATTTGTATGTTGAAATCCTAACCTCTAAAGCGATGGTAACAGGAGGTGTGCACTTTGGGAATCATAGGTCATCAGGGTAGAGCCTCACGAACGGAATTAGGGCCCTTATAAAGGGGGTCCCCGGAGTGCGGCCTCTCCCTCTTTCCACCAAGTGAGGACGCAGCAAGAAGGCTGTACCAGAAAGGGTCCTCACCAGAACCTGGCCGGGGGCACCCTGGTCTCAGAGCAGCCGGAGCCAGCAGAGGCAGAGCCCGTACACACTGCTCCCCAGAGGAGACCAGAGGGCCATGGGTGAAAGAAGGGATCACAAAGAAAACACGGATCCGTGCCCTTCCTTCCCTTTCATCTCAAAACTGCAAACGTCTTCAGGCCTGAAGATCAAAGCTCCTACCTGTGGGCAACTCCAGGCCCACCCAGTCGGCAGTGTGGCCCCACTCCTCTCTGTGACGTGTCCTTCTGGGCAGCTCTGGCTTCACCCAGGACCACAGGGCAAGGCAGATTCAAGAGCACTTGGTTGATTCATGGGGGTCACAGACGCCGCTGTGCCTCAGCAACCCAGGGCCCTGTGCCCAGGAGCCTCCCGGGAACCGCTGGGGGTTGGGCGCGGTGGCTCATGTCTATAATCCCAGCACTTTGGGAGGCCAAGGCGGGTGGATCACCTGAGGTCAGGAGTTCGAGACCAGCCTGGCCAACATGGTGAAACCCTGTGTCTACTAAAAATACAAAAATTAGCCGGGCATGACGGTGCGTGCCTGTAATCCCAGCTCCTGGGAGGTTCAGGCAGGAGAATCACTTGAACCCGGGAGGCGGAGGCTACAGTGAGCTGATGGTGCCACTGCACTCCAGCCTGAGTGACAGAGTGAGTCTCTGTCTCAAAAATTTAAAAAATAAAATAAAAAATAAACAGAACTGCTGGGACCTGGGACCCCCCGTCCCAGGCTCAGGCATAACCCCTTGCCACCTGCAGTCTTGGCTCAAACCTCTCCCAGGGGCCACCCCTGACCACTCCCCACTTTCCAAACTGCACCCTGCACTCCCATCCCCGGGGCTCCCCAGTCCCCTCTCCTCCCTCACAGCTGACAAGGTGTCATGAGCATTAGATGAGCGAACACACACAGCACACACATCACCCGCCTGGCACACAGCCGCTGTTCAGCATTAGATTTAACTTTGAATATTCACTGAATTTAAGACACCGTCGATAGCAAAGCACTGCGCTATTTTATGAACCACTAAGAAAGAGAAAATGCTGCCAATTAAACTGACATGACGCTTTCTTATCACTCATAACTTTCATTTTACACTTATTGAAGGAGCTCTTCTGGACTTAATTAGACATGGATTTGTACTGGCCATCACTTTGGCACACACATAAAAGAAAGATATCAGCAAAATAAAATTTGTTAAGCTATTCCTAAAATTTGTGCACATTATTAAGTCCAAATCTTCCAACTCCATTTCCCTCCAAGCCATCGAGCCCTGTGCTTGTCCTCACGCTCCTGTCCTCTGAGCTATCAGAAACATCCAGGGTGCAGCTGATGCTCGAAGAACACGTAAAAGGATGAAGAGTCGTAGCTGCGGGATCCAGAAGCCTGCCTGGGGTTGATGGAGTCAGCCTGCTGCCTCCTGCTTAG
Organism: Chlorocebus sabaeus; assembly: GCF_047675955.1. NCBI lineage: Eukaryota > Metazoa > Chordata > Mammalia > Primates > Cercopithecidae > Chlorocebus > Chlorocebus sabaeus. Next base: position 132,830,313 of record NC_132923.1, read on the forward strand.
GGGACTTCTGCGAAAGGCTGATTCTCAACATCCCTGGCCACTTGGTCTCCTAGGGGCAAGTGTGCTCCACCATTGTCCTGAGAATTTTCTTCCAGGCCCACACCCATCTGCAAGCTTTGAGACTGAGGCTGTCTTGTTCTGGCAAAGGCAGGCCAGTGTCTTGTCCAGGCACAGACAGGCCCAGTGGCTACATGGCTGACCACGATGGTGAGACGTCTTCTATTACAAGATATGTCCTGATTTTGGAGATGTCCACGCATTAAAAACTGGGCCAGGCATGGTGGCTCACTCCTAGCACTCTGTGGGGTGGAGACAACAGCATTGCTTAAGCCCAGGAGTGTGACATCAGCCTGGGCAGCATAGCAAGACACCAACTCTACAAAAAATAAAAAATTAACCATGTGGTAGCAAATGCCTGTTGTCCCAGCTACTAGGGAGGTTGAAGTGGGAGGATTGCTTGAGACCAGGGAGTCGAGGCTGCAGTGAGCTGTGATCACATCACTGCACTATGGCCTGGGCGACAGAGCGAGACCCTGTCTCACAAAAATAAAATAAATAAATAAAAACTGCATCCTAAACAGGCTGAGGCTGGAGGAAACCACAAACCTAGGAGTTTGAGGCCAGCCTGGGCAACATAGCAAGACCCTCTCTAATTTTTTAAATAAAAAACATATATACAGATAATAGGCCATTGTGTTTTTACACGCAAAGCCTCCAACCAGCCTCAAAGCATCCCTCTCCCTGGTAGTCACGACAAAATGACTCAACTCATGCCCTGCTTCCTTCTCAATCCTATGCTGACTCCAGAGCCAATGCAGTCCCAGCTCCACTATGACTCAGTGGCCTTGGCACTTCCCATTGCCTCCTGGGTGCCTCATCTGTGAATTGAGGTGTGAACATAGCAGAGCCTCCCCCTCAGGGCTGTGCTAAGAACTAAGGAAGTGACACTCTTAAAGCCCATTGATGCCTGAGGCACATAGATGTGAGTGCTGGCCACACATACACTCCATCCCATAGCATCTTTCCGTAGGATCACCACTCCATCCCACACCATCACTCCATCCCGCACCATCACTCCATCCCACACCATCCTTCAATCCCACACCATCACTCCATCCCACACCATCACTCCATCCCGCACCATCACTCCATCCCACATCATCACTCCATCCCACATCATCCTTCAATCCCACACCATCCTTCAATCCCACACCATCACTCCATCCCACACCATCACTCCATCCCACACCATCACTCCATCCCACACCATCACTCCATCCCACACCATCCTTCAATCCCACACCATCACTCCATCCCACACCATCACTCCATCCCACATCATCCTTCAATCCCACACCATCACTCCATCCCACATCATCCTTCAATCCCACACCACCACTCCATCCCACACCATCACTCCATCCCGCACCATCACTCCATCCCACACCATCCTTCAATCCCACACCACCACTCCATCCCACACCATCCTTCAATCCCACACCACCACTCCATCCCACACCATCACTCCATCCCGCACCATCACTCCATCCCGCACCATCACTCCATCCCACATCATCCTTCAATCCCACACCAACCTTCAATCTCACATCATCACTCCATCCCACACCATCACTCCATCCCACACCATCCTTCAATCCCACACCATCCTTCAATCCCACACAGCCACGCCATACCGCACCACCACTCCATCCCACACCATCACTCCATCGCGCACCATCACTCCATCCCACATCATCCTTCAATCCCACACCATCACTCCATCCCACACCATCACTCCATCCCACACCATCCTTCAATCCCACACAGCCACGCCATACAGCACCATCACTCCATCCCGCACCATCACTCCATCCCGCACCATCACACCATCCCGCACCATCTTTCAATCCCACACCATCACTCCATCGCGCACCATCACTCCATCCCACAGCATCCTTCAATCCCACACCATCACTCCATCCCACACCATCACTCCATCCCACACCATCACTCCATCCCACACCATCCTTCAATCCCACACCATCTTTCAATCCCACACCATCACTCCATCCCGCACCATCACACCATCCCGCACCATCTTTCAATCCCACACCATCACTCCATCCCGCACCATCACTCCATCCCACATCATCACTCCATCCCACATCATCACTCCATCCCACACCATCCTTCAATCCCACACCATCACTCCATCCCACACCATCCTTCAATCCCACACAGCCACGCCATACCGCACCACCACTCCATCCCACACCATCACTCCATCGCGCACCATCACTCCATCCCACATCATCCTTCAATCCCACACCATCACTCCATCCCACACCATCACTCCATCCCGCACCATCACTCCATCCCACACCATCCTTCAATCCCGCACCATCCTTCAATCCCACACCATCACTCCATCCCGCACCATCACTCCATCCCGCACCATCACTCCATCCCGCACCATCACTCCATCCCACACCATCCTTCAATCCCACACCATCCTTCAATCCCACACCATCACTCCATCCCGCACCATCCTTCAATCCCACACCATCACTCCATCCCACACCATCACTCCATCCCACACCATCACTCCATCCCACACCATCACTCCATCCCGCACCATCCTTCAATCCCACACCATCACTCCATCGCACACCATCACTCCATCGCGCACCATCACTCCATCCCACATCATCACTCCATCCCGCACCATCCTTCAATCCCACACCATCCTTCAATCCCACACCATCACTCCATCCCGCACCATCCTTCAATCCCACACCATCACTCCATCCCACACCATCACTCCATCCCACACCATCACTCCATCCCGCACCATCCTTCAATCCCACACCATCACTCCATCGCGCACCATCACTCCATCCCACATCATCACTCCATCCCGCACCATCCTTCAATCCCACACCATCCTTCAATCCCACACCATCCTTCAGTCCCACACAGCCATGCCATACCGCACCATCACTCCATCCCGCACCATCACTCCATCCCACATCATCACTCCATCCCGCACCATCCTTCAATCCCACACCATCACTCCATCCCGCACCATCCTTCAATCCCACACCATCCTTCAATCCCACACCATCCTTCAATCCCACACAGCCACGCCATACAGCACCATCACTCCATCCTGCACCATCACTCCATCCGCTCCATCACTCCACCCACACCATCACACCATCCATAGCATCACTCCATCCCGCACCACCACACCATCCCGCACCACCACTCCATCCCGCACCACCACTCCATCCCGCACCACCACTCCATCCCACACCATCACTCCATCCCACATCATCCTTCAATCCCACACAGCCACGCCATACAGCACCATCACTCCATCCTGCACCATCACTCCACCCACACCATCACTCCATCCCACACCATCCTTCAATCCCACACAACCACTCCATACCGCACCATCCTTCAATCCCACACAGCCACGCCATACAGCACCATCACTCAACCCACACCATCACACCATCCATAGCATCACTCCATCCTGACCATCACTCCATCCCGCACCACCACTCCATCCCACACCATCACTCCATCCCACACCATCCTTCAATCTTGCACCATCGCTCCATCCCGCAGTATCACTCCATCTCGCACCATCGCTCCATCCTGAACCATCGCTCCATCCTGAACCATCGCTCCATTCTGCACCATCACTCCATTCCACACCATGGCTCCATCCTGTACCATCGCTCCATGCCGCAACATTGCTTCATCCCACAACATCGCACTGTCCTGCACCATCGCTCCATCCCGCACCATTTCTCTGTCCTGCTCCATCGCTGCGTTTTGCTCCATTGCTGCATCTCATACAATCTCTGTGTCCTACACCATCCCTTTATCCTGCACCGTCACTGCGTCCCACACCATCGCTCTGACCCACACCATCACTCAGTCCCGTGCCACCACTCCGTCCCTCACCATCGCTCCATCTTGCACCGTCACTCCATGCTGCAGCATCACTCCATCCTGCAACATCGTTTTGTCCCGCACCATCGTTCTGTCCCGCACCATTGCTCCATCTCACTCCATTGCTCCGTCCCGCACCATCACTGCGTCCCATTCCATCACTCTGTCCTGCACCACTGCCTTGTCCCACAACATCGCTCCATCCTGCAGCATTGCTCTGTCCTGCACCAATGCTCCATCCCACACCATCCTTCAATCCCGCACCATCACTCCATCCCGCACCATCACTCCATCCCACACCATCCTTCATTCCCGCACCATCACTCCATCCCGCACCATCACTCCATCCCGCACCATCTCTCCATCCCGCACCATCCTTCAATCCTGCACCATCACTCCATCCCGCACCATCACTCCATCTTGCACCATCTCTCCATCCCACACCATTGCTCCATCTGGCACCATTGCTCTATCCCGCACCATCGCTAAATGCCGCAGAAATTCTCCATTCCACAACATCGCTCCATTTCACATCATCAATTCATCCTGCTCCATCGCTCCATCCCGAACTGTCGCACTGTCTTGCTCCATTGCTCTGTTCTGCACCATTGCTTTCACCCACTCCATCGCAGCATCCCGCACCATCCCTGCATCCCGCACCATTGCTTCACCCCGCACCATCGCTGCACCCTGCACCATCGCTTCATCCCACATAATCACTTTGTCCAGCACCATCACTTTGTCCCGCACCATCACTCCATCCCGCACCATCCTTTTGTCCTGCACCATCACTCCATCCTGCACCATGTCTCCATCCCACACCATCACTCCATTCCACACCATCTCTACATATCACACCATTACTCCATCCCACATCATCACTCCATCCCACACCATCTCTACATATCACACCATCACTCCATCCCACATCATCACTCCATCCCACACCATCTCTACATATCACACCATCACTCCATCCCACATCATCACTCCATTCCACACCATCTCTACATATCACACCATCACTCCATCCCACATCATCACTCCATCCCACACCATCACTCCATTCCACATCATCACTCCATCCCACACCATCACTCCATCCCACACCATCACTCCATTCCACACCATCACTCCATTCCACACCATCACTCCATTCCACACCATCACTCCATCCCACACCATCTCTACATATCACACCATCACTCCATCCCACACCATCACTCCATCCCACACCATCACTCCATCCCACACCATCACTCCATCCCACACCATCACTCCATCCCACACCATCACTCCATCCCACACCATCACTCCATCCCACACCATCACTCCATTCCACACCATCACTCCATTCCACACCATCTCTACATATCACACCATCACTCCATCCCACATCATCACTCCATCCCACACCATCACTCCATTCCACATCATCACTCCATCCCACACCATCACTCCATCCCACACCATCACTCCATCCCACACCATCTCTACATATCACACCATCACTCCATCCCACATCATCACTCCATCCCACACCATCACTCCATTCCACATCATCACTCCATCCCACACCATCACTCCATCCCACACCATCACTCCATTCCACATCATCACTCCATCCCACACCATCACTCCATCCCACACCATCACTCCATCCCACACCATCTCTACATATCACACCATCACTCCATTCCACACCATCACTCCATTCCACATCATCACTCCATCCCACACCATCACTCCATTCCACACCATCACTCCATCCCACACCATCACTCCATCCCACATCATCACTCCATTCCACACCATCTCTACATATCACACCATTACTCCATCCGACACCATCACTCCATTCCACACCATCTCTACATATCACATCATCACTCCATCCCACACCATCTCTACATATCACACCATTACTCCATCCCACACCATCACTCCATCCCACACCATCACTCCATTCCACATCATCACTCCATCCCACACCATCACTCCATTCCACACCATCACTCCATTCCACATCATCACTCCATTCCACATCATCACTCCATCCCACACCATCACTACATATCACACCATCACTCCATCCCACACCATCACTCCATCCCACACCATCACTCCATCCCACACCATCACTCCATCCCACACCATCTCTACATATCACACCATCACTCCATTCCACACCATCACTCCATTCCACATCATCACTCCATCCCACACCATCACTCCATTCCACATCATCACTCCATTCCACACCATCTCTACATATCACACCATTACTCCATCCCACACCATCACTCCATCCCACACCATCACTCCATCCCACACCATCTCTACATATCACACCATTACTCCATCCCACACCATCACTCCATCCCACACCATCTCTACATATCACACCATTACTCCATCCCACACCATCACTCCATCCCACACCATCTCTACATATCACACCATTACTCCATCCCACACCATCACTCCATCCCACATCATCACTCCATCCCACACCATCACTCCATTCCACACCATCACTCCATCCCACACCATCACTCCATCCCACACCATTACTCCATCCCACACCATCACTCCATCCCACACCATCTCTACATATCACACCATTACTCCATCCCACACCATCACTCCATCCCACATCATCACTCCATCCCACACCATCTCTACATATCACACCATCACTCCATCCCACATCATCACTCCATCCCACATCATCACTCCATCCCACACCATCACTCTATCCCACACCATCTCTACATATCACACCATTACTCCATCCCACACCATTACTCCATCCCACACCATCTCTACATATCACACCATTACTCCATCCCACATCATCACTCCATCCCACATCATCACTCCATCCCACACCATAAAGGTGCTGTGAGGGGTGAGTATGTGGGGTTTGGGAGGGGGGATGGGAGAGCCTCCCTGGGGTGAACGGGAGGGCCCCTGGCTCGGGTGGTCTCTCCTCTGGTCATGATGCATCAGTACCATAGTGTCACCCTGGTGGGGGGTTCTCTGTTGGATGGCACACCATGTGACATTCCAGATACTGGCCACGAGTGCCCTGTGCCAGGCTCCAACACTTTCGCTAAATACTTTTAATAACTCATTTTTAAAAGTAATCGGGAGGCTAGTCTACTTGTGGAAAGAGTTAAAGAAGCCCTGGTCCAAGGTTCTGTGGTATTGAAAGGGCCGTGAGCTTGTAAGGAGGGAACCTCTGCTTGGATTCCTGGTGAGTTGCCCAGAGGCACTTAGGAATGAGCCAGAAAGACTTTTCAAAAAAAAAAATTAAATTCAGTAGGATCATGCTGACTGTCCAGCCTTCAGCACCATCCAGCAGCCATCAAGTCTTTGCGGAGGGTCCCCGTGGTACCGACCTCAGCTTGCTTTTTGCCCTGAGCTCTCCTGGGAGAAGCAGTCAGGGATGGGGTGAGAGAAGGTGCCACCCTGGAGCATGTAGAGTCTTGGCACCTTCTCCTACTTGCCTGGAACCTTGGCCCAGTGATGCCCTTCCTGTGAGGTGTGGTTTCCCACTCATAAGATGGGGATAGCACAGACCTCAGAAGGATGTTGGCTACAAATGTAAAAACTGACACACTGTCAAAAACAAGCATTTTTTTTTTTCTTTTGAGATGGACTTTTGCTCTTGTTGCCCAGGCTGGAGTGCAGTGGTGCGATCTCCGATCACTGCAACCTCCACCTCCCGGGTTCAAGTGGTTCTCCTGCCTCAGCCTCCTGAGTAGCCAGGATTACAGGTGTGCGCCATCACACCTGGCTAATTTTTGTATTTTTAATAGAGATGGGGTTTCACCATGTTGGCCAGACTGGTCTCAAACTCCTGACCTTGGGATCTGCCTGCCTCAGCCTCCCAAAGTGCTGGGATTACAGGCATGAGCCACCTCGCCTGGCCAAAAACAAGCATCTTTTGTGTGTGTGTGTGTCAAATAGTTTAATTCATGGAAAGAAAACAGCTTACAACAAATCATTTAAAAAGCATGCTTACATTTACCTTTTATACCTGCGTTTGTACACCTGTGTGTTGTGAGTCCATAAAGGAAGAAGCATGCTCCAATGATACTTTCTCAGTGTTTCCTATACAGGGGTTTCTCTGTCATATGCTGCCATTCACTAAAAAAACCTGATTATGATGCATCTTATAGAAAGCTTGTTTACATTTGCTAAGGATAATGGCCTCCAGCTCCATCCATGTTCCTGCAAATGATGTGATTTCATTCTTTTCTTATGGCTGCCTAGTATTCCATGGTGTATATTTACTGCATTTTCTTTATCCAGTCCATCATTGATGGGCACTTGGGTTGATTCCATGTCTTTGCTATTCGGAATACTGCTACAATGAACGTATGCATGCATGTGTCTTTATAATAGAATGATTTATATTCCTGTGGGTATATCCCCAGTGATATGGTTGGGTGGTGTCCCCATCCAAATCTCATCATGAATTGTAGTTCCCATAATCCTCACGTGTCGTGGGAGAGACCAGGTGTAGATAATTGAATCAGGATAATTTCTCCCATCCTGTTCTCGTGAGAGTGAGTTAGTTCTCATGGGATCTGATGGTTTTCTAAGGGACTTTTCCCCCTTTTGGCTCAGCACTTTCTCTTGCTGCCACCATGTGAAGAAGGACATGTCTGCTTCCCCTTCCACCATGATTGTAGTTTCCTGAGACCTCCCCAGCCATGCTGAACTGTGAGTCAATTAAACCTCTTTCCATTACAAATTACCTAGCCTTGGGTATGTCTTTATTAGCAGTGTGAAAACAGACTAATACACCTAGTAATGGTATTGCTGGGTCAAATGGTAGTTCTGTTTTTAGCTCTTTGAGGAATCACTACACTGCTTTCCACAATGGTTGAACTGATTTACACTCCCACCAACAACGTGTAAGCATTCCTTTTTCTCTGCAACCTCACCAGCATATATTTTGACTTTTTCATAACAGCCATTCTGATGGGTGTGAGATGGTATCTCATTTCAGTTTTGATTTGCATTTCCCTAATGATCAGTGACGTTGAGCTTTTTTTCATATGTTTATTGGCCACATGTATGTCTTCTTTTGAAAAGTGTCTGTTCACGTTCTTTGCCAACTTTTCAATAAGGTTGTTTTTTTCTTGTAAATCTGTTTAAGTTCCTTTTAAATGCTGGATATTAAACCTTTGTCAGATGCAGTTCACAGAAATGTTCTCCCATTCTGTAGGTTGTCTACTTACTCTGTTGATAGTTTCTTTTGCTGTGCAGAAGCCCTTTAGTTTAATTAGACCCCATCTGTCAATTTTTGCTTTTGCTGCAATTGCTTTTGGCATCTTTGTCACAAAATCTTTGCCCATTCCTATCTCCAGAATGGTATTGCCTAGGTTGTCTTCCATAGTTTTTATAGTTTTATATCTTACATTTAAGTCCTTAATCCATCTTGAGTTGATTTTTTGCATATGGTATAAGAAAGGGGTCTAGTTTCAGTCTTCTGCATATGGCTAGGCAGTTATCCAAGCACCATTTATTGAATGGGGAGTCCTTTCCCCATTGTTTGTTTTTGTCAGCTTTGTCAAAGATCAGATGGTTATAGGTGTGTGGCCTTATTTCTGGGCTCTCTATTCCATTCCATTGATCTACGTGTCTGTTTTTCTACCAGTATCGTGCTGTTTTGGTTACTGTAGTCTTGTAGTATAAAGTCAGATAGTGTGATGCCTTTAGCTTTATTCTTTTTGCTTAGGATTGCCTTGGCTATTTGGGCTCCTTTTGGGTTTATATGAATTTTAAAATCGTTTTTTCTTAGTTTTGTGAAGAATGTCATTGGTAGTTTAACAGGAATACTGTTGAATTTATAAATTGCTTTAATGATATTGATCCTTCCTATCCATGAACATGGAGTATTTTTACATTTGTTTGTGTCATCTCTGATTTCTCTAAGCAGTGGTTTGTAGCTCTCCTTGTAGAGATCTTCCACCTCCTTAGCTGTATTCCTAGATATCTTATTCTTTTTGTGGCAATTGTGAATAAGATTGCACTCCTGATTTGGTTCTCGGCTTGACTGTTGAAAAACAAGAATTCTTTCTTTTTTTTTTTTTTTTTTTTTTTGAGAAAGAAAGTCTCACTCTCTCAAAAACCGAGGCTGGAGTGCAGTGGTGCGATCTTGGCTCACTGCAACCTCTGCCTCCAAGGTTCAAGTGATTCTCTAGCCTCAGCCTCCCGAGTAACTGGGGTTATAGGCATGTGTCACTATACCTAGGTATTTTTTTTGTATTTTTACTAGAGAGGGGGTTTTGGCATGCTGGCCTGGTTGGTCTTGAACTCCTGGCCTCAGGTGATCTGCCTACCTTGGCCTCCCAAAGTGCTAGGATTACAGGTGTGAGCCACTGTGCCCAGCCGAAAAATAAGGATTCTTAACAAAGCTTACCTTCATTTTGTTTCCTGAAGAGGCTGGCGTCTGGCAGTGATGATTTGGGGAGAGGTGATGTCATGGGGGAGGTGATATCATGGGAGAGGTGATGCAATGGAGAAGTGATTTTATGGAGAGGTGATGTCATGGGGAGGTGATGTGATGGGGAGGGGATGCAATGGGAAGGGAATGTGCTGGGGAAGTGACGTCATGGGGAGGTGATGTCATGAGAAGGGGATGTGATGGGGAAGTGATGTCACGGAGAGGTGATGTAATGGGGAAGTGATGTCATGGGGAGGGGATGTGAGGGGGAAGTGATGTCATGGACAAGTGATGTCATGGAGAGGTGATGTCATGGGAGAGATGATATCATGGGGAGGTGATATCATGGGGATGTGATGTCATGGGGGAGGTGACGCCATGGGGAGGTGACACCATGGGAAGGTGACATCACAGGGGAGGTGACATCATGGGAGAGATGATATCATGGAAAGGTGATGTCATGGGAGAGGTGATGCCATGGGAAAGTGATGTCATAGAGAGGTGATGTCATGGAGAGGTGATGTCATGGGAGAAGTGATGTCACAGAGAGTTGATGTCATGGGGAAGTGATGCCATGGAGAGGTGATGTCATGGGAGAGGTGATGTCATGGAGAGGTGATGTGATGGGGAGGGGATGCAATGGGGAGGGGATGTGCTGGGGAAGTGATGTCATGGGGAGGTGATGTCATGAGGAGGGGATGTGATGGGGAAGTGATGTCATGGGATTGGTGATGTCACAGCAAGGTCATGTCATGGGGAGGTTACACCATGATGAGGGGATTTGATGAAGAAGTGATGTCATGGAGACGTGATGCCATGGAGAGGTGATGTCATGGGAAGGTGATGCCATGGAGAGGTGATGTCATGGGAAGGTGATGCCATGGAGAGGTGATGTCATGGGAAGGTGATGCCATGGAGAGGTGATGTCATGGGGCAGTGATGTTATGCAGAAGTGAGGTCATGGGAGAGGTGATGCCATGGGAAAGTGATGTCATAGAGAGGTGATGTCATGGAGAGGTGATGTCATGGGAGAAGTGATGTCACGGAGAGCTGATGTCATGGGGAAGTGATGCCATGGAGAGGTGATGTCATGGGAGAGGTGATGTCATGGAGAGGTGATGTGATGGGGAGGGGATGCAATGGGGAGGGGATGTGCTGGGGAAGTGATGTCATGGGGAGGTGATGTCATGAGGAGGGGATGTGATGGGGAAGTGATGTCATGGGATTGGTGATGTCACAGCAAGGTCATGTCACGGGGAGGTTACACCATGATGAGGGGATTTGATGAAGAAGTGATGTCATGGAGACGTGATGCCATGGAGAGGTGATGTCATGGGAAGGTGATGCCATGGAGAGGTGATGTCATGGGAAGGTGATGCCATGGAGAGGTGATGTCATGGGGCAGTGATGTTATGCAGAAGTGAGGTCATGGGGAGGTGATGTCATGGGGAGGTGATGCCATGGGGAGGTAATGTCATGGAAAGAGGATGCCAGGGGAAGGTGATGCCATGGGGAGGGGATGTGACGGGGAAGGGATGTCATGGAGGGGTGAAGTCATGGGGAGGTGATGTCACAGAGAGGTGATGTCATGAAGAGGTGATGACATGGGGAGGGGATGTTATGGGGAGGGGATGTCAGTGGGAGGTGATGTCATGGGAGAGGTGACATCATGGGAGAGGTGATGCTACTGGGAGGTGATGTCATGCAGAGATGATGTGATGGGGAAGTGATGCCATGGGGAAGACAATGTTGTGGCAGTGGTGATGCCGTAAGGAAGTAATGTTGTTAGGGAGATGATGTCACAGGGGTAAGCCATTGGGGAGGTGAAGTTGTTGGGGAGGTGATGTTGTTGGTGGAGCATATGTCATTGGTGGAGGCAGGATAGTGGCGACACCTGTGTGCGGCCACTGAACACCTCATGGTTGTGGAATACTGAACTGTGGCAGGTGACTCCAGGAGGGGAAGGTGGGCTCTTGCCTCAGCAGGGCTTGCCGGCAGGCTGTGCCCAGTCCCAGCTACAGCAACTCCAGAGGGACTGAGGGTAGGGCCGGGTAGGTGCTCGGGCCTCCCCGGGCAGGTGGGACCTGGGGTGGTGGTGGGGGATACTGCACTGAGTCCTGCTGCAGCCCCAGAACCAGGACCTTTCTTTGCTCCCTTTCCTTGCAATGAAACAGGGTGGAGAACTGGAAAACCATAAGTTTCAGGGCCCAGACCTGGACCCAGACCTATCTGCCTTCAACCTCAGCTTTGAGCAGGCAGGAGCTGGCAGGAGCGTGCTGTGCTGGGGTGCATTTAGGCTGGAGGTTGGCTGCGGACACTTGGAAGATGCGTAGCTGGTGGGATGCCAGGTGGGTGTCAGGACTCCTGGAGGCCTTGAGTGTCGGACAAAGGAGTTTCTGGGCAAGGTACTCTCTTTGGGTCTTAAAGAAAACCACCTTTGTGCTACCAAATGGAGTGCTTTTCTTTTTGGTTGGCACCTAGCATATCTGTCGGCACCATATTCTAACTGGAGTTATGTGACTTCCTGGTGTTGTGGTCCAGAAGGCATCATTGTTACCTGTACTGACTCTTCCTAAACATCGGGTGTTGCAGCAACAGGCGATTCCTCTGCTGCTCCTGTTTCCTTGTTTTCAACTTGGAAAGCAGCCCTTTGGAAAAGGGCAATTTTGCTTTCCATTCTATAGGTGGGGAAACTGAGGCTGAGAGGCTTAGGAGCGCGGCCAGCTCTCAGCCTGCAGAGGGGACCTGGGAGGCCCTCCCTGTCTGGGAGACTTCACATCGTCGCTGCCAAGTGGACAACTGCTTAATGTATTTTCCCCCAAAGCCGAATAAATGGGCCTTTACAGAAATTTAGTAGGTGAATAAACCACAGATGAAAAATCAAACACTTAGAAAAACCATTTAACGTTTTTATTTACACCATAGTGAAAATACCAGCTTAGTTTGGGATCGGAGCTGTTACATAATTTATGGCCACAAAGCCAATTCCTAACATAACGTACTCTCAAGTTTTGCAGGTCCCCGAGGCGCCCAATTTATATTCCATTCTAACTTGGAGAGGATGAATGGCAGGCGGTGGCAGGGAGGGAAGGGTGCCTTCCTGGGAGCCGGGGAAGGGACGGCAGCCTGGAGGAACGGGAAGGCAGCTTCGGCATGTATGTAGGGCAGGAGAGTGGCTTATAATGGAAGGATTGTAATTTATTTTGACACTGATCATGTATTATTCAGCTAGAGTAAAAATAAACCTTATTAGCCAGGAAAATAGATCCCTTTCTTTATGCCCACGCAATGCCAACTGCAACATCACAGTGATGATCAGGACAATAGCGGAGTTTGCTCAAACATCTCATCAGGCACTCGAAGAATCAAATCCCTCGTTGGGAAGAGATTTGCAAACATGCAAGTGCATCTACATAATACGCTTCATCTCTCCCTGAGCCTCCGAGCTCCCAGAGAGGGAACCTGCGCCCAGGAGGCAGCCCCGCCTTTCCTCAGCCCATCCCCAAGCCTGGGCCACCTATTTCTGAGCCTGAGCCACTTGTCCTCAAGGCTGGGACACGTGTTTCTGAGCCTGGGCCACCTGTTTCTAAGCCTGGGTTGCCTGTCCCCAAGCCGGGTGTTCCTGTCCCCAAAGCCTGGATCACCTGTGTCCAAGACTGGGCCAGTTGTTTCTGAGCCTGGGCCACTTGTCCTCAAGCCTGGGTGGCCTGTCCCCAAGCCTTGGACACGTGTTTCTGAGCCTGGATCACCTGTCCCCAAGCCTGGGCCACCTATTTCTGAACCTGAGCCACCTGTTTCTGAGTCTGGGCCACTTGTCCCCAAGGCTGGGACACCTGTTTCTGAGCCTGGGTCGCCTGTCCCCAAGCCTGAGCCACCTGTTTCTGAGCCTGGGTCACCTGTCCCCAAGCCTTGTGCTCCTGTCCCCAAGCCTGGATCACCTGTCCCCAGGCCTGGGCCACTTGTTTCTGAGCCTAGGGCACCTGTCCCCACCTCTCTCACTGACAGACACCACCCATCCCTGCAGACAGGATCAAGCCACACATTGCAGGAAACCTTCCTGTGAGCCTCCCCAGTAACTTCCAGCCCACTTAGAGTCCAAACCCAAACCCCAGCCACCTCCTCTACTGGGAGGCAGACGCATCGCAGAGTCCAGAAGTGTGCGCTGATCCCTCATGAAGGAGGACCAGGACACATGGGTCCAGAGACCAGGGCAACCCGCAGTTCAGGTTGCATGAGAGAGGCTGACATGGAGACTTGACCATGCTCCCCACACAAGGCACAGCCCCTCCTTCCCTCACCTTCATGTACAGGGGAACCCCTCCCTTGCCCCCACACGAGGGACCCCAGGGATTGTGGTGGGAAGAATTCTAAGGCCATCCCCCAAGCCCCACACCCTCGTATGGTGGCCCTCTCAAGTGCAGGGAGACCCAGGAGGCGAGGGGGCATCACCCAGGATTATGTCACATCACACAGCCACAGGGATGAGTGAGGATGTCATCAGGTCCCTAACAATGGAGTACTTCAAAGGGAGAGTGTCCTGCTTGGGCCTGCGCTAATCAGGGAAACTCTTAAAAGGGAGTCTAGAGGTTTGAGACAGAAGTCAGAGAGACGCGCCCTGCTGGCCTAGAAGAAAGAAAAACCCCACTGTGAGCTGTCCATGGTGGCCTCATTGCAAGGACACACAGGCAGTCTCCAGGGTGGACGGCATGGCGGCCTCATTGCAAGGACACACAGGCAGTCTCCAGGGTGGACGGCATGGCGGCCTCATTGCAAGGACACACAGGCAGCCTCCAGGGTGGACAGCATGGCGGCCTCGTTGCAAGGACACACAGGCAGCCTCCAGGGTGGACGGCATGGCGGCCTCGTTGCAAGGACACACAGGCAGCCTCCAGGGTGGACGGCATGGTGGCCTCATTGCAAGGACACACAGGCAGTCTCCAGGGTGGACGGCAGCCCCATCCAACAGCCAGCAAGAAAGCGGGACCTTAGCACTACAGCCCCGAGGAACTGCATTCTGCCAACAACCTGAACAAGGGTAGAAGAAAACCCCGAACTCCAGAGAGGAGCACAGGCCTGGCCAGCACCCAGATGGCCACCTGAGGACCCCCCACCCAGACTCCTAATCCACCATGCCCCGGAAGCATCCACAGGGGTGACGGTGACGTAGACTACGAATGGGTGGTGATTTGCCCCAGGCATCGACAGCCAATGCAGAGGTGCCTGAGCCTGCACCCCATCCCAGGAGCCAAGGAGAGTGAATTTTTATCAAGATACAGCACGATATCGCAAAGGCATCCTTTAAAAAGGTGACCTGTGCTTTCACTCAGGATGTCAACTTTTGCTACGTAAAATGTGTTCGTCACTTCCAAACCTCAAACAAGAAGTCAGCTTTAGGGTCTGAATGAAAAACAATCTTGGGGTGGGTGAGTGCACCTTCCATCACAGGGACACTTTGCTTCTACCCCTCATGGTGGGGGAAGTCACGGAGACTCCAGGTACCCGGGTTGGGGATGCTTTCTGCCATTGCATTTCTCTGCCTGGAGTGGCACCAGAAGTTTCTGGAAGGTGATTTAAACCAACATTCAACCCAAAGATACATCAGAAGACTGCACTGCCCCCTCCGACACAGCGTGGGTCATTTACAGGAGTCCTTCCACCACAAACTGCTTTAAAACTCAGAGCTGCAGTGATTTCAGGCCCTGAAGTTCAAATAGTACAGTGATTAATGCAGCTGAACAGCCCCTGTGAAAGAGCTGGAGCGTTCACTATGTTTTTAAATATATAGATACACAGATATATAGATATAGATGTACATATATATGCACACATACAGAAAGAGAGATACAGGGTCTCACTCTGTTGCCCAGGCTGGAGTGCAGTGGCACCATCTCGGCTCACTGCAACCTCCACCTCTCAGGCTCAAATAATCCTCCCACCTCAGCCTCCCGAATAGCTGGGACCACAGGCGTGCACCACCACGTCTGGCTTTTTTTTTTTTCTTTTTTTTTTTTTTTTTGTATTTTTGATAGAGTCGGGGTCTCACCATGTTACCCAGGTTGGGATTACAGGCGTGAGCCACCTTTCTTGGCATATATATATTTTCTACAGAGAGGGTTTTGCTGTGTCACCCAGGCTGGAGTGCCGTGGCGCCATCATACCTCACTGCAGCCTCAAACTCCTGGGCCCAAGCGATCCTCCTACCTCAGCCTCCCAAAGTACTGGGACTACAGGCACCACCACACCCAGCTAGACTGTTCACTATTCTTACAGTTGTGGTTCCACTGGGCGCTTTGTCTGTCCTGTTTTACGGGACCACTCTGCAAAGCTCCAGAAGATACAGTAAAAGGAAAAGCGGGGCCGCCAGGCACCGACCAGGGATGGGAAGAGGCTGGGGCAGGGACCTGACCTCCACCTGTGACCCTGCTGGAGCAATATATGGTTTAAATGTGAGCTCACATCCCATGAAGGAAAGAATGTCATTTTAAATGGGTTTTTTTTATTGCTGTTGTTTTGTGGAGGTTTTTGTTTGTTTTTTAATAAACCATGGAGTGGTTTCTCGTTCTTACAAGGTCTTTTGGCAGCTCAGAGGTTTAACTGCTTTAGGCCAAATGTGCGGGCGCTGGGAGTGGGCACAGGCGAAGCCACTGGGGTGTGGGAAGCTGAACGCCGCTTAGCCAGGAAAATGTAACAATGAGCCTCCATGGCAGAAGTGGGAGCAAAAGTTAAAGGTCAGCAACATGGAAACTTCCTCTCTCCCCCATCCTTCTGGAAGTCTCTACAACTGGTGTTCCCGGCTCATACAGGGGCCTCAGATCCCCTGACAACAGCAAGGTGCCAGTTCATGGGTGTGTCCCCGGCCTCAAGCTCATGACTCTGTCCTGGTGGGTAGCCCCCAAAAAACACAAATGCAGTCCCTCCGGCAGTTTAGATGAGAGGGACCAAGGTGTCCTTTCTCTGTGACACTTGGCCAGGAGTCCGTTGCAGGGCCAGCTCTCAGAGCTGTAGTCTAACAGCTTCATCCAGACAAGCTGGAAGAAGGGCTGGGGTGTCTCTGTCTTGCAGACAGCTCCCCTGAAACTCATTTCCAAACAAGAAGGGAAGACTCACTTTCTAATAAAAGAAGAGCAGAACTGACCACTCCAGTTTCATTGAGAGGATATTCAGCAAGACTTCCTCTTCTCGAGGGATGGTTCTGGCCAGTTAACAACAAAAACAGCTAACATTTACTGAGGGCAGATCGTGTGCCCGGTACTTCACGGATATGACTTAATTGGAATCCTTACTTTAAACGCCAGGATAAAGAGTTCTTTCTTTCTCATTTCACAGCCAAAGAAACAGGCTTGGGTAGCTGGTGTGACCTCTCCAAGTCCCCACGGCTTTACAAGGGGACAGGAGCGCCGCCAAAGGGGCAGCCCTTGTCCCTTTCTTCCCTGGAGAGAAGCAAGGTTTTTTATTATTATATTACCCTTATTACAAAAATAATATGTTTTCGATCATTTTTAAAAGAGACTTAGCCAAGCACGGTGGCTCATGCCTGTAATTGTAGCACTTTGGGAGGCCAAGTGGGGGTGGATCACTTCAGGTCAGGAGTTCGAGACCAGCCTGGGCCATGTGGTGAAACCCTGTCTCTACTAAAAATACAAAAATTAGCCAGGAGTGGTGGTGCACACAAGTAATCCCAGTTACTCAGGAGGCTGAGGCGGGAGGATCACTTGAACCCAGAGGCAGAGGTTGTAGCGAGCCAAGATCTCGCTACTGCACTCCAGCCTGGGCAACAAAGGGAGACTCCATCTCAAAAATGAAATTAAATAAATAAAAGAGATGTAAAAACTCCTTCAGCTCATACACCTTGCCACCGTCCAGCCGTAATACCCCTGTAATAATCATGATGATGTCTCAGAGTCGATTCTTTCAATATTCTCTATAGTTGCTTTTTTTTATAAAAATGGGACTGAACACTGTATACACTCTTTTGTTCCTGGTCTTCTTTTTTCCATGATCCAGGTGGTTTTATCCCCCAGGGTCTCTTCTTCTTCCTCCTCCCTCTTGCTTGTCGCCCTCTCGTTGTTGGGAAACTGCAGATTGTTCTCTTCTCCATGTCCCCTCCTGCTGGGACCTCAGAAGCTCCTGCCATTCAGTGAGCCACTGCCTGTGGTTGCCATGAGAAGGGATGCTAGGAGTTCAAGTTCCTGGAGCCTCAACCACATTGGCAGGAGCTGCCTCACCCAGACAGCTCCCCCAGCTCACAGATCCCAAGCCTCGGGGTCCGAGAGCCACCCAGAGCGGAGGCAGAGAGGAAGTTGGAATCAAAACCGCACAAGCCCGTCTCTTCCCCGTACCAGTGCTCCAACCTATGGAGGTGACAAACAATCTTAAAACAGGAATTTTAAAAATAAGGGAAACAAGAAAGGGAAGAGAAGCCAGGCAGTGGGAAAGAGCCGCTCCCCTCAACAGGAGTCGTTTTCTGTCCAAAGCCTGCTCTGCCAGCCATCCTGGCTTTACTCCTAGAATCCATCACTGGCTAGGTTTTACAAGAGCTGCCATGACAAAGCACCACAGCCCAGCGGCTTAAACACGGACACTTACTCCCCACGGTCCTGCAGGCTGGAAGTGAGATGGAGGCACAGGCAGGTTGGTTTCTCCTGAGGCCTCTCTCCTTGGCTTATGGACACCATCTCCTCTCTGTACCCACAGGGTCGTCCCTCTGTGTGTGTCTGTGTCTCCATCCCATCTTCTTATAAGGACACAAGTCAATGGATTAGGGCCTACCCTAATGATCCCATTTTAACTTAATTCTGAAAAAACTATAAATACAGTCACGCTCTGACATCCTGATGATTAGGATTTCAACATACAAATTGGGTAGGGGACTCTACTGACATTTTGGACACACACACACCCCTCTTATTGCCACAACTGAACACAGCGCCAAACATTGCCAAATGTCTCCTAGGAGGAGGGGTTACAACACCACCCACTCCCTGAGAACCATCGCCTAGACCTGAAAGGAAAGGAGGATCCACGTGGGATGCTGTGGCCTCCCGAAGCCCCACAAGACTCCAGACAGAGGAGGAACGTGGCCACTGGCTTACGTCGGGCTGGCCTCATTCACCACCCTGTGGGGAAATCTAGGCATGTGGCTTCAACAGTGCAAGGGAATACTGCCAGGTCCCCAGGTCCCCAGGTCCCCGCATGCCTGCTGAATCCGTGATCCCATTTCAGAGATGGAGCACCTGGACGCATCAGCGATGCTGACTTGCAAAGTTGCACAGAGCCGTGGCCACCCAGCCCGGCTCCCTCACTTCCTGAAAGTGCAGAGACAGGGAACCACTTGCCCAAGGTCACACAGAGTTCCACCTGATAGGACTGCAGCCTGGTCTCCTGGCACTCGGCCCAGTGCTCTCCAAATGGCCACAGGGTCTGGGCACCCAGGCAGACCCTGGCATGGACACCTCCCCTCTGGGGCCTCAGCAAAATCCCCAGCAAGCACCCTGGCCAGACAGAGCCAGATAGGGCCTGCCTGGACTCTGGGGAAAGATTTCCCAGGAGCGACCCCAGGACAAGGGCTTGGAAAGTCCCCCCACCCACCCACAAGGAAGGAGCACCCCCACCTGCGAGGGTTCCCACTCTCCCAGACGCAGTGTTTCCCTCCGGCCTGCACACCCCTTGGAAGCTGCAGCCCTCCCTGCCAGAGGCCCCCAGAGCCCCTCACCTTGTGCCTCCGCACGTCCTCCTCCCTGTCCTGGCCACTCCGCCAGGCCATCGAATGGGAGAGGGAAATTAAATCTGAGCCTTGATTTTGTGAGGAAAATAATGAAAGTGCACAAGGTGAAGTGAATCAAGAAAAATGACACAAAGTGACTGGTTAAAATAAATGTTATCAAAGAATCAGGGAGGGAGAGGCTCGGGTGAATGTCCACGTGGGGAAAGAGATGACAAATTTCACATCTTGTGATCAAAGCTCCATTTCTCTTCACATGCAGTTACCAGGCTGTGAACGCTCGGGCCCAGCCAACCCTTCCAAAACCAACAGCTCAAAGCCAGCAGCTCAAGGACCATGCTGCAGAAACACAGTCCCTTACAGATTCAGTGACTCCCAAGACACATTGGCCCCAATGAGCACCAGATCACAAAGGTGTGAGCCAGGCTTGTAAACACATGCAGGCCTTGGACCAGAAGCCCAACAGGATTGGAATGCATGCTGCCTCTCCTTCCTAATCCTTTTGAGCTGCTTTTGCTGGAATGTGCCATTTCCAGGGGGCTCTTCAGCTTGTCCGCCAAGCAGTGAGTCTTGTTAGAGGCAGCTGGGACGTTGGTGAATCATAAGCCTGATTTGAAGGGACTGGATGTCCAGGCTCTGTGATTCCCAGACTCCTGCCACTTACAGCCCTGCTGAGAACTCCCTTCAGCTCAGAGCCTTCCTGTAGATCCACCTTGCAGGCCTCGGGATGAGAATCTAAGTGAGGTGGCTTCTCCACCCTTTCTGCCTTCTTCCTGCCTGGGATGTGTATGCAGCACCTGGAAGCAGTGCAGCCGTTCTGCAGCCTTGAAGATGAAAGGCACCTGCTATGGAGGGCAGGACAAGGGAAGGGGCCTGGGTTGTGTCTCAGCTCTGCACCACTTTCCTCTGAACATCTTGGCACAAAGATTTAGGGACAGCAAAGAGGAAGGGAGAGAGGACAGCCAGGACATAAAGGTGACACCAACAGCAAGGAGGGAAGAGTCCAACACTTCAAAATGGTCTTCTGGGGTATGGAGCAAGAAGAAGCCACAGGGTTGGTCCTGTTTTCTGAGTGACTGATGCCTTATCATTCTTCGGGTCTCAGATCAAAACACTTGATTGGAGAAACCCACCCTGACAACCCCAGCTAAAATATCCACCATCACCCTCCCCACGACCCTGCACACTCTGTGAGGTGGGCAACCCTTCATCTCTCTCACCACTCCAGATGGATGGATGGATGGATGGATGGATGTAGGGTGGATGACAGAAAGATGGACAAATGATGGATGGATGGATGGATGTAGGATGGATGAGAGAAGGATGGACAGATGATGGATGGATGGATGAGAGAAGGATAGACGGATGGATGGATGGATGGATGGATGGATGGATGGATGGATGACATGGATGGTTTGGCTGTATCCCCACTCAAATCTCATCTTGAATTGTAGTTCCCATAATCCCCACATGTCATGGGAGGGACCCAGTGGGAGGTAATTGAATCATGGGGGAAGTTACCTTCATGCTGTTCTCATAATAGTGAGCTCTCATGAGATCTGATGGTTTTATAAGAGGCTTTTTCCCCTTTGACTCAGCACTTTTTCTTGCTGCTGCCATGTGAAGAAGGACATGTTTGCTTCCCCTTCCACTACGATTTTAAGTTTCCTGAGGGCTCTTCAGCCATTTCCTGAACTGTGAGTCAATTAAACGTCTTTCCTTTATAAAGTACCCAGTCTCGGGTATGTCTTTATTAGCAGCGTGAGAACAGACTAACACAGATGAATTAATAAATGCCCAGGGATCTTCCTCGTGTACCACAGTGCCCTACAAACACAAACTTGTTTAAATAAAATGTAGTGACTGTTTAATTTGGAGCAGCAAGGCAGAAAAACCTATCTAAACCATGAAGACTGTCTCGCACAGAGAGGAAGGCACCAGCAAACTCTCACACAGGTCAGACCAGACTTTGGCAAATTGCTGATCCTGTCTGTGCCCGTTTCTCAAGGGGGCTTCACAGCATGTTCCAAGGTGGCTGATTGGCCTATAAAATCCAATGGTTTTGTGGCCAAATTAAAGAAGGCAATATTTTCCAAAGCCAACAGCTCAGAAAAGCTGATCACTCTGAGACTCCAAGGAATTGGAGCTTCTGGCTGCAAATCCTTGAAACACAAGAAAGAAATAGCTGCTGGACTCAGGGTGGGCTGCGGTTCTGGACGGGGCTCCCCAGTATCCCTCCAGAGTGGGAAGCAATTGAGCTGAAGGCTGGTTCTGGGTGAGGGGGCCCTTCCGGGAGAGGTGGTAGAGGCTACTTTCAGTTGTCAGGGGACCCAGAACTGCAGGATGGTGCTCCTGGCATGGCCTCCACCAGGCTGCAAGATGCACACAGCCCTTGTTACAGGCCGGGGCCGTGAGTCTCTGCCACAGGCACAGCCTTCCTGGGCAAATGCCTCCCCGATGGTGCGTGGGAGAAACGGAACTTCATTACACAGATTAATAAAACATAAATATGGGCTTGGAAATCTAATAATAGCTGGTTTATATGCTAACGAGCCCTCCAAGCAGCAAGTTCAAGGTCTTTCCATGACCAAGCAGAGCACTGAGAGGGCCTGGGGCTCACGGCAGGGGAGCTCTTGTCTCTTGTTTTGTCACCCCACTAGGTGGCCTTCACCCCACAAAACAGACACATGGATAACAAATGACATTTCTGCTAGGTGAATCTGATTTTCCTACGACATTCATAATTAAAAACAAGGACATGTTCCCATAGAGAAGAAAAACCCCACTGACGGTTAGCGGGAAGGGCTAAGGACCGGCCCCTTCTTCAGCATGGTGAGTGAGCAGCGCCATGTGTGCTGCCAGGGCTGGGGGCAGCTCTGCACACCCAGTGGACAGCAGACACGTGTCCTGCAGCAGCTTGGCCCTGGGCCGTGCCCCGGCGGGACCTCAGTACATGTTTATTGAACTGGATTGGAGCAGCTGTCTTAGCAAGCCCTGCAAGCCTGTTTACAGTGCTGACCCTTTCTGACCTCATTACCCACCCACTCTGGCTCTCAAAACCCCTCCACGTTGACCTTCAGAGCCCACAGTCAGTCATCAGCAAAATCCCCTGTACCTCCAAGCACTCCTCTAGAGCGTCCCTTCACCCACCGGCTCCAGCAGGGCCCTGGCTCTCTCCCCCACGATACATGCCTCCCGGGCTGCGTCTTAGCTGGGGGCCGTTTTCCCTCCCACGGCCTCGGCCCACAGAGCTGAAGCTGGGTGGGTGGCCTTCTGCTTTTCACCGTGGCTTTCAGGCTACACTGGTAAGCTTCCGCTCGCTGTCTAACAAATGACCAAAAAACAGCGGCACTAAAGCTACACACCACAGCCACAGCGGTTCCTTCCCACAAATCTGTGGGTGAATTTTCTGGTCTCTGCTGGTCCCAGCTGAAATCTCTCACGTGTCGTGCTCCCCAGGCTGGTGGGTTAGCAGCTGGATAATCTCGCTGGGCTTCCTCACCCGTTCTGCACGCAGCAGACCATCGGCCAGGGCTCCCAGTTCCCCCCCGGGTAGCATCTCACCTTCTAGCAGGCTGGCTTGGGCCTGTGCCCGTGGCAGCCTTAGGACCCCAGGTCCAGCAAAAGGACAAGCCCCAGTGAACATGGGCTTTTCAGCCTTCGACTCTAATGTCCCACTGGTCAAAGTGAGGTATGCGGCCAAGTCCAGAGTCTGTGCAGGACCCCCACTCACCAGGACCCCACCCACTAGGAGCAGAGACACAGGACGGGAGAGCACTGGGGTCATTTTTACCAACAGTCTATACGCAGACCCCGTTCCCTCCCTCCACCATCAAAGCCTCCTCTCTGAGTCCTACGTCAGTGGGCGTGGTGGCCCCATCCCCTTTGCCGAGTCCCCCTCCAGCCCTGGTTCCTGGAAGGCTCAGCTTCTGTTGCTCACGCTCTGCCCCCACCCCACTCCCGCCCAGTCATGGGGAATCTGACTCCTCTCAGCCCCTCCTCCACTTCGGCCCTCACGGAGCATTGGCTGAGCTCCTCCCTCACGGCCATGCAATGTCAGACACCCTCACAACTGCAGCTGCCATCCTCCCAACCCCTCCCTGGGCCACGCCAACTGCAACAGCCCTTCTCTGTAACCCCCGTGGGCCCTCCCTGCACTCTTGCCACCGACTCCCACCCCTCCAATAGCTCCTAGGCCCCCCTCGCCTTTGCTTCATCTTTAGAGGCTTCCTTGCAAGACCCTCATGTCCTGTCGTTTTGGCATCCTGCAAAGCCCCCGTCCCAGGGACAGCCGCCGTCCCCCCACTCACAGCACCCGCATCCTTCGGCTCAACAAGGATGAGGAACAGCTCATGCCATCGGCCTCACTTTACACTCAGCCCACGCATCTCAAGGGAGCCCCTCATCCTCCCTGTTGGCCCGGCCCCCAGCCCCTCCACACACTGGTCTCCTGGGTGGTGGCATCATGTCACTGCCTCAAATGGGAGCTTTCAGGAGTTTCCACAACCCACCTCAGTGCCCGTGCCCTCCACCTTCTCCCTTGTCACCCCAGGGGCCAGTCCAGGCCCCTCTCCAGCGCCAGCCCTCCTCCTGTGCACTAAGTTCACCCCCTCGCCCCTGCCCAGGCCATCACCCCAGTAGGCCTGCTTCCATCTGCTCCCTCCTGGGATAGTCCCTCTGCTACGCCATCCCCAACAACACATGAAACTCACCTGCCGCTGTATTTCCCCTGTGTGCTGGGGAAATACCAGCACACAGAACACAATGCACAAGGCACAGCTCCCTCCTGGCTTCCCCCACTCCCCGACTCCCCTCCACAGAGAAACAGCTCGTAAGAGCCATCCACACCCATGATCTCCACTCCCTCTCCCGCCACTGTCTCGAGTCCACTCACTCTGAGCATGACCTCCACGCTGCCACCCAACTTCTTGGCCAAGGTCATCAGTTACCTCCACGCTGCTGGCCATGATGGCCCATGCCAGGTTCTCAGCAGCAGCCCGTGGCCGCGTGATGGCTCCTGCCTGCTGGGCATGCTTTCGTCCCGTCCTCCAGGATGTCACACCCTTCTGCTTCGCCATGCACTTTTCTGGTCACTCCTTTGCTCAGGATCACTGTGTGGCCACACAGGTGGGTCCTGCACAGTTCCAGGAGTGCGATTCACATGATCTGTGAGGTGAATGGTGACTCCACAGTCAGGGGACGTGGCTGCTTTGCCTTGGTGGATTCCACTCCTCCCCTGCTTCCTAACAGTGGGGTCCAGGTTTTCATTCTGGGATCTCTCCCTCTCTCTGCCCCCTCACCCGCTGGTGAGCACATCCAGCCTCAGCTGTACACTCAAATCTCCTGAATGCCTGTTCTCTGTCTGTGATCTTTCCTCCAAATGTCAGGTCCACTTTTCCTAGAGATTCCCCAGTAGCGCCACTGGGATATCCAATAAGCATTGCATATTACCATGTCCAAATCCACATTCCCCAGAGCTGCCCCCAGCCATCTCTCAGCTCAGCCACGACTCCATCTTCCAGTCCCTCCAGCTCAAAACAACGAAATCAAGTCATGTTACTCCTCTGCTCGAAACCCTCACATGGCTCCTGGCTCACACAAAGCAAGAGCCAAGGTCACCAGAGCCGCCCTCCAGGCCCTCGGGATGTGGCTTCAGCATCCCTTGCTGTCCTCTCCCCAAGCCCACTCCGGCCTTCTGGCCTCCTGTCTGCTCCTGGAGCCTGGCCATGTGTTTCTGCCTATATTCATTTATTCTCACACTGCGATAAAGATACCACCCGAGACTGGTAATTTATAAAAGAAAGATGCTTAATTGACAGTTCTGCAAGGCTGAGGTGGCCTCAGGAAACTTACAATTGTGGCAGAAAGCAAAGCAGCAGCAACCACCTTCTCCACAAGGCAGCAGGAAAGAGGGAAAAGCCCACGGGAAACCGCCATTTATAAAACCATGAGATATCGCGAGAACTCACTCATTATCACGAGAACAACATGGGAGAAACTGCCCCTGTGGTCCAATCACCTTCCACCACTCCCTCCCTCCACCCGCGGGGATGCTGGGGATTACAATTGGAGATGAGATTCAGGTGGGGACGCAGCCGCACCCTCTCAGTGCCTCAGGACACTTGCACTTCCTGTGCGTCTGGCTGGAGTGCTCTTTCCCCGCTGTCTGCAGGGCTCCTCCCTCCCCTCCTCCAGGTCTGCACCTGTTCCTCGCCCTCTCGGGAGGCCTTCCCTGGTCACCTGCTTCCAATCGCGGCTCTCCTCTCCGTTTGCCTCCTCCCTTACGCCTTCTCCACAGTACTCAGCCTCAAACAGAAACATGTTTTACTTTTTAAAATACTGTTGTTGCCTCCACTGGCATGCCAGCTCCACGAGGGCAGGGCTTTGTCTGCTTTGCTGACCATGGCACCCTAGACAGCCATGCCTGGCACCCAGTAAGCGCTCAGTAAATCTTTTTGAGTGAATAATTAACACCTAAATGAAGACTCATGCTAAAAGCACAGCGGCAGCATCCCTCCCGTCCCCAGGGCAGCCATCTCTCCAGGTGCTGCGGGTCATCTGCCTTAACCAGCTCTTCTCTTCTGGCGGACTTCCCCTCATATTCCTGGGAGCGCCCCGGCTACCAAAGGCATCTAGCACTGAGCCCCCAGGGTAAACCCTGGAGTGTCTGTCAGTACCCCAGCAAGGATGCCGAGCCTTAAAGGAGAGCCCTAGAACTATTCCTGCCCTGGGAGTCTGGGCCTGGGGGAGTGTGTGTGTGGGCATGCCTTTGTGTGTGTGCCCATTCATCTATGTGCATGTATATAGTTGTACATGTGTGCATGTGTGTGTACATGTGAGTGTGTGCCTGTACGTCTGTGCATATGTGCATATATGTGTGCACTATATAAGCATGTGCATGCTTGTGTGAGCACGCATGTATGTGCATGTGTGGTTGTGCATGTGTGTACCTGTGTGCCCTGTGTGTGTGCATGCTTATTGTGTGTGCACATGCATGTATGTGCATGTGTGTACATATGTGCATACATGTGTGCCCCATATAAGTGCATGTGTGCTTATGTGTGCATGAATGTATGTCTGTGCATGTGATTGTGCATGTGTGTACATGTGTGCCCTGCATCCGTGTGTGCCTGCTTATGCATGTGTGCACATGCACATATAAGCATGTGTGTGGTGGCACATGTGTGTGTACGTGTATGCCCTGGGTGAGTGTGTGCATGCTTATGCGTGTGTGATTGTGCATGTGTGCCCTGGGTGTGTGTGATGTGTGCACATGTGAGAGTGTGGGGGGCTGCTGGAAGGCAGCTTGCTCCCAAACTCATACTGTCCTCAGGGCATCTCACACCCCTGAGGGGAGAAGGGGGTCCTGGGTGTCCCTGTCCTGAAACAGATCTGGAAGTCACCTTCCACTGCGGCAATGAGAGTGAAGGGCAGTGCCCACCCGCTGCCTGCTCTGACCACACACCTGAGGCAGGACCTGTTGCCTGCTCAGCACACAGTTCTCGTCCAGGGGACAATTCCCTTTCCTTGAGGCGTTCTCTCTCTGTTTTCTTTCTTTTTTTTTTTTTTTTTTTTTTAGGCAGGGGCTTGCTCCATCACCCAGGCTGGAGTGCAGTGGCACGATCTTGGCTCACTACTGCCTCTACCTCCTGGGTTCAAGCAATTCTCTGGGATCACAGGTATGTGCCACCATGCCCGGCTAATTTTTGTGTTTTTAGTAGAGATGGGGTTTTGCCATGTTGGTCAGTCTGGTGTCAAACTCCTGACCTCAAGTGATGATCTACCTGTCTCAGCCTCCCAAAGTGCTGGGATTACAGGCTTGAGCCACTGTGCCCGGCTTTGAGATACTCTCTTTCTGAAGATAAATGTCTGCTGACCTCACAACTGATGGTGCCCCTCCCCCACTCACACCACCCACTTGCCCCATCTGCTTTCTGCACATGGAGGCCAGAGCCCCCATTCCCAAACTCCCCTCAGACAGAAACAACTGGGACTGGCAGCTTCTGGGCAGCAAAGCTCAGCTCGCTCTGCCTTTTCACCCTTTTTTTAAGGTCAAAAGGAGAAAAATTGCTTCTCGGTTCTATGTTTCACCTATAGCTAACCCTGGAACTAAATTAGTAGGTATTTTCTGCCTTATTTGAGTACAGTCAAGATGGGTGATCAGGCCCCACAGCCACCGATCTCCCAGGATGTCAAACGTTATGGGCTGCTCCATATTCACTCTCCAAGTCCCTCTAGACACTGTGGGGAATATGGTCCCTGACCGTGCTGAAGTCTTCCCAGAAACTGTGGGGAATATGGTCCCCGACCGTGCTGGAGTCCCTATAGACACTGTGGGGAATATGGTCCTCGACCATGCTGGAGTCCCCCTAGACATTGTGGGGAATAGGGTCTCTGATCATGCTGGAGCCCCCCTAAACACTGTGGGGAATATGGTACCCAGGCATGCTGGAGTCCCAAATGCCCAGTCAGCCCTGTGCACAGGAGCCCCTGAGCTGGAGTGGAAGACACATTCTTTGCACAAGGAATTGTTCTGGACATCTAGTAAGAGTAGAGAACTTGACAGGGCACAGTGCTGCATACCTGTGATCTCAGGACTTTGGGAGGCCAATGAGGGAGGATTGCTTGAGCCCAGGAGCTTGAGGCCGGCTAGGACAACATAGTGAGACCCTGTCTCAATCAATCAATCAATCAATCAATAATTTTTAAAAGAATAGAGAATTTACCATTAGTTGAATTCTTGGTGGTACAGCAGAGTGGTCATCTACACAAACTCTGGATCTAAAATACTGCGGCCAAAACCCCAGCTCTCCCACTTACTCTGTGTGACCTTAGGTAAGTCTCTTCACCCCTCTGTTCCTCACCTTCCCAATCTGTAAAATGGGTGACAACAATAAGCATCACTGATATAGTTTGGACGTGTGTCCCCTACAAATCCCATGTTGAAATGTGCTCTAGTGTTGGAGATGGGCCTGGTGGGAGGTGCATGGGTCATGATGACGGATCCCTCATGAATGCTGGCTGCTGTCCTCACAATAAGAAGTGAGTCCTCTTTCTACGAGTTCATGTGAGACCTGGTTGTTTAAAAAGAGCCTGGCCCCTCCCTCCTGTTTCTCTTGATCCTTCTCCCACCATGTGATATGCCAGCCCCCTCTTCGCCTTCTGCCATGACCATAAGCTCCCTGAGGCCTCTCCATGTGCAGCCTGCAGAACCATGAGCCAAAATAAACCTCTTTTCTTTATATGTTACCGTGTCTCAGGGGTTCCTTTAGGGCAACACAAACAGACTAACACATCTACCTTCTAGGGTATTGTTAGGAGCCAATGAGTTAACACCTATGAAGCTTCTCTGTGCTTAACACAATGACAGACTTGCAGCTATTCTTTCAGAAACCTAGAATGAAACAGATCAGGTGTTGGATCAGGTACCAGGTGATCACATTTTCCAACTAGTTTGGAGTCTCTCAGGTCTAGTATTCTCCATCCTCATGAGTCATTCACTAGGACTTTCAACCCAAACCTCTACAGAGTAATGACCAGCAGGAAAAAGAAGCAGCTGCTAAGTGCTGGTTCCCTTTTGATCTTTATTTAAAGGAGGATTAGGAAATCCTGCAGAACTGAAAAGCCTAAAGTGAGGCTGTGGTAAGGACAGAATTTTTTTAAGAAAGCAGATCAAAGAGGGAGGTAGCTCCTGGTGCTCCCAACATCTGAAGCAATTCTTTTAATCAGGCTTCAGACTGCCTGGAGGTTGGCAGGACGACGGTGTGGCTCACCATCCCCAAACCTGTGTGCTTTCCAGGCAATGAACCACAGAGCTTGATCTTTTTTCCCTACACACCAGGACAAGGAAAAGAAGATAGCTGTTGTTAAGTTTCATGCAGGGCCAGTGAGTTGCCTGTGTCACCTCATTAATCCCATGACAACCCTATGGGGTGAAAAATGTTATGCCCTTGTTGGAAATGAAGGAGCTAGGCCTCAGAGAGACTCTGTCACTTGCTCAAGGTTATACAAGACAAATGGGAAGTTGAGAGTCACATCAAGGTCCACTCCGCACACACACTCTTCCCACTGCCCCCAGGAAATAGCCTTTGGTCCTGGGCTCTCCGAAAATTCAAAGACAATTTGGGAATTGTTTACATCCCCAAATCTTCTGTCCTCCATTTTTTCTTACTGGCGTCCCGGGGGGCCCCAAAGTAGAGAAGCCACCATGGGTTGCCCCTGCATTTGCTGAAGTGCTCAGGAAGTTCCATCCAGGAGCCACCGGCTCTCTAATGTCCCCTTTGCCCACCTGGTCTCCAGATCTTTCCACACCTGGGCTGTCCAGTCCCACTCTGATGGGGCTTCTGCAGTTAGCAAGGTCAAGGCCATAGTATATTTTTCAGAGAGCCACATGCCGCCCTCAGCAAGCACTCCCAGGTCCCTCATTCATGAAGCGGGAGCATGAAGGTTGGTGCAGGCAGAAGAGAAAACTAGGACAGACTTTTCAGAAGTGGAGAAAAAGTAATACCCTTCGTAGGTGAGCTGCTGAAATCGTCCCACAAGGAGCATTTTGTTTTTGATGAAACAGTTGACATTTGCCTCCAGGAGCCCAAACTGAGAAAAACGGAGTAGGCACTATTTATCCCAGCCAGGGATTGCAGTGTTTTGGCCGACACCCCCTGGGGCTCCAGCAGACTACTCAACCAAAATACAAAAACAGGAGTTGATGTGATGTCTTCTCCATGCACAGTGCGACAGCTGGCGTCTGCTTTTTCCTGCATAAACAGGAATTGACAAACAAGTTATAAGCAGGTGCCCAGCTGGTGTACTGCCCTCTGCTCTCCTGATACAGATGCCATGTGCCCCCATTTATGCAAACCCATAGGGACTTTGGAGGTTTGGTTGAAGTGCCAGGACCACAGGGTATGGAAATGAGGTTTGTGGAACAAAAGCATGGTCTATGACAGGCAAGGTTTCAGCAGCTGACATGCTCGAATATTGTGGAAGCATTCTGGATTCAAATCTGCCTGCTGGGAGTAGCAGACGCTGGTGATATTTCACACCTTAGTGCCTCAGCCCACTTGACCTCAGTGCTATTAGCGAGAACAAGTCCCCCACCTCAGGAACCCTGCATCTCCCTGCTGTGTGGAGTCAGAGCTTTCTCTGATGCAATAGATGCTGCTCTGCCTTTCACTGGCACAGCCCAGAGGCATGGGGAGGGGACACTCCCAGAAGTAACCTGAAAGAATAGGGGATGGGAGTTGATGGACAAATGGCCCAGCCTCACTTCCTTCATAAGCACAATAATGAGAGGCATTCTACACGGTGCCCAGAGTGCCCGGTAGAACTAGAGCTCAGTTGAACACAGCTGTAATCATCTCAATAGAAAACGCTTTCACTGAACTTTCCTCCTGCCCTATTCCACCCCCACTACCCCTGCTTCTACACCCTGGGATCACTGCCCCATGAAAGTAGCTGCATCCAAGACCTTGTCTCAGACTCTGTTTCTAGGGAATCCAAACTTAACAAAGAAAACAATCCTCAGGATGGAATCATGGAACTGGATTGCTCCCTGGAAAGACAGCAACAAAGACTTCATGACGGGATCTTCAGTGACATTAATCGCTTAAATTAACATGTTAAGCACTGCCTCATGGGCAGTTCAATGCACATTGATGGGATCTTGCTTCAAGTCTGTGCTGCCTTGACTCTCCACTTTTCTGCCCCAAGGCTTTCTCCAAAACTGCAGAATATCCCCCACACAGGGACAAAATGATGAAGATTGGGAGCTGATGGATAAATCCCTAGGCGATGTTAAGTGTGACAACAATCCCTATAAACTATAAAATATTTTGCCTGTTGTGTGTTGGGATGAGATTCAGGCATAAGGAAAGCATTGGCTTATACACTAACTAGCACTTGAAGTGTATGAAAGCAGTAGTAGTTATAATGATGGGAGAGTTTGCTGGGTTTTGTTAACTGCCTTAGATTTGATGAAAGAGAATGACAAGCTCAGGTCAGCCAATTATCAGCTCAGGCTATGTTGTCAAAGCCAGAACGCCTCCAAAGCATCATTTACAGTGACCCTCATCTCTTGCAGCCAGAGGGCAGATGGTGCTGAAAATCAGGACTGTAATTAAATCTAAGGGTGGAAAAACCATAAAAGAGACTGAATGTGTAGCCTTGACAGGTCTCCAAGGCTAATGTCAGGGATCAATACAGAAAGAGTGGGGCTCCAAGTCCAGGGATGGAGACATGTGGAAGAATGCACCTGAGAATTTGGGACCTTATCCACTGACCCCTCCAAATTGAAAGAGAGAACTTTCTCCCCCTTTCTAGAGAGGAAAACCCTCTTAATTGGTGACTATGAAAAGGCAAGCCTTCATCTGATGATGCTCCATAAGGTGATGCTTGTCCTCGGGTTCCCTCTTCCTCTCCTCATTACCTCCAGACCAATAACTAGTGTCAGTGATCAGCATATCCCAAGCAGGCTGTGAGAAATCTAGGATGAGTGGTGAAGGAAAGAGATGCTGAATTTCAGTTATGACCTCTCAGGGCCTGCTACAGCAGCAATACTAGCTGTGTTTGACAGATCCCTCTGGCTTAAGCCTTTCATTAGGGAGTTCAACTGGCCACCACGTTGAGATTCAGTGATAGAGGGAACATAAGGTGAGGCAGGTGCAGATTAACAGTTAAGGGGCGGACTGTAGCAGGCTCCCCCTGGCCCGCCCAATTTTAGCACTGCTATCGTGGACAGTTCCGTGCATTTTGACGGGGTCTTGGTTCAAACCTGGGCTACCTTGACTCCCTGCTTTTCTACACCAGGGCTTTCTCCAAAGCTGCAGAATGTCCCACACACAGAGACAACCTTCAAATGAAATCGGGAGTTGGTGGATAAATACTCCCGCCTTGCATCCTTCAGAAAGTAATTCTAAAGTGCGAAAATTCCTCATAGGGTCTCCAGCAGAATTAAGAACTAGCTGTTCACAGTGGTAACTGGCTTAACAATGGATCCTTGATTGATTCTTCCCTCCCCTCCTGTCCCACTACCATCAATCTACTCTGCAGCTTCCTGGGAATCTACTCTCAGTTAAGCTCCCTGTGCTGCAGCCCTTGCCTCAGGCACTGCAAGTGGGACATCCAGAGACATCGGGTAATGTTTTTGCTTTGTACATTAGCCGGGGGGCACTCACAATGTACGAGATTCTGCCCAGTGCAGAGGAAAGGCAGGAGCCCTTGGGTGGCCCCACTCTGTGGTTGAGCCAGACATGGATATGTGAATGATTCCAGAGATATCCAGTTTTTATCCATTGCATTGGCTTTAATTGTCCATGATTTAAATCATAATAACTATTGATCATTCCCACTTTCTGAGGGTATAAAGTTCTTATGTTGCCTCGGTTTACTTTGGCTCATAAGATCCCTCCTGAAGTGGCTCCTTGTGACCTCTATCACCTCATGTCTCCTTTCCAGTCCCACCGAGGCACTCCACTTCCAGTCATGTAGAGTGACTCCATTCCTGTCATGCCTCACACACTCTCGTCTTCTGGTCCAAGCTCCAGGATTTAGCTACCTGGAGGAACTCTGTCTCTCCCCACCTGAGCCCTGAGCCCACCCTGGACCTATTCTAACCTAACTATCTTTCCAGTGCCCTGTCACTCTCTTTGCCAGCATGTGCTGGGCATCCCCCCTAGGTGCTCCAGGGACTCCTCATGCCTAGTCTGTCTGTTGTAACTGTAACAATCTTTTGACTTTCTCTATTGACTAGTGCATATAAACCATGGTACTGTGAGCTTTATGAGAACAAGAACTATGTTTCACCCATTCTTGTAACCCCAAAACCTAGCACCATTGGGGGCATGTATCAGGTGTTTAGTAATGTTTGTTTTTTAAAAAGTTAGGTTGATACAAAAGTCATATCTACAAGGTGTCACAACAGTCCATTCATGCACTTATTATTTTAATAGGGCTGCTATAACAATGTAACACAAATAGAGCGCTTTAGTAGAACAACGGAAAATTATCCTCTTGTGGCTCTGGAAACTGCAGGTTTAAGATCAACATCGGAGCAGGGTCACGGTCACTCAGACACTCTGGGTAGAATCCTTCCTTGCCTCCTCCAGTTTCTGGTGTGGCCATTAACCCTTGGCATTCCTCGGCTGGCAGCTGCCTCACTCTGATCTCTCTGCCTTTATTATCACAGGGCATTCTCTCTGTGCATAAACTTGTGCAAGGTCACCAATAAGATCAGGATTTATTTATTGTAGCAGCCAGCCTTTCCTTAGCCTAACTGGCACATCACTGGATACCACAACTGCACAGTTCTCATCTGAGGGTGAGAAAACACCCACGTGTCTCCTTACAGGGAAGACTCGGCTACTCCACATTCAAACTTCACTGAAAACCTTCAAGGTAGAAACTGCTGTCACCCCTTTTTCAGACGAGAAAGGAGGCTGAGAAGTTAAAAACTTGACCCAAGATTAATCTGCTAGTGAAAGTAGAGGTTGGACTGAACACAGGTATGTGAGTGACTACCCAACCTTCGAGAAAATGGCATGAGGTCCGAGATTTCCTGCAGAGTCTCAGTGTGGTCAGCTCCCAACAATGCAGGTTCCTGGTCCCCTGATGCTTCTATTCTAAATGGAATTTTCGAGTTACCAGGTAGCTCTCCTTCCATATTTGCCTGGGACAGCACCTCCCACTGTCAACTCAAGGATCACCCTGGGATCACTTGTGTGGAGCTTGGCCCTGGGAAGGTCCCAGGATGTCCAGAGCCCACATTCCTGTCTCACCCACATTCCAAGTGGGACAGGAAAAGGATGGTGGCACACATACAGGTGACTGTGGGTATCCAGGAGCCGTGTGGCCACACCTGGGCAAGGCCCACCGGGCAAGGGGCCACATGGGAGAGGCCTCCACTTGTTCTTTCCCTGTCATACCTCTGACAACAGGGCACAACCAACTGGCCACCTCATGAGGTGTTTGCTGCCATCCTGTCTGTTAGACCCAGAGCTCCATGCAGGCAGGAACTGCACCTGTCTCAAGCATCACCAGACATCAGCACCAAAGACAAAGGAGCAGGAAGGTGCTCAGTCAATGCACCAAATGAATGAATGAATGACGGATCTCCACTGTCACTCTGGTATGGGATGAACTGCGTTCTCCTAAAAAAGATATGTTGAAGACCTAACCCCGAATACTTCAGAATGTGACCCTATTTGGAAATAAGGCCATTGCAGATGTTATTACTTCAGAAAAGCTCATGCTGGAGTAGGGTGGGCCCTAATCCAATATGGCTGGGGTCCGTCTGAGAAGATGGCCATGGGAAGACAGAGGCACAGGAAAAAGACGGCCATGGGAGGATGCACCTGCAAGCTGAGGAACGCCAAGGCTTCCTGGCAGCAACCAGAAGCCAGAGGAGGCAGGAAGGATCCTCCCTACAGACTTCAGAGAGAGTGCAGCCATGCAGACACCTCGGTCCCAGGCTCCCAGCCTGCGGAGTGGTGCAGGGACCAGCTCTTGCTGTGATGAGCCCCCACAGCAGTCTGCGGTGCTTTGCTACCACAGCCCCAGGACACTACCCCAAGCCCAGGGCCATAGCACTGGCCACTCAAACCCCTTTGCAGGAGCCACATTGGCACCAGCTGACTGCCTGGAACCCTTCCCTGCACCAACTGCAGCCACGGCCTCAGTCATCTATTCATTTGCTGCAGCTTTGGAGCACCATGGGCCAGGCCTCGTGCTGGACACTGGGGACACAATAGGCTCACAGTGCAATCTTCATCCCTCCCGTTATTATCACACCATATTGATGCAGGACAGGCAAGCCCCAGAATTGGAGCTTAGCCCAGGAGGGTTCTTGGCTTCACCCAGGAGAGAATTCAAGCGTGAGTCAGTGGTGTTAGACAGCAACTATATTGAAGTTGCAGTGCACAGCAGCAACAGCGGTACGGCTCCTTGAGAACCAGGGCTACCCCACAGGCAGTGTGCCCAGGGTAGCCGCCCAGAACCACTTCTGTATCACATTTATACCGGCTTTTAATTACATGCAAATTAAGGGGCAGTTTATATAGAAATTTCTAGGAAAAGTCTGGCAACTTCCCGGTTGTCAGGGTCGTTGACGTGGAAAGAGGCAGTAACGTCCAGGCGTTGCCAAGGCAATGGTAAACTGGCATGGCACACTGGTGGGCATGTCTTATGGAAACCTGCTTCTGCCCTGGCCCTGTTTTATCTAGTCCTTAATTTGGTCCAGTGTCCAAGCCCCACCTCCAGAGTTGAGTCCCACCTCCTACCTCAATATCACTGATGCCTGAGGCCCAGGAAGCTTCAGTAACTTCCCCCAAATCACCCTGCTCTGAGGGACAGTGAGGGACACTGCCTAGGACGTGCTCATGGGGGACCCTGTGAACCCCAGAGCTGGTTGTTGCATGCTGAGACCACCCAGGCAGATTAACAGTGTGTTAAGTTTCCCAACTTTTTTTTTTTTTTTTTTTGAGACAGGATCTCACTCTGTCACCCAGGCTGGAGTGCAGTGGCTTGGTCTTGGCTCACTGCAACCTCTGCCTCCTGGGTTCAAGCAATTCTCCTGTCTCAGCCTCCTCAGTAGCTGGGATTATAGGCCTGCACCACGACACCTGGCCAATTTTTGTCTTTTTTGGTAGACACATGGTTTCACCATGTTGGCCAGGCTAGTCTTCAACTCTTGGCCTCAACTGATTCACCCACTTCGCCTCCCCAAAGTGCTGGGATTACAGGCATGAGCCGCTGCATCCAACCCAAGTTTCCCAAATATTCAGAATGTGATCTGTACGAAAGTATCCTCCCCCCATTCCTTGTTTAAAGATGGCAGCAGGATTGGGCAAAAGTATTCCGCTGCCCAGGGCCCTGAAACCACATGCGGTTTTGAGCAGACCTGGGAACCGATCCCCTCAGCCTGAGGAGCCCAGGGTCAGGCCGCTCTTCCTGGTGAGCTCAGGACCCAGCAGAGGAGGGCTGTGCCTGTGCACATCTCAGGGCCCGGCTGTACATGCATCTCCTGGGCACTACAGAGGCCACCAGCCTTCTGCAGTGTGCATGGCCCTCCACCTGGCAAGCGCTCATGTTAAATTTTCAGGAATTTTAGGAGCCAGTAGTTAAACACAGCCATTATTAAAAATTAAACTATATAAACTTTCAATTAAGTAAATTATAAAAATGAACATATTAAGTACTCACCATTCATCACTTCCCCGTCATTTGACTGCATCTGACTGCATACCGTGCACGCCAGATGGCTCATGTCTGCAGCAGCTGCACGGTGGGGAGTGTGTGGTGGTACCAACAGTCCCTTCTCAGCCCTCCTTCGGTGATGGCACAGTCCTGGGCTCAAATCAGCCATAGTTGCAGTGTTTACACCACGGAAGTAGGCAAACACTGTCAATCAAGGTTAGATTTACTGTTCCATAGATCGCCTAGTCTTAGAAAAGAGAGAAATTGCTAATGATGAGGACGAAACTTTAAAGTACATTGCTGTGTTTCTGGCCATTCATTGCACTGTGATGAGCACAAAAAAATGAGGAAATATTCTTTGAGTATTTGAAAACTATCATCCAATTCAGCAAAGAACCACTCACATAATTGACAAAATGATGATGTTTAGACATATGTCTCTGTTGTTTCATTTCTGTCTTATTCATTAACATAAACAAAAATACAAACTGACATTCATGTCAGAACTATACTTGTTCATCAGCTGCAAGCTTTGACTACAACAGATACAAAAGTTTGACAAAAAAATCAACAAAAGCTACCTTCGAGAATCCATCATATGGAATTTAAAATACACAGTATTGTAGATGTTAATGTCAACTGTGTGCTTTATATCCTTTCTTTTTTTGTTGTTTTTTTTTTTTTTTTTTGAGATGGGGTCTCGTTCTGTCGCCCAGGCTGGAGTGCAGTGGCCCGATCTCAGCTCACTGCAAGCTCTGCCCCCCAGGTTCACGCCATTGTCCTGCCTCAGCCTCCCGAGAAGCTGGGACTACAGGCACCCGCCACCACACCCGGCTAATTTTTTGAATTTTTAGTGGAGACGGGGTTTCACCGTGTGAGCCAGGATGGCCTCGATCTCCTGACCTCGTGATCTGCCCGCCTTGGCCTCCCAAAGTGCCGTGATCCACCACGCCCAGCTGCTTTATATCCTTTCTATCAGTAATAACATCTGTGCATTTTATCAGAGAGCCAGTTGTTGAGCATCACCAGCACAGCACTGTCTCCCAGCTGAGGCCAATCTCAACCTTCTGGATCCTCAACGTTTCCAATGCTTTCACTGCATGTGGCCAAAGCTCAGCCCTGGGCTTATGAAATGCAGCCATGGCTGCCCTTGGCCACACAGGCCCTGAAGAGCAGACAACAGCCGGACTAGGCACTGCTGGGCGTGAGGCTCTGAGAGCCCCGGCTAAAGACTCAGGACTTACCAGACGGAGGAATTTGTTTATGGGACCAATTACCAAGGGGAAGTGGCAGTAACGGCGGTGTCAGCCGTGAGCCTGAACGCATCAGTGGGACCTCCCCCCGGGTAGGCGCATTTAGGTTGACCTGGGCTGCAGCAGGGAAGCCTGTTTTCAAGCTCCTGGTCCTTGACAAGTCCTCTCCTGGACCTGACTCTGCTCTGGCTCCTCTCAGCCCTCTAGGCCTGACCTTTACATTGGTCCTTCACAGGCCTGGCTCACCCAGTTTCAGCAAAAACTCTGTTAAGCCAGGTGAGCGAGACTGCTCTCATCTGATCAGGTTCTTCATCCTCCACATCCCCCAGGCAAAGTCTGATCACCTGGCCTAACTTCAGCAAGAATCCTATTAGGTGGGTTGAGCCAGAATCCCCCCGGTTCCCGAGGTTTCCTCTTAGTCATTTTCCGTCCACAGACCCCACCCTTCTCCTTAGCTGTAAATCCTCACTTGCCTGTGCTGTGTTCAAAATCAAGCTCGGGGCCAGACGCAGTGGCTCACACATGTAATCCCAGCACTTTGGGAGGCCGACGTGGGCAGATCACCTGAGGTCAGGAGTTTGAGATCAGCCTGGCCAACATGGTGAAACCCCATCTCTCCTAAAAATACCAAAAAAAAAAAAAAAAAAAATTAGCCAAGCAGTGGGGTGCACCTGTAATCCCAGCTACTCGTGAGGCTGAGAATAGAGATCGCTTGAACCCAGGAGGCAGAGATGACAATGAGCTGAGATTGCATCACTGCACTCCAGCCCAGGCGACAGAGTGAGACTGTCTCAAAAAAGAAAAATAGAGCTCAGTTCTACACTAAAATTCCCTTTCTCCCATTGTAATGATCCCAAATAAATCTGATTTTAGGCCGGGCATGGAGGCTCAAGTCTGTAATCGCAGTACTTTGGAGGCCGAGGTGGGTGGATCACGAGGTCAGGAGTTCAAGACCAGCCTACCAATATGGTGAAACCCTGTCGCTACTAAAAATACAAAAATTAGCTGGGCGTGGTGGCGTGCATCTGTAGTCACAGCTGTTCAGGAGGCTGAGGCAGGAGAATCCCTTGAACCCGGGAGGCAGAGGTTGCAGTGAGCCGAGGTTGCAGTGAGCCAAGGTTGCACCCCTGTGCTCCAGCCTGACTCTGTCTCAAAAAAAAAATGTTATTTTAGCACTTTAATGACTCCCATTTTCTTTGACAGCCTCTACTCTCGCCCTCCACTGAGCGAGTTCCAGGCTGGGAGATGCCAACCTGACCGACGTCCAGCGTTAGGCTGTCTGGCCAAGAGAACTTGGCTTTTTAATAAAAAATTATGGTAAAATATGCAAAACACAAAACTTGCCATTGAAAGAGGTCAGGACACGCCACCCCAAAATATGCCACTTTGGCACATGGGTTATTTTGAGCTGAAGACACTTGGGAAACGGCAGGTGCAAGAAGGCCTCTCTGGACTCCCCTTTTCTACCTAAAAGCAGGTCACAACGTCTCCCTGAGAAAGGTGCCCTCCCTGTTACCAGGAAGAGAAGAGCGTCCCCATCACCAGAGACTGGGGCTCGGTGCTGAAATGAACCTACAAACCAAAATAACCCCTATCTTCCAGAGCCCCCTGCAGCCCAGCTCCTCTCACTTCCCCACTTTACTGCCCCGAGCCCAAACCTCTTTGTCGGGTCATTTTCTCACAAACTTCTTTGTCTAAAAGGTGGATAAGCTCTCTGTTCTGGTCACTTCAGGTCTTCATTGTCTTTTTCTTCTCTCTTTTTTTTTTTTTTTTTTTTTTTTGACATGGAGTCTCGCTCTGTCACCGAGGCTGGGGTGCAGTGGCACAATCTCAACTCACTGCAAACTCCACCTCCCAGGTTCAAGCAATTCTCCTGCCTCAGCCTCCTGAGTAGCCGGGATTACAAGCGCCACCCCCACACCCGGCTAGTTGTTGTATTTTTAGTAGATACGGGGTTTCTCCATGTTGGCCAGGCTGGTCTCTAACAACTGACCTCAAGTGATCTGCCCGCCTCGGCCTCCCAAAATGTTGGGATTCAGGCGTGAGTCACTGCGCCTGGCCTCTTCATTTTCTTTTGAGGATTTCCATGTATATATAAAATTTGTTTTCTTTTCTGCTGTTAATCTGTCTTAAGTCAGTTTAATTCTTAGGCCCAAATAAAGACCCTAAAAGAGCAGAGGAGGAATTTTTTTCTCCCCTACACCATCTGAACCATTTTTAAGTGCCCACTTCAGTGGCATTAAGCACTTTCACAGAGTCACGCAACCAACACCACCACCCATCTGCAGATTCCTTCCTCTTCCCAAGATGAACCTCGTTCCCCATCCAACACTCACTCCCCATTCCCCCTCCCTCAGCCCCTGGCACCCACCACTAGGCTTTCTGTCTCTCCGAATTTGATGACTCTACGGACCTCATATAAGTGAGATTGTACAGTATTTGTTCTGTTGTGGCTGGCTTACATCTGCACATATATTGTGCTCAAGGTTCATCTGTGTTGACCCTTGTGTCAGGATCTCCTTCCTTTTTAAGACTGAATAACATTCCACTGTGTGGGTAGACCACGTTTCCTTTACCCATTCACCCATCAATGGACACATGGGTTGCCTACCTTTTGGCTCTTGTGAACAAGGCTGCTATGAACGTGGGTGTGCAGATACCCGTTTCAGCCCCTGCTTTCAGTTCTTTTGAGGCATGTACCCAGAAGTGCCACTGCTAGATAATAGGGTAATTCTGTTTTTAATTTTTGAGGAGCTGCCATACTGTCTTCCACAGCAGCTGAACCATTTTTCTTTCCTAGCAGCAACACACAAGGGTACTGATTTCTTCACATCTTTGCCAACACTTGTTATTTTCTGTTCGTTGTTTTTATTATTTTATTTTTTGATTTTTTGATTTTTGAGACCGAGTCTCACCCTGTTGCCCAGGCTGGAGTGCAATGGCGTGATCTCAACTCACTGCAACCTCTGCCTCCTGGGTTCAAGCGATTCTCCTCTTCAGCCTCCTGAGTAGCTGGGACTACAGGTGCTGCCACCAGGCCCGGCTAATTTTTGCACTTTTAATAGAGACAGGGTTTCACCATGTTGGCCAGGCTGGTCTCAAACTCCTGACCTCAGGTGATCCTCCCAGCTTGGCCTCCCAAGTTCTGGGATTACAGGCCTGAGCCACAGCGCTCAGTCTGTTTGTTGTTTTTAAATAGTCATCCTAATGGGTGTGAAGTGGTATCACATTGTGGTTTTGATTTGCATTTTGCTAATAACTAGCAGTGTTGAGCATTTTGCATGTGCTTCTTTCTTGGCCATTTGTATATATTCTTTGAAGAAATGTCTGTTGAAGTCCTTTGTTCGTTTTTGACTTGGCCTGTTTGTTTTTGTTGTTGAACTGTAGGTCTTTAAATATTCTGGATATTAGCTCTTCATTAGATATATGATTTGCCGGTGTTTTCTCCCAGTCCATGGGCTGCTTTTCATTCTGTTGGTAGTATTCATTGATGCACAAAAGTTTTTAATTTGTATGAAGTTCAGGATTGAATCTGGCTTTGAATTTTAAAGCACAGTGATTTCAATGGTGCTTGGCCTCATCCAAGGCCAGCCCTGCGCTGTAATCTAGGGACACAAAAGAAGATGCAGAGCTGCCTGTGGGATGGACTGACTCACAATAACAACGGTCACATCACAGTAACGGCACCTAACACACCCTCCAGAAAGCACACAGCCACGCACACAGGCGCAGGCGCACCCATGCACACACACACAGGAAAATCCAAGGAAAGCTGCCTGAGAGGTCATGCCAGCCTCACAACAGAGGGAACACTGGGGCTGAGCCTGGAAGGAGGACGAGGGAGTCCCTAACCAGATCCGGAAGGAGAGGACAGAGACATGGCATCCTGCTTGAAAGACTAAGATCTTTCCTC
Organism: Chlorocebus sabaeus; assembly: GCF_047675955.1. Classification (NCBI taxonomy): domain Eukaryota; kingdom Metazoa; phylum Chordata; class Mammalia; order Primates; family Cercopithecidae; genus Chlorocebus; species Chlorocebus sabaeus. Next base: position 132,872,816 of record NC_132923.1, read on the forward strand.
TCCTCAACTGAAAGGGCTCCTGGGGCAGCCCAGGGCTCCTCAGGCAGAGGGCAGCTCTCTCAGTCTCGCCTGGAAAACAAAAGTCACAACCAAAAGCTAACAGGATTTAAGAGGCAGGACCGGTGGGACGTGGTGGCTCATGCCTGTGATCCCAGCACTTTGAGAGGCCGAGGCAGACTTCAGGAGTTCAGTAATTCACCTGAGGTCAGGAGGTCGCGACCAGCCTGGCCAACATGGTAAAACCCCATCTCTACTAAAAATACAAAAATTAGCCTGGTGGGGTGGGGTATGCCTGTGGTCCCAGCTACTTGGGAGGCTGAGGCATGAGAATCGCTTGAACCCAGGAGGCAGAGGTGGCAGTGAGCCGAGATAGCACCACTGCACTCCAGCCTAGGTGACAGAGACCCTGTCTCAAAAAACAAAGAGAGGCAGGACTAAATGGGCTGGGGGGCCCCTGTTTCTACCCCCGGGGGCTACAACTCCCAAATCTCACTGAGGCCCAGCCCTGCCATCCTGCTGAGGCCCCACAACCTTCCACCTTCAGGGACAGGACCACGGGCAAATCCACGGGTGCTCTTCCCCCGCCCCTCCCCTGCCATCTGTGGAAGGGGACAATGAGTCATTTGTATTCATAAGACTATTGTTCCAATGATTAATTAAAAAGCGAGAGTATTTTTAACCATCTGTACTAATTTAGGGGAAGAATTTAGAAATATAATTGTATTATCTGTAACTGAGGAATTCAGACAGATCCCTCTCAGAATCAGAATATTAACGTCTCAGAGGAACTCACCAACCTGCGCGACTCATTGCTATCGTTCCTCCTCCTCAATTAGCCAAATAAACAAGGGTGATTTAAGATGTTTGGTTGGTGGGGAAAGGATAGAGGGAAGACCAGGCTTTCCCTCCCAAGTCTGGAGAAGTGGAGGCTCCAGGCTGGGATTCAGCCCTCAGCAGTTGGGTGGATGAATGTTCTGGACCCAAATGATACAAGGCCGTGTATTATTAGGATGCGCTTATACTGTCAGTGGTGGTTGACTGGACAGGAGTCTGTGGGGTCTTTATTGCATCTGAGCTCCTTCTTTCTCCTTGGTCCTTTAGGGGTATAATTTGATACCCAGACACTTAGCAGACACCTCCTGTGGTCACCCTCACAGTGTGGGGTGTGGGAGGGGCTGAAATCTAAATAATCAGGTCACCCTGGGGCTGGGGAGGGAGGTGTTGTGAGATACATGCCGGGGGCCACCTGCTTCCACCCAGCCGGCTTCTCAGAACTTGGAGTTGGTGACCCCCAACCTCTGTCCTCCTCAGCCAGCTTAGTCCCATGTTGAAGGACACAAAATAACAAACAGCACAGGGTGGAAGGAAGGGCTTGGTTAGGATGGTGTCCGGGTAGAGGAGACCCCTAGAGAGCCCCTGCAGACCCCAGGCTGCACCGCCTCCGTGCCTGGAGTGGCACTGGGAGGACCCAGGCCTCCTGAGAGGTGGTGAACTGGGACACCAGGTCAGAGGCTCGGCAGTAGCTGTAGGTCACTTAGGGGCTGGGGAGGGGGACTTTACACATGCCAGGGCCTGGGGCAGTGGGGGAAAAGGAGGCTCAACGTGCAAGGAGGGCACAACCTCCTCCTGCCAAGCTCCTTCTGCTCCGAGGGCTTCCTGTCTGAAAGAATTCCCTCCAGAGTGTCCTCATGGCCCTGGATCCAGGGGCTTCCTGGGATATCCTAATCCACGCTGGTGCCCACACAGCCAGGCCAGGCACTCAGGGAGGGACATACCGTGGTAGGCAGTGTGGTTTAGAGACACATCCAGGTACACACATGCAGGCACACATGTTCATGCTCGTGCATGCGTGTACACACGTCCGTGTGGGTGCACACCCATGAACGCACACACACAAGCAGGCACAGGCACTTGAAGAGAGAGTTCAATTCTTGCTCCAAACACACACTAGCCATGTGACTTTGGGCCAGTTTCTAAAGCTTTTCCGAGCCTCCAATTCCTCATCTGCAAACTGTGGGTAATGCATCTGCCCCTCGAGGCTGGGGATGACAGAATATGGATTATCGTGGCTGAGTCTTTTCAGCCCCTCCACACCCCACACTGCGAGGGTGACCACAGGAGGTGTCTGCTAAGTGTCTGGGTATCAAATTATACCCCGAAAGAACTAAGGAGAAAGAAAGAGCTCAGATGCAATAAACACCCCCACAGACTCCTGCCCGGTCAACCTCTACTGACAGTGTAAGCGCATCCTGCCTGCACACGACCCACTTCTCACCTTTCTGGCTTACAGACTGAACATGCGGTTTTGATCAAACAGAATCTACTGTGCGCACACTGAGCACCTACTGAATACAAGGCTCTGTCCTGAGCCATTGTGAGCCTAGCTCACACACAGCCCCTGCCCTCCAAAAGTGATAAAGTCAGGGGAGAAGAGGCAGGGAAAGTTGAATATAAACCACACTGCAGGACAGAGCATGGATGCCTACAGCATGGAGATAGAGCAGAGATCCTGGGATGGAGGGAGCAAGGATTCCAGAATCCAATGGGTCTGTATCATGCTGGTCCAAGGTCCCAGGCCCCCTACTTTGTTATATTGGGAGAAAATGAAATGAGGAACCCTGAAGACTCTGACTAGGACAAACAGTGAGGTGGCCAGGGACACCCTTCCAGGCCACACTGGACCCAGAAGCAGTCAGTGAGGAGAAAGATCCTCCTTTAAACGTCATACCACCGATTTCCAGATGGGCAAACTGAGGCCAGGAGCTCAATGTCATGTGCCCTAAACCTCTCTCCCAGTCCCCTTTGAGTTCCTGAAGTTATCCTTGGAGGAGGGAATTCCCCAATTCCTCACTCCCAGCTCTGATCTTCCTTACCAGGAAGTTCCTCCTCAGCCCCGCTAAGCCCCTCCAGCTTCCAGGATTTCACTAAACCCTTCCAGGATTTTGCTGAGAGCTTTTCTGACAGCCAGGGCCTGATTGGACTCCAGGTAGTGTGACCCTGGCACTCAGGCCGGTAGAGCAGTCCCAAGAGCCCACAGCCTCTGCCGCACTCACACAGGACCCTGGCACTCAGGTCGGTAGAGCAGTCCCAAGAGCCTGTGGCCTCTGCCCCACTCACATACGACCCTGGCACTCAGGCTGGTAGAGCAGTCCCAAGAGTCCATGGGCTCTGCCACACTCACACAGGACCCTGGCACTCAGGCTGGGAGAGCAGTCCCAAGAGCCTGTGACCTCTGCTACAACTACACTTCATTCCCAGACAGGCCTGTCCTTTCCACCATGCAGCCCAAGACCGTGAACATCCACCCATTCACTCACTCAGCAAACATTTAGTGAGTGCCTATGCTGGGTCAGCCTTTGGGCTGGGAACTGGAGATAGAAGAATGGCCCAGCCTTGTTTACTCCACACTGAAAGAAAACCTCTTCTGCCAAACTCTTGAGAGCTCGCAGAGCTTACGGTCACATTGTTATATGTAAAAACGTTTATTTAGAAATAGAATGCCTGTTCCCCGGTGCAACAAATAAATCACACTTGAACATAAATTTAATTTTCTCAGCAAGGCCATTTTTTACTTTCTGCAGAAAGGATGCTCATCCCTGATGGAACAATGGCAAGAGCACACCTGAACAAAGGAGGGAAGCAATTTTTATCCCTTACACAGTTTGTCCCTGCTACTGTGCCCTGTCTCTATTGGCTGGAGCCAGACTGCACAATCTAAACTAAAACCTGATTGGCTAACAGTTTAAAACGTTTTTAAATAGGTAAAAGTAATGGAAAAACAAAGGAAAAGAGAAAGTTACTTATGCCAAATAGGGAAGGGGCGTAGGCTGCGAGCTGGAACGTGCCTGTGAGCAGGTCCAGCACAAATGTTTTAGTCATGGTACAAGGACACAGGATGTACCACGTGCCTGTGAGCATGTTTAACAGCTATACAGGACAGGGCCCAACAAAGAGTTATTAGCACAAAGTAAGGAGGCTTGAAGGAAGTAAGTCTTTAAAAGAAACTATTATTTCTAACACTTATGATTTATTCTTTAACAAGGGAAACTTTGAAGAGGAACTTTTACTTTTGACACACATCATTCTCCTTATTGCAATGGTCCTCTCCCCATTCAGTAGCCCCATCCCCACTGCAAGAGTCCACTATCTCCATGTCAATAGTCCCCTCCCCACTGCAACAGCCTCCTCCCCTAAAGCAATAGTCCCCTCCCCCACTGCAAGTCCCCTCTCCCACTGAAATAGTCCCCTCCCCCAATGCAACAGCCTCCCCCCAAAGCAATAGTCCCCTCCCCCACCACAAGTCACCTCCTCCACTGAAATAGTCCACTCCCCCAAGCAATGGTCCCCTCCCCCATTGCAATAGCCCCTTCCCCACTGCAGTCAAACACTCTTCTTTGCAGTCATCCTTTTCAATGAAGTCTCTCCTTCCTAGGTCCAGATTCCGGTTTTATTGGTGGAACCGCAGTTCTCTCCAGGGTGTGGCCTGTGGGAGAGGAGCCGATAAGGAGGAGCCGGCTGTGGGCAGTGCCGAAGCAGAGAGAGCTTCTAGGCAGAGTGAGGTGGGCGCCGTGTGCAAATGGAAACAGGGAAGAGGAGTGGGGTGGGTGTGAGGGGAGAGCGACAAGAAGCCAGGAGGCCTGGGGGACACAGGCGGGGAGTGTGCAGAAGCATTTCAACCAGCGTCAGCATCGCCCTGGGTGGCAGCGAAGACACCACTGCCGGGGGCTGTAACACCGTCCAGGCAGGAGCAGGTGCAGGCGTAGGCCAGGGTGGCGGTGGCAGTGGAGACAGAAACTCGGAACTTACTGTGATGTAGAGACTGGAGTGGAGAGGGAGTGGAGGAGGAGTAAATAATGACTCTACATTTTTTTTAATGAAAAGAGAAAGACTGGCAGAGGAAAAAGTTATTTTGTCACAGGTCACAGACCAGATCAGCAAAGTTATGCTGCTGTAACAGCAAATAAAAATGAAATTCAGCTGCTTCATGGATGATTCGGCCATTGTACAATGCTGCTGTCTGACAAGCCACTCTGAAACTCAAAACTCGGTGGCTGACATCAACAAGTGCCAGTTTCTCAACCTCAGCCAGCGTCTGGCTGTGGATCATCTGGGCCTCCCCGGGGATTCCACACTCTCTGGAAGGGCCATGCCTAGGGCACATTCTCCCCAGGCAGGTGACAGGAGCCCCGGGGTGAGCCCCTCCGCAGGAGCACAGCTGAGACCTCTGCTTGTGCAGCACTGCCAAGACGTCCTTGGCCAAAGCAGGTCACGTGGCTAAGCCCGGCCCCAACGGTTTGGGGAACACATCCCCTGTACTCACGTCTACTGGAAAGTCACAGGGCAGAGGGACAGACTGAAAACAGAATGCCGAGAAGAGGACAGAATGCTGGGAAAGAGACAGGCGTGGAAAGAAACCCACCAGCGGGGAGGTCCCGGGAGCCCAGGAGAGAAGGGACGAAGGGCCAAGTGTGAGAAAAGCGATGAAGAGGAGACAGAAGAGGAGGACAGAGGGCTGGCCCCCTGCTGTGGCTTGGGGGTTAGGTGGCCAAGACACAGCCTCAGCAGAGGGGCGGGAGGAGAGGCGGGGGTGGGGGGGCAGCCAGCTCTTCTGAGGACTCTGGTTGCAAAAGAGAGCAGAGAAATAGGGCAGCGGTGTTCAGGGGCACGGGGTCACGGAGGCCTCCCACGCCTGGAGAGGAGGATGAATGCTGATGGGAGTGACCCAGAGAGGGGCCATACCCGGAGAGACCGGAGAGGGGAGGTGATTGCGAGGCCAAGTGCTGAGTGGGGGGCTGGGGGCAGAGCCAGGAGAGGCTGGAGCAGGGCGGAGCTGGCCTTGCCCGAAGTGGAGCAGAAGGCGAGGACCCTGCTGTCCGTCCTACGCACCCACCACTCCCTGCTTCAACGCAAACCACCGTGGCACAGATCTACCTATGTAACAAACTTGCACATCCTGCACATGGACCCTGGAACTGAAAATAAAAGTTGAAAAAAATATATATATTGTCATGCCCTCAGGAGGAGTCATATCCGGGTCAAAGCATCAAATACTCTACCAAGGGCAACATTATCTAGAAGGGATAATGAGCCGTTTTCAACCCCCTGAAAACGCTTGGTTGGTAACAAACTCCGCAAATGAGCCAGCCACTCTGCTGGGCTGCGAAGCCTGGATTGGGTTGTCCGTTTCAACTCAGCATCATCCCATCACCTCCACGTTCTCCCTGGTTTCCCAGGTCCCCTCCCGCTGTGGTTCCAGGCCCGTCAGCCTCTGGCAGTTCCCAGACATTCCCTGGGAATGGCTCACTGGGCACTGCGGGCTGCCAGGGGCATCTTCGGGGCTTCCTCGTCATCTCTGCACTTCCGGGTTTCCTAACACTGACCTTCACTGCTCCCTTCCAATGTCTAGGTGAGCCTCTCATTTCCTGGATTAAGTCAATTTCTCTCGCTCGCGCTCTGTCTCTCTTTCCTCTGAATACTGAATGTGGCTCCTGTTCTCCTGCCCAAACCTGTATGGATAGGAGCAGTAATAAAGTGAGAGGGAAGGGGGCTCAGGGGCTCCTGGGGAAAGATGCTAAAGGACATTGGTTGCCTGTGTGGGCACACACCCTAAGGTGTCAGGAAAGGGATGCGGACAGAGAGGCACAGTGGCAGCCTCTGTACACTAAATGTCTGTGTCGCCTCCAAATTCTTGTGCTGAAATCCTCACCCCCCAAGGTGATAGTGTTGGGAGGTGAGGCATTTGGGAGATGATTGATTAGGCCATGAGCACGGACTTCTCATGATGGGATTAGTACCCTGATAAGAGACTCAAGAGAGCTTGTTCTCTCTCTCTCTCTCTCTCTCTCTCTCTCCCCCCTTCTCCCTCCCCGCCTCTCTCTCTCCCTCCCCGCCTCTCTCTGCCTCCCCTCCTCTCTCTTTCTCTCTCCCTCTCTCTCCCCCTCCCTGCCTCTCTCTCTCTTCCTCCCCACCTCTTTTTCTCTCTCCCTCCCTGCCTCTCTTTCTCTCTCCCTCTCACTCTCTCTCTCCCTCCCCACCTCTCTCTTTCTCTCTCCCTCTCCCTCCCCACCTCTTTCTCTCTCTCCCCCCCCCTCTCCCTCCCCACCTCTCTCTTTCTCTCTCCCTCTCCCTCCCTGTCTCTCTCTCTCTCTCTCTCTCTCTCTCTCTCGGATACAACAAGTGGCCGTCTGCAAGCCCTCACCAGACACCAAGCCTGCCAGCACCTTGATCTTGGGTCTCCAGCCTCCAGGACTGTGCGAAATAAATGTCTGTTGTTTAAGCCCCCAGTCACAGCATTTCCAACTAAGATGATCAGAACCCACCTTTTGTAGTACAGCAGTTTCTGATGGTCATGAGGCCAAGTAGCCAAAGGCTACCTTTCCCAATATTCCTCACAGCTATTTGCTGCCATGTGACTAGATTCTGGTCCCAACACAGGTGAGCAGGGTGATGTGAGCAGCACTAGGCCATGTCCCTAAAGTGAAAGGCATAAGCTCTCCCTTTCTTATTCCCACTTGCCACCTGCTGGAGTATGGAAATGATGGCTGGAGCCAGAGCAGCCATGCTGGACTCAAAGACAGAAGCCACCTGTTGAGCACAGCAGGGCAGCAAGAGAAAGGACGCTGGCTCCTTGCCACTGTGGAGCTGTGTTTGGACTGTTACATTCATGAGAAATAAACTTCTATGTCGTTTTGACCACTATGAAACTCCTTCTCAGTTACAGCAGCTGGAATGCGTATTTTAACCCATGTAGAGATGCCTCATCCACTCTGGATGGCTTAGGGCTCAGATGTTCTTTGCAGAGACATGAACTCCAGTCAATCTAAAAATAGATTTTTAAAACTCTACTGTCCTTTGGTAGTGCTGCTGCAAATTTCTGTTTCAGAAGGAAAAATAGTGCATGTCGTCTATAACTAGTGAAAATGTCTATGATATGAGTGTATATTAGTGAAGGTAATGCCAAGTGTTCTAATAAAAGAAACCCAAGAATATACCATGGCCCAGCACAACAATGCTTTGTGTTTTGCTGGAATAAAGTCCAACTGGGTGTTCCTGATCAGTCGGTGGCTCTCCTTCAAGCTGTGGTTCAGGGTAAGCCCATTTCCGGGACAACAGGGCCGCTTCCTGGGTCATCTCCATCCAGTTGCTTCCCAGTTGGGGAAGGGAGAGAAGGAAATACCTCAGAGGTGAGACCTGGAAGGGGCACACATCACTTCCACCCACGTTTCCCATCCATAACTCAGTCACATGGCCCTACTAGACATAATAGAGGCTGGAAATGTGATCCCTGCCTGAAAAGCCAATTCCAAATTACATCCCTACAGCTCGGATGGAGAGCATAGATCTCTGGTGGCTCAACAGCTGTGTGTCATGACTGCAGAGAGCGCTACAGCAGATCCAGCAATTTATGCTCAAAAATATCTATGTAAAATTAAAAGTACGTTCACTCATGCGGGCGTCAAACACCATCCACGTTCTGCTGTTTACCCTAAGGAGACAAAGGCAACGACCTGCCCCAGACACAGCTCCATGCAGCTGAAGTAAGAACTTGTCTCTTCTGCAGCAGACTCACCTGCCGGAATCTGTTGCTGTTCCCCTCTGGGGAAGGAAGGGAGTGACTGCTTCTTCACGGAATGCCGCAAAAGCTTCATGTGAGGAGGGAGAAATCAGACTGTGGTCACTACAGGTATTTTCAAGCCAGAAGCGGTTGTCCAGTTCACATAATCTCTTCATTTTCATCCTACTTCTGTCTTGTCCGGAAGCACATATTTTTTGTGAAAAATCAGACCTTGGCGATGACCTTGAGCAGTCGGACATAAATTACTCCCACAAGCTTAGCATTCCAATAATGGAACACTAGGCATAAATGGGTTAAACTTAGTTTACAAATGTAACCCAGATATAAGCTGGGACCCCATGTGGTCCAGTCTCAATGAGAAATTAAATTCAAAGAAGTAGAACAGGCTGGGTCGATGGTTCATGCCTGTGATCCCAGCACTTTGGGAGGCCGAGGTGGGCGGATCACGAGGTCAGGAGATCGAGGCCATCCTGGCTAACACGGTGAAACCCCATCTCTACTAAAAATACAAAAAATTAGCCAGGCATGGTGGTGAGCGCCTGTAGTCCCAGCTACTCGGGAGGCCAAGGCAGGAGAATGGCGTGAACCCGGGAGGTGGAGCTTGCAGTGAACCGAGATAGCGCCACTGCACTCCAGCCTGAGCAATGGAGTGAGACTCCATCTCAAAAAAAAAAAAAAAAAAAGTAGAATACAGCATCAAAGGTAGCACTAAGCTGTCCTTGAATCTCTTCAGGAAAATGATCATGACTCTAACTTTTTTTTTTTTTTTTCCGAGACAGAGTCTCACTCTGTGGCCCAGGCAGGAGTGCAGTGGCACGATCTCAGCTCACTGCAGCCTTGACCTCCTGGGCTCAAGCAATCCTCCCCGCTCATCCCCTTGAGTAGCTGGGACTACAGGCGTATGCCACCATGCCCTGCTTTTTTAGTTTTGTGTTTTTTGTTTTTTGTTTTTTTTTTTTGATAGAGATGAGGTCTTGCTATGTTGCCCAGGCTAGTCTCAAACTCCTGGCCTAAAGCAATCCTCCTGCCTCAGCATGGATTTAATTTATAGCCCACAGCCATACTTCTTTTCTCCCTTCCCTAATTCTGTTCCTCCTATATCTGTCTCAGAGCCTCTAACAGGGCAAATTCCAGAAATCCTCTCTAATACCCCCACCCCAGTCACCTTTTGCATCTCCCCCTGCTACTTCTTTCTTCATATTTCTTATAGAGATGGATTTCGCCTCTCAGATACTTTTGTAAATGGACTTTATATATGTTTAGAGCAGTTTTAGGCTCACAGCAAAATCCAACAGAAGGTAGAGTCCCATGTACTCTCTGTCCCCCCGCAACACACACACACAGCCTCCCCAACTATTAATACCCCCCACCAAATAGTACATTTATTACAACTGATGAACCTACATTGACATGTCATTATCACTATATTAGTCCATTTTCATGCTGCTGATAAAGACATATCTGAGACTGGGCAATTTACAGAAGAGGTTTATTGGACTTACAGTTCCACGTGGCTGGGGAGGCTTCACAATCATGGTGGCAGACAAGAGAAGAGAGCGTGTGCAGGGAAACTCCTCTTTAGAAAACCATCAGATCTCATGAGACTTATTCACTATCAGGAGAACAGCACAGGAAAGACCTGCCACATGATCCCTCCCACCTTCCACTGGGTCCCTCCCACAACACATGGAAATTCAAGATGAGATTTGGGTGAGGACACGGTCAAACCATATCAATCACCCTAAGTCCATAGTCCACATTACAGCTCACTGTTGGTGTTGTACAGCCTATGAGTTTAGACAAACATTTAATGGCATAGACCCACTGTGACAGTATGATACAGAGGAATTTCACTGCCCCAAAAAGTCCTGTGCTCCACCTATTCATCCCTCCCTCTCCCCAACCCATGGTGTTACTGGAAAAGGGGTCTTGATCCAGACCCCAAGAGAGGGTTTCTGATCTCACACAGGAAGCAATTCAAGGTGAATCACAAGGTGTAGCGAAGGAAACACGTTTATTAAAAGCTACTCTTACAGAGCAGGGGACCTTCTGAGAGAATGCACCATCTTTAAGTTTTTCTTATATAGGGGTCTTGTTTATGTAATGACTAAACCAAGCTGTGACTCTGTGAGGAGGAGCAGATGGCATGACAAAATTGATTACACTATTGATTTATAGAAAACTATCCTTAACAGTCTAGTACATGAGTACATCAAAGCATATCTATCACTATCTTGAAAGCACATATTGTTATGAGTTTGGGACATCTGGGCTTTCTGTTGTTTTAGGAGTTTGTCCTTGCAGGCAGTACCCAGCTGCCTCCTTAGCTGTGACCATCTTAGGACCATGGGTCGTGACTGGCAAGGAAGGTGCCTTGTTAGTCTCAAGACAGGGAAGATTTTTCAGCAGTGTCACTCTGACTGTCTTCAGCTCCTGCTTCCCTAATGATGGCACCTCCTCTTTTTCCTGTCCCCATAATGTTTCCTCTTTGGGAATGTCACAGAGTTGGAGTCAGAGGGTGTGTAGCCTCCCCAGACTGACTGCTTTCACTTTGTGATCTGCATTTCTGGTTCCTTTATGTCTTTTCATGGATGGGAAGCTCACTCATTTTTAGCACTGAATAGTATTCCGTGGTCTGTGTAGACATGCCACAGTTCATTTCTCCAATCACCTGCCAGAGGACATCTCGGCTGCTTCCAAGTCGTGGTGATTGTAAATGATGCTGCTATCATCATCCAATGCATTTGCAGTCTTCTCCACTTTAGCCATTCTGCAGATCCCACTTCACACTGACATCACAAAGACAGGATGGATGAGAGAAGACCAAGGCAGAATACCCCCCAGAGAGCAGGTGGGGGAAGGCTGGGGACCTTCCTGGGGGGACAAATCTTTTCCTGTCACCAGAGGATGCACACAGCTCATGGAGACCACGTCAACCACCAGCCTGAGGAAAGCAGCGGGAAAGCTGTGAGATAGAGCCAGAGATGGATCTGTGCTCAATCTGTGTGTGGCAGACTCCTAAGTACTTCCTAGGGAGGGTCCTCAAAACCAGCTCCAGGTCCTCGAAATTAGTGTACATGCGTTGGACACCACGGAGCAAAGCACTGCTCAGAGAAAGCACACATCCTGGTTGTTATGGCTTCCATGCACGGTGCCCTCACTATGGACCAGACACTCCTAAGGGCCATGCACCCCGTACGATACCTCATCCCCCATCTACCTTCCCTTTACCGAAATCGTGAAGCGGCTTAAGCAGCTTGTCTGAGTTTGCACAGCTGGCAAATGGCTGAGCCATGACTCACACCCAGGTCCATCCACGGCCAAAGCTTGAGATCTCTGGCATCCTTCTAAGGTCGGAAAGGGAAGGAAATCCATAATAAGGAGCCTGTGTGATGGCGTGCCCCCTCTCCACTTTCCCATCCCTGCCAAGGACCCGTTTGAAGGCTGTCCACGCCGGTCACTGCAATCACCGTTGCGCACAGAGATGGCAGTTCCAGCAAACACTGACCTTCCAGCCCACTCTGCCCAGGAGAAGACAGGGGCCGAGAGGATGCTGATTTCCTGCGGTTGATTCTGGCTCTAATTTCCCGGTGCTGACTCAAACTCATCAGGAACATTGCTTTCACTGAGTGCATGAAGTGGTTTCTCCGTCCGTGTGACTTTACCCAGGTGTGGGGCCGAGCACTCCCCTCTGCTTCCTCCCTGGATTGCAGGAGCTGTGTCTCACTTTACGAAAGAGATGCCCTTTGGGGAAGACTCGCATTGTCACGAGCGCTGTGGACGCTCCGGGCCGAGATCAACACGATGATCGTGATGGCTGAGATCAACACCATGATGATGATGACGATGATGGAGGGAATGTGCGCTTTTCAGGAGGTTAATCACACCCCGAGCAACGCCTATGGGTTTTTGCTTTTCCTTGGCTGGTAGGAGCTGGGGAGGCTGCCTTCGCTGTGATATTTCTGCCAGTTCTCATCCCCAGTGGGAAGAGGAATTGCCTGTGTTTGCTGAAATTAAAGCCAAAACCCAGCCGGCGCAGATGGGAGGGGGAGGCTGGGAGCAGGTGGGAGCTGGTCTGCGGGAGTGGACCCAGGCCCTGGGGCAGGGAAGGAGGGGAGAAGCGAGGCCGTAGCACTATTTGGGAAACAGCAGCCGTCTCATGGCACATCAGGACGCGGAGGGTTTACTGGGAGTGGGTGGAGCTACCATAGAACAAGGTATTGCAAGTCAGCAGCATGGAGGAACTGCAGGCCACCATGTTAAGTGAAGTAAGCTAAGCTGAGGAAAGCGAATACGGCATGTTCTCACTCACACAGGGGAGCTAAAAGGTGGATCTCATGGAGGTGGAGAGTAGATTGTGGGTACCAGAGACCGGGAAGGGGAAGGGAGTCGGGGGATGAAGAGAGGGTGACTGATGTGTACAAATATATGGTTTAATGGGAGAAATAAGCCCCAGCGTTAGAGCAGCAGGTGACTGTAGCTCACAGTAATCTACTGTACATGTCCAAACAGCCCGAAGAGAATAACCCCAATGTCTTCAGCATCAAGAAAAGACCAGTATTGAAGGTGATGAATGCCTTAATTATGCTGATTGGATCTTTACAAATTATATGAATGTATTAAATTCTGACGTATACCCAGAAACTATGTACACCTATTATGCACCAATAAAAAAGAAATTTTTGTTAAAAGTGAGCAAAGGCCCCTTTGCCTTGGATCTCAAGTCTGAAAAACAGGCCCTGATGCCTTTAGGAAGCCCCAAAGGGAACAGGGACCTTCTGTGGGAAGCTGAGCCGGTGAAAAAACACCCCGGACCTCAAAATTGGGCAAACGGGGGTGTGTTTCCCAGGCCAAACTGTCGTCTGGGTCACACCTGTGGTGCTGAATGGCTGTACCTTGGGCTTCAGGTTCCCAGATCCCACACTCCTTCCAGGGCCTATGAAAACCCCACAGCATCCCCAGGGATCCTCTGCAGGCCTCGGACAAAGCTCAGCATCCCACTGGACATTATTCTTGACCTCGACCCTGCTGCTGCCCTGGGCCCAGCTGTGGGTTTGAGGTTTCCTAGTGGCCCCCGGAGAGCGGTCCCTGTATTGCCTGAAAGGGACCCCCTCACTGGATGCCCTATAGGCCTGCAGGTCCATGCACCAGGCCTGGCCCTGGCTCTGCTGGTCCCAGGCTCAACCCTGAGGATTAACTGGACTGGCCCTGGGTACCCGCATGCCACCTTGCCCACCCATGCTTCATACATGTCACAAGCTTCACCCTCTCTTGGAACAAACCAGCTCATCATCCCCTGGTCCCTGGCTGTTGTGAACGCCATCTCCATCTGGGGATGTGCCAGCCTCGGTTTCCTTCTCTGTACAGTAGGAGCCAAAAGCATGTTGCTGACCTCGATGCAGATCGACCCTGCAACAAGATGCGGAAGAGGCACCAAAGGAGCCTTGTAGCCAGCGTCGCCAGGCCGATGCACCTTGCTGATGCAGCCAACTCTGCAAGGGTGCAGGAGCTGAGGACCCACACAGGGTATAGGAGCTGAGGACCCACGCAGGGGTGCAGGAGGTGAAGACCCACGCAGGGGTGCCATCGAAGGCCATGGGAAGGACAGCTCCAGGGACAGAGGCAAGGCCCACCCCACCCTGACTATGAGGGGACAAGTCCGTGGCTAAAGATCTTGGGAGCCATTATCTCTGCTACATGCCATGCAAGCAGAGGTGCCCTCTGGCAACCAGGTGCTGCTCTGGGTACAGCCGATGCAAACACGAGAGAAAGAGTCAGCCAGACGGGAGCATCGGTCCAGGGACAGTGATGGGGGGCAGCATCAGACAGGTGGGCCAGGCACATGTCCCCAGCAGGACCCTGCAGGGAGGGAAGCAAGGCTGGGGGAGGGATGGGGCACTGAGCAGCCGGCGTCAGAACAATCAGGAAACCTCCCAGGTGGGCATTCAAGCGCAGGCCTTGGCCAGCGGCGGGAGGGAGCCTGCGGCAAGAGTGAGACCTGGGAGGGGCTGTGCCTGCCAGCTCCTTGTCCTGTGGTACTTTGTCTGGCTTTGGCACCTAAGGACCACTGGACTCAGAAGGCGCTGAGAAGCGTTTTCTCCTCCCATCTTTTGGAGGTGTTTGCGAGGTCTGATATTAATTCCTCTTCAGATGTTTGGTAGAATTTGGCGGTGACGCTGTCTGCGGGGCAGATGCCTGTGAAAGGCGCCCTGGTGTGTTCGAGGCACAGTGATGAGGTCAGTGTCCCCCGGGACAGAGGAGGGAAGCGGGCGGCGGGCAGCAGGCCTTATGCAGGGCCCAGCAGGGTGAGGAGTGTGAAGAGTGCCATGCGGGGGAAGTGACAGGGCCTGGCTGTGTAGCAAGGAAGCCCCCTGGCCCCTGCCCCGTGGTATAAAGGCTCTCGCGGGAGAGGAACAGAAGCGAGAGGTCAGGTGCCCCCAGTGCCATCCGCTCTTACCTCATTGCACACATGAGCTCGTCAGGGTGGGCTCCGGGTCCCCTGGAGGAGTCCAGGGTCGAGTCCCGGAATCAGCCCAAGGTCAACTTGGAGAAAGACCATGTGTCTAGCACCTGCCTCCCTCCCTCCCAGGCTCCTACTCACCTGGCCTCCAGCGCCCACCCAGCACCCCTGGGGACTGTCCCCGTCCCCCGAGGGACTCCAGAGGGAGGGTGCTTTGTGCCGTGTGGAAAACAAGCCATGCTCTCTGCAAACCACGACAGCCCCTTCAAGCTGTCAGAGTCCCTGCATGTGGAGTGAAAAGGGGGAAAGAAGACAATTTACAATTGCAAATTGGAACCCCTCTCGGAGCGGAGCGATAATCCAGCTCTGCAGACAGATGGCGAGGAAGTGCTCCAGGAACCTGTTAAACACATCGCGGCCTAGCAGAGACGAGAGGCTCTAGGAAGGACCCGGTGCCTGCCATTCCAACCTCGAGGGGCTCCTGGAGGGACGCTGAGGACAAGGTGGCTGTCCCGTCACCTCGCTCTTGTCTCTGCCCCCACCTGTTTCCACTGTGCGGGCGCCCGGACACAAAGGCCTAAAGCCACAGAACAGCGAACTCTACGCCGTGCAGCTGTTGGCAGGCAGGGCAGGGAGAGAGACTAGAGTCCCCCTCTCTGCTGCCTTTTAAATAAAAGACAAGGAGGACTGCGAGGAGGAGGTCAAAACTCTGCAGTCTATACGGCGGCACAGACCCCGACTCAGGGTGGGCACATGTGGAAGGGACAGAGGGAGAGGGAAAACACAAACAAAGAGGGAGGAGGAGGCCCCTCCACTTCATGCAATCGGGACCAGGTGTGCGGGAACCCTGGCGTGTCTGGCGTCTGGTGTGGCAGGGTCCCATCCTGGGTTCCACCAGTGCCGCTGGCAAGGCCTCCCTCTCCCCAAATGCTGCTCTTTTCAGGGGGGAACATCAGGCATCATTCCAAAGATAGGGTAGACGCTGAATGAAGGAATGTTTTTAAACGCCCATGTTGTCATTCTTTCTTCTGGAAGTTCATTCATTTATGTGGTGATCTGAGAGCCTGTCACTCACTGAGGCCAGAGTGGACCCTGGGAGGCAGGCAGCGGTTCAGGGACCGGGCCCCGAGGTGCGGGGATAGATGGGGTCTGACAAAGGCCAGGACACAGTGCTCTGGGTCCAGGCTGGGGACAGGGGTGGCGGGGCAGCGGAGGACAAGGAGACAGCCAGGCAGACCCCAAAGCCTGGACCGGGCTGGTCTCGGGGAAGTGCGGGTGTGGAGGGAAAGAACGTTCCCTGCAAACAGAACATAGGATTGGCAGCACTGGCTGCAGCCCAGGGACAGCTCATGGCTCAGCCAGGCTGCAGGGATTCCAGAAGATTCTATGGCTCAGTCCTTACTGCAGACTGGAAATCTTCAATGAGCTGCTAACAAAAAGTGTCGGCAAACAAATTAATCAAAACCAAAACACATCAAAACACATGTGTGTAGATGCAACGGGGCAGGGCAAGGGATGTTGAGCTGGTGGCAAATGAAGAAAGGAGAGGGAGGGGACGGGGCTCCTGAGCCCGGACTGGCCCGTTCCCGCTGGGCTTCAAGGCTGTGGGAGCATTGGTGTCCTGGCCTGGAATCGGTGAGCACAAAAGCACCGAAGACCTGAAAGGTTCTCAGGATCAAAGGCCCCTTTGTGAACGGTTCAATATTTTCAGCATAAATCCAATAAACGTCAGTTTTGTTTGTTTGTTTTAAGGCACCACCTGTTTCTCCCTATGGAAAAACAAAATGGTAACTACTGCTAAAAAATGAAAATTTAAAAACCCCTAAAAGATGATCTGAGGTGCACGTGAAGCTGTTCTGGGCCAGCTTGAATGTGAACAGAGCCAGCCACTTCGCCATGCAGGGAAGGCCTTGGAAAGGAAAAGCAAAGACCAGGCTGCCCGGTGGCTACAGCTCTGGGCGGCGTGTCCCTCACCCTCCTCTCCCACCACTGACTGCCTCAGAGGGAAGACCTCAACTCTTCCCAGAGGCTGAGCCCAAGAGGTCCCAGTGCTGAGGGCAGAGCAGCCCACTGGACCTCACCCCCTTGGCACCCCTGCCCTCAGGGCACAGCAGTGATTTGAGGCCATGGCTGCCTCAGGGCCCTAGAGGAAGTCACATCTGGTCACTGAACAGACAGGACAGGCGTCGGGACAGTGCTGTATTTGACACTCACTCACTCATTTATTCATGTATTCATTTGTGGGTTGTGGAATTAACTTCACAAATATTTACAGAGAGCTTTCCAGGGTTCTTCATAGGGAAGAAATAAAGACGTTAGCAGAGTTCCTATTTAAGCTTCTCTCTCATTGCATCCTGGCATCACGTGGGGCCTAAGGGTGACTTGGCAAAGTGAGCTCCCACTTCCTCCAACCAAAAAACACCAGCAGGCAGGATCCCGCGGCCAAGACGGTGAGGCCCGCTCCACTATCTCTGAGCCTTCATCTTCTCATTAAAAAAAAAAAAAGGCCAGGCACAGTGGCTCACGCCCATAATCTCAGCACTTTGGAAGGCTGATGTGGGCAGATCATTTGAGGTCAGGAGTTCAAGACTAGCCTGGCCAACATCCTGAAACCCTGTCTCTACTAAAAATACAAAAAAAAAAAAAAAAAAAAAGGCAGGGCATGGTGGCATATGACTGTAGTCCCAGCTACCCAGGAGGCTGAGGCAGGAGAATTGTTTGAACCCAGGAGGTTGCGGCGAGCTGAGATCGAGCCACTGCACTCCAGCCTCAGTGACAGAGCGAGACTCCATCTCAAAAAAAGAGAGAGAGAGAGACAGACAGGCCAGGCGTGTTGGCTCGTGTCTGTAATCCCAGCACTTTAGGAGGCTGAGGCAGGCAGATCACTTGAGCCCAGGAGTTTGAGACCAACCTGGGCAACGTGGTGAAACCTTGTCTCTACAAAAAACATACATAAATTAGCCAGGCGTGGCGGCTCATGCCTGTAGTCCTAGCTGCTCGGGAGGCTGAGGTGAGAGGATCACTTGAGCCCCAGAGGTGGAGGCTGCAGTGAGCTGAGATAGTGCCACTGCACTTCAGGCTGGGTGATAGCAAGAGCCTGCCTCAAAAAAAAAAAAAAAAAAGAGAGCACCTGCCCCAACTCTCTCCCAGAGCAGACCCACTATATTGGGCCTAAAGGGTGCCCTGTGAGCTTCAGAGGGCTATGCTGTAGGTGCCACCCACTTTCCTCTCCAAGTACAGGCAGCAAGAGAGACAGGGACTCTCATCTCCCAGCGCCCCTCAGAAAATCAGAGCTCCCGGGCAGGACGTTGGCATGCGGTCCACTGGCTCCTTTAAGAAACGCCAAATGTCCTCAGAGACCCGCACATAAGGTCAGTACTCTCTCCGCAGACCAGTCCATTTCCCCCCACTAAGTAGCATCTGATGGCGTCAGATGCTAAGACTCTCTCTTCAGAAGTAAAAAAATAAAAATAAAAAGGCAGCCCCTTAGTGGGAGGGTTTTTGGCATTTCATCTGAATTCCATAATGAA
Source organism: Chlorocebus sabaeus (assembly GCF_047675955.1). Lineage (NCBI taxonomy): Eukaryota > Metazoa > Chordata > Mammalia > Primates > Cercopithecidae > Chlorocebus > Chlorocebus sabaeus. The sequence goes on from NC_132923.1 coordinate 132,891,381, forward strand.
TAATTTATATGAAAGTTTTATTGGAGCCCAGCGTTCCACAATAAACGTTCTCTGAGAACACACGCAAATGCTTCAGCAGCCATCTCTCTCTCTCTCTCTCTCTGCCGGATCGGGCCGACGGCCCAAATCAGATCTGAGTTACTGCATCGCTTATTTACAAAAAATATCATAATCTTACTTTTATGTGCATTTTTCCCGGCATCCGTGGGTGACAAGTTTGAGAGGCACGGGCAGCAGTGGCCGCTGCTTCTGTTGGATCCAGGAGGGAAGGGAGGGTCTGAGCTTTGGAGCGGGAAGTGAGGAGCCTCAGCTGTCTGCACCCTTTTGCTTACAACACAACAATTAGGAGAGGGACTAGGAGGAGAGGAGCCACCTGGTTTCTGGGGCATAGAAGCCCTACGCAGCCACATGTCCCAGGCAGAGCGAGGTGGGGAGGGGGCCGGGGGAGACCCCAGTTATTCAGCATCAAGAGGGGGTCCAGAGTGCAGCTTGGGGACAGGGAGACCCAGCTTGAACCCTACTCCTAGCCAGGTTACGTGGCTTCTCTGAGTCCTTGACCTTATTTGGATAATGGGAAAAAGAGAACCCACCTTTCAGGACAGTCCTGGGTACGTGCTGACCTGTTGTGGGCAGCGTGGCCATCACGTCAACCTTCACATCCAACAAATGCTTGCAGAACTGACAGGCACATGGCACAAGCACGCCGCTAACAGGACTCCGTTGTTTCTGATATTACAGTTTCCATGGTGGCAGGGAGAGAGCTCCAGCCCAGCTGCAGCGTCCAGGGGAACAGCCTCCGCCTCCTGCACTCGCTGCCCAGGGGTTCACGTGTCCTCCACTTAATGTCTTCTTAATGTTTTACACACTTTCTCCTTTGTGAATTCATCTCTTTCCACGGAGGAATTGCCTGTGTGTGCCCAGTGTGAGTTTGAAGACATCAGTCATGCCGCATCCTCCTGTGGGTTTCTCAGTCAGCTACTCTAGGCAGGTCCTGTGGGAGGGGATGAAGGAGACCCCAGACCCTGGCGCTGCCCTCCCTGTCCCGGCCAGGTGGATGTCCTGGTTTAGGGATGCCAGGGACATGGCCTGCACCAGGGACACAGGCGTCAGCCCCGGCTCTGTTGCTGACCAGCTGTTTGACTTCGAGCAAGTTTCTTAACCTCTCTATGCCTGTTTCCTTATCTCTAAACTGAAGTGACCATAATCCCTCCCCAAGGGATGTCGGGAGGCTCTGGGACGGGACCGTGCATGCGCAGCCTTCACATCATGCTGAGGCAGCACCAAGCGTGTACCCGAGAAATGCCAGTTGTCTTGTGCAGCAAGCTCAGTTTGCAGAAGCAGGAAGGGAGCCTGGGCTGGGAGCTGCCCGTTGCCCACAGTGAGGTGCTGGAGGACCTGGGACAAGGCCTGGCTCTCCACCTGCTGCACCGTCCACCTCTGCCTGGTTGACAGCTTCACCAGCCATTCCGTTTGCCTTCTCCACTCCCTCCTTCCCTAGAGGAACCAGTTTTGGGTTTGGCGCCCAAAACCACAAGGATTGGCGCCTTCTCTGCACTGCCCATAGACTTGGGAGGCTAAGCGCACAATTAGCCAATCACAGTACGTCATCCTCCTTGCCAGGGATTATTTCAGCCAATCAGCACACAAACTCCCTCAGGAGACTCTAATAGGTCCAGGAGCAGGCACATGACCTAGGCTGGCCAATCAGAGAGGTGAGAAGGACTTTCACTCCACCTGTCCTTCTCCCACCAGGTGTGAATGAGCAAGCTCCCCTCATTGCAGCAGGCAGGCGTCCATCCTAAAGGGTGAGGGGCACTGCCTGAGGACAAGGGGAGGCAAGGTGGAGGGAAGGGAGATGCAGCCTTGATCACATGGTGCCTGCAGCCCACCTTGCCTCAGAACCTGTGCTCACATGAGATAACAGATCTCTATGGTTAAGCTATTTCACGTTGGACCTTCTGCTACCAACTCCTGAGAAAGGCCCCCACATGTAAAGTTAGAGGGTCTCCACTGTGGCCAGACCTCTATGGCCCCTTCATACGTCCAACTCTGGGAGAAATTCAAGTCCATGGAAGACCACACAATGGGATAAGGAAGTAAAAAGTTAATGACTAAATTAAGGTTATCACCAGAAGTTTACTCTAAGCTTCTTGAGAAGGGTCACCTCTGTTTTTGAAGACCCACAGAAAGTACTGTCAAATTCCATTCAAAAAAAGCCCTCGGTGTCCTGGAATGGCCCCTGAAAAGAGCCTCCTGGAGCTTCCTATTGCAGCATGACACCTGCCCACCAACAGGGCAGGACAGTGGTGTGGCCAAGAGGCCCACTGACCAGGGCTCGAGTGGTGATTTTACTACTAACTAGCTCCGTGGCCTCTGCAAAACTCAGGGACCTCATGTGGAAAATGGTGTCCTAATATCACCAGCTTATGCAAATCAATGTGACGAATCTACAGATAAGAAAAATGAAGTTCTTAGCACTGCATCCTGCATGTTGGGAGTGCTCAGTAAATGTTAGTGTTATTTTCTTGACATTTTCACCCTGATTAAATGATTAGGCAGAGACTGATGCTTCTGGCCAAGTGGAGTAACAGAGATTGGATGTACCCTCCCAACCAAACAACCAAAACAACATGAAAAAATGTATGAAGCAATGGTTTTCAGGCCATGAGACACCAGGCAGCAAAAGACAGATATTCCTGAGAGGAGAAAAACTAACAAGGTGAGCCCTAAGATTGCCCAGGCTTCTCCTGTCGGGTGAGTTTCCAGGCTGTGGTGTAGAGATGGGGAACCCAGGTTGAGACCAAGAGACTCCCTGAGTGGAGGAGACAGAGCCGAGTGCAGGGAAGCCAAGGCAGGAAGGTTCACAGGACATAACAGGAGAGAGCTACACAGAGAGCTCTGGAGATGTGTAGAGGGTCCCCTCCAGGCACTCAGCAAAGCAACAATTAGTGCATGTAGGCAAGGAAATGACTCAAGGCTGGACAAAGCAGCACCCAAAAAGACTGGAGGTAGCAGCTCCCCGTGCTCACACAGCGGTGGGGGTTGTTACTGCTCCTACCAGCCAGAGAGGAAGATCTTCGAATTCATATGGCATGGGTAGACTACTCAGAAGGGTCTTGCCTCCTTCATAGGAAATAATTATCCCTAGACTAAACACTGATTTGAAATTTTTAAAAGCAAGCTCTGAATAGATCGAAATGTTCCCAAGGAACTTAACTGCATTGCCGAACAAAGCTCAAGAATACTTTAGAAATGATCACAACACCAACAAAAATCTAGCAACCAACAATACAAAATGTCAGTGTCAGCTGGGCGCGGTGGCTCACGCCTGCAATCCCAGCATTTTGGGAGGCCAAGGCGGGCGGATCACTTAAGGCCAGGAGTTTGAGACCAGCCTGGCCAATGTGGTGAAACCCCATCTCTACTAAAAATACAAAAGTTAGCCAGACCTGGTCGCACACGCCTGTAATCCCAGCTACTCAGGAGGCTGAGGCAGGAGAATCACTTGAACCTGGGAGGTGGAGGCTGCAGTGAACTGAGATTGTGCCACTGCACTCCAGCCTGGGCCACAGAGCAAGACTCCATCTCAAAAAATAAATAGATAAATAAAATGTCAATGACATCCAATCAAACAGTCTACGCATGCAAAGAAGCATGAAAACATGACCCATGGCAAGAAGAAAGATCAATCAAAACTGACTCAGAACTGACATAGATGCTAGAATTGGCAGACAAGAACATTTAACAAGTTATTACAACTTTGGCCAGGCGGGGTGGCTCACGCCTGTAATCCCAGCATTTTGGGAGGCTGAGGCGGGTGGATCACCTGAGATCAGGAGTTCAAGACCAGCCTGACCAACACGGAGAAACCCCGTCTCTATTAAAAATACAAAATTAGCTAGGCATGGTGGCGCATGCCTGTAATCCCAGCTACTTGGGAGGCTGAGGCAGGAGAATTGCTTGAACCTGGGAGGTGGAGGTTGCAGTGAGCTGAGATTGCACCACTGCACTCTAGCCTGGGCAAGAGAGCAAAACTCTGTTTCAATAAAAATAAATAAATAAAAAGAAAGGAAAAAAAAAAAAAGAAAAATGCATTGGATAGAATTAATAGCAGGTTAGACATTGCAGAATAAAAGATTGCTGAACATAAGGACATGGCAATACAAAGTATCCAAAACAAAACACAAAGAGAAAAAAAAATTTTTTTTTTTTTTTTTTTTTTTTTGAGACGGAGTCTCGCTCTGTCGCCCGGGCTGGAGTGCAGTGGCCGGATCTCAGCTCACTGCAAGCTCCGCCTCCCGGGTTTACGCCATTCTCCTGCCTCAGCCTCCCGAGTAGCTGGGACTACAGGCGACCACCACCACGCCCGGCTAGTTTTTTGTGTTTTTAGTAGAGACGGGGTTTCACCGTGTTAGCCAGGATGGTCTCGATCTCCTGACCTCGTGATCCGCCCGTCTCGGCCTCAGAGAATTAGTGAGTTTGGGAATGTCAAGCAGCCTAAGATACATGTAACTGGAATCTCCAAAGGAGGAGAGGGAGAGCAGAAATACTATTTGAAGAAATAATGGCTGAAAATGTTTCAAATTTGACAGAAACCAGAAACTCACCAATTCAAGAAGCTCAATGAACCTCAAACACAAGAAACATAAAAGCACATCCCAATCAAACTGCTTAACCGCAGTGAGAAGGAGAATATCCTGAAAGCAGCCTGAGGAAAAAGATACGTTGCATACAGAGAAACAAAGATTAAAATGACAGCAGATTTCTTAAGGGAAATGATTCAAGCAAGAAGACAGTGGATCAACGTCTTTAAAGTACTGAAGGAAAAAATACTGCCAACCTATGCAGTGAGCCGAGATTGTGCCACTATACTCCAGACTGGGCAACAGAGTGAGAAGTGAGGTTCTGTCTCAAAAAATAAAACAAAAAACTAACACTGTCAACCTACAATTCCATACGGTGAAATTATCTTTTTTTTTTTTTTTTTCAGACTGGGTCAGGCCAGAGTGCAGCTGCACGATCTCAGCTCACTGCAACCTCCATCTCCCAGGTTCAAACGATTCTCCCACTTCAGCCTCCAGAGTAGCTTGGATTACAAGTGTGCACCACCATGCCTGGCTAATTTGTTGTATTTTTGGTAGAGACGGGGTTTCACCATGTTGGCCAGGCTGGTCTGGAACTCCTGGACTCAAGTGATCCATCCGCCTTGGCCTCCCAAAGTGCTGGGATTATAGGTGTGAGCCACTGCACCTGGCCCTAGTGAAGTTATCTTTAAAAACATAAAGGGAAGGATTCCAACTTCAGATGTGACAAAGTAAGCACATTCCACCCAGTGTTTCCCTCTGGACACAACTGTGACACCTGAACATATGCATGGACTAGTTATTGGAGGACTCTGAAAAGCAAATTGCAGCAGGCAGATTGAGAAAGAAAACCAGATGTCAAAGTACCACCAAACTGGTGGTGATTTACCATGTTCTTCTCCAGGATCACCTGGCCTGAATACAACACAGTTTGAAAAACAAAGGTAGGTGCTGGCACAGAGAAAGCTCCAGGGCAAGCCCTCTCATTCTGGTTCAAGAGACATGAACGAGGCCTCCCAATGCTCAGGGAAAACATGGAAGTTCCACATATTTCCTGTTCTCACACTCCAGCCCCCAGTAAATCCTGTGTCAGTGTTGGCAGAGACCCCAACAGGAACCCACAAGAGCTGAAACACTGAGGGAGCAGAGCTTTCTCCCTGATGAGTGGATCTGCAATCCCAAGAGAGCACAGCAAACCCCATTGCTCTTTTCCCTTTTTCTGTTCTCCACCGTTTGACACTCACAGAGGTGCATGTCACAGCAGGGTCACTAGAGCCCTAGGTTTTGGGTCAAAGGACCAAATGGGCCAAAGTGTATCAGGACGATTGCAGAGATGGAGAAGCTTTGGGAAGCAACCACCTAACATTATATATAAATTCCTGGTCCCACCATCACCCTGAAAGCTGCACGTGGCATGAATCTGATCCTAGACAGCATGGCAAAGACTTCAAGAACTGAACCACCTTTCGGTTCAAAGGCCCATTACTCGATGATGCACATGTGGGATGGACCTAAAAAGTGCTCCAAAGGCCCTGAAAACTGAGCTGCCCATGGAAGCACAACCCACAGAAGGTGGGCAGAAACATGCGGCTGGAACTCAGCTCAGTTTGCTGCTTAAACAAAAATCACAACGTTTTCCAGAGGATTTAATGAAAGCTCAGAATCTCGTAACAGAATGTTTAAAATGTCCAGGATACAATCCAGAATTACACGGCATACAAAGAACCAGGAAAATCTCAATTCACACGAACAAAGTCAACCACTGCCAATGAAAGGATAACCTGAGTCTCAGGATTGTCTGACAAAGACTTTAAAGCCGCTGTTACAAAAATGCTTCAGCCACAGTGGCACACTCCCCTAACACAAAAGGAAAAACAGAAAGCCTTGGCAACACAGAGGAGATAAGGAAAAATCCAAAGGGAAATTTTAGAACTGAAAAATACAGCAACTGAAAATTCGTTTTAAAAACTTACTGGATGAGCTGAAAGGAGATCAGAAATTACAAATGAAAGAGACAGTGAACTTGAAACTAGATTAATAGGAATTGTCAATTCTTAACAGAGTATAATCATGAAAAAGTAGAGATTCAGGAACCCCTGGGATGATAAAGGGAAAAAGGCCAAACATTTGTGCCCTCTGGGGTTGCAGGACAGGAGGAGTAAGAACGCCGTGCTGAAGCAAAACTCGAGGAAGTAATGGTATTTGGTGAAGCTTCCTAAATTTGGTGGAAGACAAATCTACAGATTGAAGAAACTGAGAGCCCTGCAAACAGGACAAACACGAAGAAATGCAGCCCTCCAGCTGGGCACGGTGGCTCACGCCTGTAATCGCAGCACTTTGGGAGGCCAAGGCAGGCGGATCACCTGAGGTCAGGAGTTCGAGACCAGCCTGGCCAACATGGTGAAACCCTGTCTCTACTAAAAATACAAAAAAATAGCCGGGCGTGGTAGCATGTGCCTGTACTCCCAGCTACTCAGGAGGCTGAGGCAGAGAATCGCTTGAACCTGGGAGGCGGAGGTTGAAGTGAGCCGAGATCGTGCCACTGCACTCCAGTCTGGGCAACAGAGCGAGACTCTGTCTCAAAAAAAAAAAGACAAAGAAAAAGAAAGAAAGAAATGCAGCTCTCCGCTGATCTGGATAATCCCCTCTGGCACTTATGAGATGGAAAATGACAACCACATAACACAACACAACACATCAGCTCCCATGACAATTGATGTTGCAGAAGCAGCAGAAACAGTACATGGGCCCAAAAGGCAGGATGTGCAATGTCCCTTAGACCTTTTTTCTCCTTTTTTTTTTTTTAATAGAGACAGACAGGGTTTTCCTCCGGCTATGTTGCCCAGGCTGGTCTCCAACTCCAAGCCTTAAGCAATTCTCCCACCTTGGCCTCCCAAAGTGTTGGGATTACAGGTGTGAGCCACTATGCCTGGCTTTTTTTTTTTTTTTCTTTACTGCAATTCTCTCTCAAACCCTATCAATTAAATTCAGCACTTCAAGAGTTATAGTTGGCCAGGCACGGTGGCTCATGCCTGTAATCCCAGCACTTTGGGAAGCTGAGGTGGGAGAATCACTTGAGGTCAGGGGTTCGAGATCAGCCTGGCCAACATGGCAAAACCCCGTCTCTACTAAAAATGCAAAAAAAAAAAAATTAGCCAGGCATGGTGGTATGTGCCTGTAATCCCAGCTGCTCGTGAGGCTGAGGTGAATCACTTGAACCTGGGAGGCGGAGCTTGCAGTGAGCCAAGATCGTGCCACTGCACTTTAGTCTGGGCGACAGAGCAGCACTCCATCTCAGAAAAAAAAAAAAAAAAATAGTTATACTTGTAGTTTCCAGGAGACCATGTTACCTCCAGGCTGGGCAGAGGAGACGGAGAGGGGAATGGAGCAGCCAAGAGGTATTTTCCTCTTTGGCGCCTTGTCCCAGGGTCTGCCTCCTCCCCCGTGCTCTTCGCAGAATCCACGGAGTGTCCTGGCTCAGACTTTTTCCTGCCCCTCACATGCCACCACAGCTTCAGCTGACATTCCGTGGCACCTTTAGCCACTCCCTGCAGGCAGCATCCCGTTCCTCCATGGGACCACGCAGGAGGGGGACTCGTGTGCCCACATCCAACAGAACTACAAACATCTGCATCCCTCTCCTCCCTGAAGTTCCCCAGGATATCTGGATGAGTGTGTAGGGCCTTTGGTTCCCCCTTGGGAACAGAGACCTTGACCGCCTCCCTAACCCTCACAGTATCTGAGGCCAGGCTGGAGGGGCATCAGTGAATCGGGGAGACGCAGAGAAAACATCTCCGTGCCATTGTGCAAGACCGACTGACCTTCAGGTTTGAGCAGCATGGCAGACGCCTGCGGCTCAACCACGGATGTCTGTGGCCCAGCGTTTGGCCCCACACAGTTTTAGGGAACACTTAACCCTTTCTCCTCCCACCTGGAGGAGAAAACAACCAACAAACGAACTTCTGATTTTTTCAGGCTCATCCCAAGCCCAGTATCAGCTGTGGGGACTCCAAGATCTTTTCTCCCCCAACCAGAGAAGAAAACTCCAAATATGCCATTTAGGCTTCGTGTTGTAACCTCACGTCCCAGCATCCAGCGTTCATCTACTTCCCAAACCCTTGCTAATTAACAGACAACAAAGTGTACCCCCATATCCCCATGCGGACCATACGATTTGGCCAATACATCTGCTACTAATTCCCATGGAGCTCTCTCAAGTTCTCATCAGTCCAGAGGGCCCCCGTCTTTCTCTTTCAGTGGCTACCCTGTTCGCAAGCTAATCCGTTAACTTGCCAGTTTTACGTGCGTTTGGGCAGAAAGGCACAAGATCCCTGGGCTAGAGAAACAAGACATTTATTACCCAGAGCGAAAGCAGCCTAGAAGCAGCATCTTAACACCAGTTTCCCAGCCCCAATGCCCGCAGAGTGATGTGGCCAAACCAGGTTGTTCCCCATACGTGCAGAGGGTTCACCCCAGGGAGGAACCCCCAAATTATGAGACCAACAGCTTATATAGGGTGGCTGGCTTATCTGCCCACTGGCCCCTCCTGATGCGGAGACCTCATCTCGACTCTAGAAGAAAACAAATCCTCTCCTAGGTTGATTCATCAGGAAGGTAAGTGAATGTCTTGCTACTCTATTAGGTTTGCCAGTGCCCTTCGCTCAGAGGGCCAGGACTGACCATGCAGAACTGTGAAATATTCATGGAGAACTGTCTCCCAACAACTGACTGATCTAAATGCTTCTTTTAGGAGGAATGTGTTTCTAGCTTTCAGATGGAGTGGAAGGAGCAGAAAGAGGCCACTTATTCCTGGGAAGGGCTTCTGCAGAAGCTGAGTGTAGGGAGTCACCCAGTGACAGCTCCATGGACAGATGGAAGCTGCTAGAGGGACCTCAGGAGAATGGAATGGCCCAGGCTGGAAATGGGTTGGACTCTGAGACCAAAGTGATTGCTAGTCCCCTTTCTTGTGGGGAAGGAACTGCAACCTGCGTGGGTAGAGGTCCCATGTGGCCTCCCCCGTGGGGCAGGAGGGAGTGGTCCCTGCACCCAGTGTTACCCACAGAGCCACAGGACACTGAACCACTCTCCAGGTGAGCTGAGGCTGCAGAGCCTGGCGGCCATCTGGACCATGTGGCTAACAAGTCACCTCTGCCTCCTGGGACAGAAAATACCCTCGGGGACGTTCTCCACTCTGCCCTACAAGAGCAGGGCTCCCAGAGTTGGGCAGCCTGGGTTCATATGCCAGCTGTGTTCTGCCAGCTTTGTGACCTTGGGTGAATTTCCGCCTCTCTCTGTGCCAGTCAAGTGGGCATTGGCAGTGCCACTCAGGCTGTCTGAGTCCCTGAAGCACCCTGGACACTGTTTGGTACCCAGAACCCAACAGCCCAGTGGCTGTGAAGAACGACGGACCTGCCTCAGCTTCTCAACCCCAAAGGTACTGCTCAAATCCCAGCCAGCTCTCCACACACTCAACCACCACATCCCCTCCGCCCTCCGTTCCTCCCAGAAGGAGCAAAACCAGCTGTTTCCATCTGCCAGGGTTGCTGCAACAATGCACCACACACGGGGGGCTCAAGCAACAGGAGTCTGTCCTCTCCCAGGCCTGCGGCCACAAGCCCGAGGTTCAGGCATGTGCAGGGCTGCTACCTCCCGAGGCAGGAGCGAGAGGCTGTCCCGGCCCCTCTCCAGCTCCTAGGCTGCTGGCAACTGCAGCGCTCCCATGGTTTCTGCCTCCATCTTCACCCGGCACCCTCCCTGTGTGTGAGGTGTGTGCGTGCGTGTATGTGGTGTGTTGCGTGTGGTGTGCTGTGAGTTATGTATTGTGTGTACGTGTGTGTTGTGTGTTGCATGTGTGGTGCATGTTGTGTTTGTTGTGTGTATTGTGTGCAGTGTGTTCATGTGGTGTATGTGTGTGGTGGGTGTGGTGTGTGGTGAGTTGTGTGTTTATTGTGTGTACGTGTGTGTTGTGTGTATGGTGTATGTGGTGTGTGTGGTGTGTGATGTGTTCGTGTGATGTGTGGTGTGTGTGGTGTGTGTGGTGTGCGTGTGTGGTGTGGGTGTGGTGTATGTGGTGTGTAGTGTGTGGTGTATTGTGTATGGTGTGTTCGTGTGGTGTATGGTGTTTGTGGTGTGGTATGTTTGTTGTGTGTTGTGTATTGTGTCTACGTGTATTGTGTTGTGAGTTGTGTGTAGTTGTGTTGCATGTGTGGTGTATGTTTTGTGCTTGTGTGTATTGTGTGTGGTGTTTATTGTGTGTTGTGTGTGTGGTGTATGTGATGTGTGGTGCATGTGTGGTGTGTTTGTTGTGTGTAGTATGGTGTTTTGTTGCATTGTGTGTTGCATGTATGGTGTATATTGTGTTTGTGTGTGGTGTCAGTTGTGTATTGTGTGTACGTGTGTGTTATGTGTATTGTGTGTGGTGTGTGACGTGTGGTGAGTTGTGTGATGTTGTGAGTTGGGTATTGTGTGTAGTTGTGTGGTGTATTGTTGCATTTGTTGTGTGTATTGTGTTGCGTGTGTGGTGTATGTAATGTGTGTGGGGTGTGTGTGGTGTTTGTGTATTGTGTGTAGTGTGTTGTGTATGTTGCATGTGTGTGGTATATGTGTTGTGTTTGTGTATTGTGTGTGGTGTGTGATGTGTGTGGTGAGTTGTGTGTTGTGTTGTGACCTCTGTATTATGTGTATTGTGTGCTGTGTGTTGCGTGTGTGGTGTATGTGTTGTGTTTGTTGTGTGTATTGTGTGTGGTGTGTGTGATGTGTTGTATGTGTTGTGTTATGTGTATGTTGTGTGTGTGCTGTGTGTTCGTGTTCTGTGTGTATCTCCAAATCTCCTCCTCACATAAGGACCCCGCCCCACCGGCTTGGGGCCCACTCTAATGGCTTCATCTTAACTTGCTTGCCTCTGAAAGGTGGTTTTCAAATGAGGTCACGCCCATGGGTCCTGGGGGTTAGGACCTTCCACACATAGATTTGGGGGACACAACTCATGCTGGCGTGTCCATTTCTTGCTCCCTGCTGTACCAGTCCTTTGTACAGTTTTTAGGACTGGCTGCAGCTGCTGGGGCTCTTCCTGGCTGCAGCTGCTGGGGGAGGAGGTCTAGCAGAGCAGGGGCTGGGGAGGGCCGGGGATGGGCGTCCCTGTCCAGTCACCTCTGAAGCCAGGAGATCCAGACACATCACAGTGAAGCCCAGGTGGGCTCGCCCCCTGCCAGCACACGGCCTGGCAGGCAGAGCCACTAGAGCTTCCGCACATCTGCTGAGGAGGAGCAGGGCAGAAGCTAAGTTCCCAAATTGTCGTGGCTCTAATTTCTATCACCAAGAAAAACAAAACTACTAGTCATGGCTCCCTCGTTATTCTCTCTCTGCTCACTGTATTTTTCTCTGGTTCTTGGTAATTACCCACTGTGCCAGGAACTGCACCAGAGGGCAGCCCTTCAGACCCCAGTGACTCGCAGCTGGGCCCAAGCATGACCCCGAAAACCCAGCAGACCCATTGGTGGAGCCAGGAGTGGGTTCCCCTCAGGTCTGCGGGCCGAGACCACAGACAGGCATTTGGAGAGGTCCCTGGCTGTACAGCCAGACGTACTGTTGGTGGGAACTTAATAAACTGAAGCATGAAATATTTATCCACTTACACCAGCTTAAGTAATTTAAGTTTGCTAGAAATCAACATCATGTTTTCATATTTAATGAGCCTTCTGTGAAGCAGCCTCTTCTGTCACTGGCAGGTGTTGGGGGCAGGAGCTTCCACAGCCAGATGCAATTTTAATCTCCCTCCACAGACAATGCTGAATAATGCACCAGGTTTGCCAGGGCTTTGCCTGAGGCTGCGGGGAAGGTTGGGCCCTTTAGCCCAGGCAAGCCTGGCATTTGCCACAGAGGTTCAGAGTCTGGTGCCTCCTCCCGGGTCCCCTATTCTCTCTGAACACGGAAGGATGCTGGATGTCTATGAAGCAGAGCTCACAGGGCTGTGGCCAGCTGAATCATGACCCCAAAGACGTTAATTCTGTGTGTCAACTTAACTGGGCAAGGAGGTCCAGATAGCTGGTAAGGCCTCATTTCTGGGTGTGTGTAGGAGGGTGTTTCTGGAAGAGATTAGCTTTTGAATCAGTGGACCGAGTGCGGAAGACCTGCCCTCACCCACGTGGGCAGCATCCAATCCACTGAGGCCCTGAGTAGAACACAAAGGCAGAGGAAGGGGGAATCTGTTCTCTCCTTGAACTGAAACATCCATCTTCCACTGGTCCCAGACATCACAGCTCCTGGTCGGGCCTTCAGACTTGGGGACAGTGGCCCCCACAGATCTCAGGCTTCGAGTCTGGGACTCACTACCTGGCTTCCCTGGAGACCCTGGAGACCTACAAACCGCAGATCATGGGACTTCTCCGCCTCCATCATCATGCGGGCCAGTTCCCATACCAAATCTCCTCTTATGTGTCCAGAGAGATAGATAGACAGACAGAGAGAGAGAGAGACTGATTGATTAGATAGATAGATGATAAATAGACTGATTGATTAGATAGACTGATTGACTAGATATAGACTGATTGATTAGATAGATGATAAATAGACTGATTGGATAGATGATAGACTGATTGATTAGATAGATGATAGATAAATCCACATAGACAGACTGATTAGATAGACTAATTAGAAGATAGATAGATATAGATAGATCCAGATAGACTGATTAGATAGATGATAGATCCACATAGACAGACTGATTAGATAGCTAGACTAATTAGAAGATAGATAGATATAGATAGATGAAGATAGAGATAGACTGATTAGATGATAGATAGATGATAGATCCAGATAGATATACAAATAGACTAATTGATTAGATAGATAGTAGACAGATAAGTTAGATTGATTAGATAGAAGATGAGAGATAGATTGACCGATTGACTAGATGACAGATTAGATGATAGATTGACCGATTGACTAGATGACAAATTAGATACATTACATACATACATAGATAAGATAGACAGATTGATTGATATATTAAGTAGATTGGCTGATTAGATACATGATAGATGATATATTAGATAAAGATAGATTACATAGATAATGATTGATAGATGGGTGGATGAATGGATGGATGAATACATGGATGTATGGACGAAAGGATGGTTGGATGGATAGATAGATGATACATAGATACATACATAGATACATAGATAAGATAGATTACATAGATAATTACAGATAGATGGGTGGATGGATGGATGGATAGATAGAGAGATGATAGATAGACAGATAATAGAGGTATATGGAGATAGAAACATATATACTCTGTTGGTTCTATTTCTTTGGAGAACTTTGACTAATACAGGAAGATTTTCCTGGATTGTCTGGGTGGGTCCAACGTGGTCCCCAAGCATCCTTCTGAGAATGAGGCAGGGGGCAGAGTGTCAGAGAAGAGGCCGCACGCTGGCTTTGCAAATGAAGGAAGGAGCCATGGGCATGCAGGCAGCCTGGAGAAGCTGCAAAAGGGAAGGAAACTGATTGTCCCTTGGTCTCCAGAAGGAAAAGGCCCCTGAGGACCCATTTCAGACTTCTGACCTGCAGACCACAGGAGAACAGATACGTGTGACTTGCAGCCACTGAGTTGCCGGTGATTTATTTTGGCAGGAATGAGGGGAAATGAATGCAGTGACTTCTTTTCCAGCTTTTCCCCCAACCACTGGTCAACACTGGCCACACAGGTTCTCTACGAGGCCAGGCTTCAAATTCTCCCCCACCACTTCTTAGCTCTGTGGGTAAGTGGCTTGTCCTCTCAGTGCCTGAATTCACCTCCAAAATTAGGACAACACAGTATTCTCTGTGAAGGGCACCCTGGAGCTGCAAGAGCCCTCCAGTCAGGGCTGCATGAGGATGGCACGCATTGATACGTTAGACACGGAAGGCACTGGCCACGGTGGCTGCACAGAGGACACTCAGGCCACGGGAGAGCCGCTCCACAGTCTCATGACCCTGTGTCAGGGGAAAGATAAGCTCTATAGATAAAAGCAGCTCCCACATCCCGGGTAGGAAAACTTAAGGCTGAAGGGTGTGGACCTGGTGCTGAGTGAAGGGGGGCTTTGGGCTGGCAAAGTCATACATGGGACTCATGTGACATAACAACCTTGGGGGGACAGAAAGAAGGAGGAGATGCCTCCACCTCCTGATCACAGCACCCACCTCAGAGAAGAAAGCCAAGCTCCCCAGGAAATTCCGATTCCTGCATCCAGCATTCTGTGTGCCGGCAGAGACATGGCCCTGACTGAGCCCTGGTGGGGACACCAGGAATGAAAATCAACCCTTGCCCTCCAGAAGACCAAAGCCTGGACGCAGGAAAAGCCTTGAGCAAGGTACCAAGATCACGTGTACAACAGGCACTCCTTCCCCAAGCAGGCCCAGGTAGGGTGGTGGGGCAGATGCCACCTCCCCAGAGGGCTGGGACAGGTTTCCCAAAAGAGACAGTGATGGAGATGGGCTTGGTGAGCATTAAGCACCTTCGAGGTACATGGCACCTGGTTACAAGCTGTTGGGACTTAGGAAAGGTCTCCAGATGGTCCCAGCTAAGAAAGGCATTTGTCATCTGGTTGGAGGGAGATGTTGCACAAACCACTAGGAGTCAGGCGATGAGTGAGCAGGTGCTCAGGGCCACCCAGGGTGGCAGGGCTGGAGGGAGGGATGGAGCAGATTCAGAGGCCCTTTAGGAAGCATGCAGACACGATTCATGCGGCAGCTGAATTGCTGATGGGCCAGGAGGGGAAGGAGTGGCAAGGGACTCCTCTGGCCCTGGTTGGGGTATCTGGGAGAACAGAGCACCCTCAGCCAGGGGAGGGGTGCGGCCAGGGCCAGGGTCAGGGTCAGGGCCAGGGAGTGCAGCCGTGAACCCGGCATGAAGCTGTGGACTTTGGAGGCAGGCAGCACACTGGGAAGACAGTTTTCATTAAGCACAAACCAGACAGAGGCTGCCAAGTGGCTGAGACCCCCCCGAAAGAACAGACCACATTCCTCCTGCTGGCTCAGAACAGAAGCCTCCCCATCCCTTGTTCTTCTCCCGGGTGCTGACAGCTGGAGGAGTTACCTGTCATTCTCCCGCCCACACTGGCAGGGAAGGCCAGGCACGGGGGCGCTGCTTAGCAAAGCATCAGGAGGATTTGCAGGGGCACCTCCCTGGCGGGGGTGGGTGCATGTGAGTTAAGACCATCGCTGGTCAGGGAGGCAGGGACCCGGGAAGGAGGAAGGAGGCCACGGGGTTAGGTCCTCGCATGAATCCACCGGGGTGGGCTCCCCACCTCGGCCCAGAGGTCCGCCTCTCCAGCACAAAGCCCTTAGGAGGGCCAGCTTTAAAGGGACGCCATCAGGAAGCCCATCCATGGCTCAGCCGGCGCCGTCAGAGTGTCTGTAATGACTTCAAACTTTTTCTTAATCCCTCAGACTCTGCAAGTGTCTTACATAATCCTTCCGTCTGTCACTGGGGAAGCATGGAGTGCAATGAGAAGGACTCTCCCCAAATGACCTGGGACCCCGTGCCAGCTGAGACATGGGCTCCCCTTCTCCCAGCAAACAGACTCCACCCAGGTTAGGGGGGCCACAAACCCCACAGGCCTGGGGCCTCAAATGCGGGGCAACTGTCATTTCCAGACATCGCCTAGTGCCGAATAAAGGACCAAGCTGATTTCTCCCATACCCCCATGGAAAGTCGGAATGGCAGGGTTGGTGCCATCTCCCCTCTGCGAACCAGGCCCACCCAGTGCACCCCTCTGTCCACGGCTTGACCCCAGACCTGTGTCTGTTTCTCGTTCCTCCCGTGAGGTCCACCCACTGACCCACATTGTGTGATGTCGAGGAATTGGGCCCAGACCCTGGTGTGTCACTGGGGAGCATCAGGAGTGGGGACGCAGAAGGCCCCCCTGGCAGGACACGGATCCCAACAGGCCCCAGGGCTATGATCCAGAGAAGGTCCAGGACGATGTGTCCTGGAGGCTGCTGGTGCCGAGGGCCAGGGCCTGGGGTAAGCTGCTTAACCCCTTCGTGCCTCACTTTCCTCACGACAAGGGCTGGCCACATGTGAGCCCTGGTGTGTGCCAGATACAGTTCCAGGCGCTTCACGGCCTCTGCTCCTTTCCCCTGGAAGGGCCTTTGGAGGCAGAGCCCTCGTTACCCTGATTTAGTTGATTAGGGAGCTGGGCCATGGTTCATCCCAGGTCCCTAGGGAGCCAGTGGCAGAAATGGGACTTGAGTGGTGATGTCTGGCTGCACTGCCTCTCAGAACAGCAGTGACGACTCCACGGGTCCCTGCAAAGATTCGAGGAGATTAAAGGGTGCAGAAGGCCTGGAATTATGGCTTAACAGGTCGAGTTCCAGATAAAACTCAAGTACAGCTACTGTGGGAAGGATAAAGGATAGGAGGAGGCATCTCCAGATACAGTGAATCTGGTAATGGATGGAAATGAATTGAGAACTAGCACACCGCCGTTTGGCAGTGCCCAGTAGGTGAATGGATCACGGCTGCCCTGTTGGTTTCTGTGACCAAGTCCCACAGATGGGGAGACTCAGAAACACAGAAAAGTATTCTCGCAAAGTCCTGGAGGCCAGAAGTCAAACCCAGGTGTTTCCAGGACTGGCTCCTTCCAGAGGTTCTAAGGGAGAATCTGTCTCCCAGCCTCCAGTGTCATCAGTCTCCCATCCTTGGCATTCCAGGGCTTATGGAGGCACCACCCTGACCTCTGCCTTGACCTTGCCCTGATCTCTGCCTTGACCTCCACCTTCACGTGGCATTCTCCCTGTGTGTGCATTGCTGCATCTTCTACATGTCCAAATTTGCCTCTCTATAGGACACCAGCGACTGGCTTAGGGCCCAGCCTAACCAAGTATGATCTCATTAACTTGATTGTATCTGCAAAGCCTGATGTCCAAATAAGAGCCTGTTCACAGGTACCAGGGGTTTGGACTTGGCATCTCTTTTTAGGGGACACAGTTACACCCACTACAGCTGCTACCATCAAAAAAGAGTGAAACCAGACATTATCACATGCCTCCTGATGACAGAAACCAGCACCATCTGCAATCTTGTCAAAAGAACCAACGTGTGGGCCAGGCGTGGTGGCTCATGCCTGTAATCCCAGCACTTTGGAGGGCCGAGGTGGGTGGATCACGAGGTCAGGAGATCGAGACCATCCTGGCTAACACAGTGAAACCCCGTCTCTACTAAAAATGCAAAACATTAGCCGGGCATGGTGGCGGGTGCCTGTAGTCCCAGCTACTCGGGAGGCTGAGGCAGGAGAATGGTGTGAACCCTGGAGGCGGAGCTTGCAGTGAGCCAAGATTGTGCCACTGTACTCCAGCGTGGGAGACAGAGCGAGACTCTGTCTAAAAAAGAAAAGGACCAAAGTGAGGCAGGAGAACAGGGTCTAGAGGCAGGGCACCTGAGGCTGATTTGCATTGACTTTCTAGAACTGAATCAAAAGGAAAACCTCAACTTTCCACACCCAAGCAACGAGAGAACAAAAGCTCCTCCCTTTGCCACCACCCCCCTTTCTGCATCACAGATGAGAAATGGAAAGTAGCTCTGATTGGTCCCCTCCTGCAACCAACCAGACTGGTCATGGGCCTACTCTTCATTTGCATAGGAGTATAACTTTGTAACTTCACTTCAGCCTCTGATTGGTCCCCTCCCACAACCAATCAGGTGTTTGCATAGGGTGTAACTTTGTAACTTCACTTCAGCCTCTAGTTGGTTGCCTTGTGCAACCAATCAGACTGGTTGCAGGTCGCTACTTCATTTACACAGGGTGTAAACCAGGTAACCAATGGCAAACCTCTCAAGGCTATTTAAACCCCAGAAAATTCTGTAACCAGCACTCTTGAGTGGCTTTCTGGAGCCTGCTCCCACTCTGTGAAGTGTACTTTCATTTCAGTGAATCTGTGCTTCCGTTGCTTCATTCTTTCATCGCTTTGTTTGTTCATTTTGTCTAATCCTTTGTTCAAAATGCCAAGAACCTGGACAACTCATAGTTAAGACCCTCTACTGGTAATGAAAGCAGAGTCCAATGCAGCCTCCGGTGCAAAGCTGGATTTTTTCAGCCCTAGAAAGGTTTCTGAGTCTCCATTCCAGTTCATCACCTCCCCGTCGGAGGCCACCAGGGCTTGCATGTTGAGAAATGATCGAGGCAGCTTTAAGAGGCCTTTCTGTCATAATCTGGCTGCACCTTTCCCTAAAGCAGGGGCCGGGGCTGGGCGCAATGGCTCATGCCTGTAATCCCAGCATTTTGGGAGGCTGAGGCGGGCGATCACTTGAGCCCAGGAGTTCAAGACCAGCCTGGGCAACACGATGAAACCTCATCTCTACAAAAAATACAAAAATGAGCCATGTGTGGTGGTGACATGCACCTGTATCCTCAGCTACATAGGGGCCGAGGGGCAGGGATCACTTGAGCCCAGGACATCAAGGCTGCAGTGAAATATGATTGTGTCACTGCACTCTAGCCAGGGTGGCAGAGTGAGAAGAAGAGAGGGAGAGAAAAAGAGAAAGGAGGAGGGAAGGAGGGAGGGAAGGAAGGTGAGAAAAAGACGGGAAGGAGGGGGGAGGGAGGGAAAGACAAACGGAGGGAGGGAGAGAGGGAGGAAATAAGGAAGGAAGGGAGGCAGGAAAGGGAGGGAGGGAGGGAAGGAAGGAAGGGAAGGAAGGAAGGGAAGGAAGGAGGGAAGGAAGAAGGGAAGGAAAGAAAGGAGGAAGGGCGAGCTGGTTGCTATTTCCAATGCTCTTGGAACTTCAGCGCCTACTGTCAGTCTGAAACCTGCAGAACGGAGCAGGGGAAGGTACCAGCCAGTGAACACCTGGGGACGGGGACACGGGTGGCCATGACATGTAGATATGCAGAGTGCACCCAGCCCCATGGCATTCATAGGGTGAGAGGCCCAGAGACCAAGACAGCCCAAGGCTGCAGGGTAGGGGAAGATACCTAGAGCAAGTCCTGGAAATGAAGCTGGTCCTGCGTGGTTAAAGTGCCTCAGGGACTGGACAACTGGGCATTTTCATCACTCCATGGAAATGGGGGCAGCCCCTTGTCGTGCATGGGAGGCAGCTTGCGTTGGGTCTTTCCCCACAGGCCTCCTGATCCCTGGGATGGCAGCAGCCACTGTTGCCGACACTCACTACCCTAGGCTCCCTGATGTCCCAGACACCTTGTCAACCTGGGCCTTCATCACCAGGCAAAGAGAGTGTGTGGAAGTCTCAGGGGACAGCCTGTGTGCCCACTCATGAAGGAGCATTTCCTGGAGCAGGGCAAAGCATCCCCTTCCACCACCGCTGTTCTTGAAAAAGGGAGAGGTCCAGACGCCGATGACTTTCAGCCCCATCTGGAAAAGGGAAAAGACTGTCCCTGCAACAGCAGCTGGCACTGTGGGCTGGGGTTAAATGGCAGCATTTGCTGGCCTCCACTGGTGGCCTTCCTGGCACACAAAGGTTTCCTCCGAACCAAGCAGGACACCCACGTAAGCAGCAAAGCCACAAACAGCACTGGGGAGGGCGAGCCCTTTGTAGCTGGTGAATTGCCAATAGAGGTCCAGAGGTGGGGGTGTACTGCTGGGAGAATGAGATGCCCTCAGACACCCTGTCCTCCAGCGCTGCAGAACAGCCCTCTGCCTGGCAAGTCCAGGGGTGGTGATCCTGGAAATAAATCCCCTACGCTATTAACCCGGGAGGGCTCTCGGTCTGTCTGTCTGGTCACGACCTGCCATCACTCCAGCATTCAGGGCCATCTGCAGCCAGTGTTTTGGATGAGAATTTGACCTGGAATTAGCTCAAGAGTTTCCTGGGAACTCTGCTGCGTGAACACAGCGAAGCACCTCTGCAGGTTGTTTTTGGTCCCCCATGAGCAGAAACACATGAGCTTATTCCAAAAATAAGGAGGTTACACATGCTGACGCCCCACCCCAGGCAAAGACTCCTATGTAATCCAGGTGCTTTCCGTGGCTCCCTTGCAAGGCAGCTCTTCACAAAGAAAGCCTGCCTCAGAGACGCGCCTGAGCCTGGCTCTGTGGGATGTGAGGCTCCATCGTATTTGCAAAGGGGCCCTTTATTAGTCCGTTTTCATGCTGTGGATAAAGACATACCCGAAACTCAGCAATCTACTAACGAAAGAGGTTTAATGGACTTACAGTTCCACGTGGCTGGGGAGGCCTCACAATCGTGGCGGAAGACAAAGAGGAGCAAGTCACATCTTACATGGATGGCAGCAGGCAAAAAGAGAGCTTACGCAGGGAAACTCCCCCTTATAAAACCATCAGATCTTGTGAGACTTATTCACTATCATGAGAGCAGCACAGGAAAAACCTGCCCCCATGATTCAACTACTTCCCACAGGGTCCATCCCACAACACGTGGAAATTCAAGGTGAGATTTGGGTGGGGACACAGTCAAACCATATCAGGTCCCCTTTGGAATGCCAGTGCCCCCATTCACATTTGCACCCTCCAACTTGGCCTAGCTAGCTCCAGAGAGTGGATGACCACACGCGAGAGGAAAGGAGCAGAAGGAGAATTCAACCTGTTGAGCCCCTTCAATGGGAATATGCCCATCCTGGTGCCACGCGTGACACATGCCTTGTCACAGAAGCAGGCACAGTAGGCTTCGATGTCTTGGCACCCAGCACACACTTTCCCTGCCCTGGAGACCACCCATGCCCTTCTGGCAGTGGGGTGACCTCAGGATGGAGCCTACTCCACCCAGCTCCAGGGCAAGCCTGACCCATCAGCTCCGGCAGTCCCCTGGCACCAATGGCAGGGCCTGGGACCTCATCAGAGAGCAGGGACCACAGATACACTCCCAGGTGGTTGGAATCTGGGAGGATGCAGGCCCTGGGCTTTGGCCATGTCTTGCCCCAATCTGGAACTCGAGACTGAAGCCCACAAGGAGGTGACAAGAACCAGAGAGGGAGGCTAGACCCCAGGATTTGCAGTTATGAGGCTACACCCCGGGATTTGCAGTTACGAGATCTAAGTCCTTTCTTTGGCTTCAGCCGATTAGGGTTGCTTCTCCTCATCACCTGCAACCCAGAGAGCTAGAATAGATACAGCCCCCCTGTCAGATAAGGGAACCAAGGCTCAGAGCGACCAGGCAATGCAATCAGGTTCATGCCACTATTTACCTGCAGAGCTGAGCTTAAAACTGGAACTCAGATCTGTCTGCATCTACCTAGAATACAACATTCAGTTCATCAAAGGCAGAGACCATTATCTAATGGACCAGTAAGAAAGAATTTAAAATGCTGCCAATTAAACTTTAACACAATGCTTTCTGATTATCTATAATTTAATTTTAAAATTTGCTATGCTTTGGGAGGCCAATGTGGGAGGATCATTTGAGCCCAGGAGTTCAAGGCTGCAGTGAGCTGGGATTGCACTGCTGCATCCCAGCCTGGGCCACAGAGTGAGACCCTGTCTCTTAAAAAATAAAATAAATAAAATTACTTTCAAAATTCTTATAGACTTAAAAGGGCTTTTTTTTCTTTCTTTCTTTCTTTTTTGAGACGGAGTCTTGCTCTGTTGCCCAGGCTGGAGTGTGGTGGTGCAATCTCCACTCACTGCAAGCTCCGCCTCCCGGGTTCACGCCATTCTCCTGCCTCAGCCTCCCGTGTGGCTGGGACTACAGGCGCCCACCACCGCACCCGGCTAATTTTTGTATTTTTAGTAGAGACAGGGTTTCACCGTGTTAGCCAGGATGGTCTCGATCTCCTGACCTCGTGATCTGCCCATCTCGGCCTCCCAAAGTGCTGGGATTACAGGCATGAGCCACTGCGCCCGGCCTTTTTTCTTTCTTTTCCTTTTTTTTTTTTTTTTTTTTTTTTGGCATCCTAATTTCCCTCATTATACACAAACAAAAGAGGAAAACGTAAGTAAATCTGTTTTTGTTTTTGTTTTTTTTTTGAGACAAAGAGTCTCACTCTGTTGTCCAGGCTGGAGTGCAGTGGTGCGCTCTCAGCTCACTGCAACCTCTGCCTCCCAGGTTCAAGCAATTCTCCTGCCTCGGCCTCCCGAGTAACTAGGATTACACACACGTGCCACCACACCCAGCTAATTTTTGTATTTTTAGTAGAGATGGGGTTTCACCATGTTGGCCAGGCTGGTCTCAAACTCCTGACCTCCAATGACCCACCCGCCTTGGCTTCCCTCCCAAAGTGCTGGGATTACAGGTGTGAGCCACCGCACCCAGCCAATCTCTGTTATTTCTAAATGTCCTCACCATCAGAGCCCCTTCACCTGAGCACCCCCGACTCATGGCGCCGATGTCTGTGAGCCCCCATGCAGCGCCACCCTCTGGGTCGTCATCAGGAGCCACGAGACAGAGCGCTTCTGCTAAGAGGGGCCCACTGCTGTGTCTTCCAAGCTGATGACGCCCACTCCAAGTGTGAATGCTGGTCTCTTCTAAAACAAGTTGAGGGAGGGTTTTCTGCAACAAGAACCCTTTACTCCTTCCTCAGTTGGTCCGTACGTGGTTTGTGGACTGGGGTGTCAAGGCTGCAGTTGTCCACATGGCACCAGGAATAACCGCCAAGTTCACGTGTGATTAGAGATTTCATATGCTGAGATTGTTTTTTTAATTCACATGTGAGCAGACAACGGCAACTGCAGCCCGGATGCCGCACTTGCTGTCAGACGCATCCCAATTCAGAGACGCTGGGGTGGGAAAGGATGTGTGTCAGATTGCATGAAACAGATCAGAACGCGCACCCCGCTCTGGAGTTTGCAGAGCACTTACTCATTCATTAACTATCTCATTCGATTTTCAACACATCAATGGAAAGTATTTTTATCTGTACTGTAGGGATCGGAGATCCAGAAGCTATGCATTCCCTGGCCACATAGCTACTGCGTGGCAGGGCCCAGATCCAAGCCCAAGCTTTCTGCCTCCAGAGTCGACATTCTGTTTAAAATCAGGGAAATACCAAGGTGGAAGAGAGAAAGTTGGTGGCTTTAAAATGCTATTTAAAAAACTATCTGTTGTCAAGGTCTTGAGGGGACCCAAATAATATCACCCTTCTTCCCACCCAAGTTCTGGACCGAATAAGAAACGAGACAAATGTGTCTGCAGATGGAGAATCAAAGTCTCTGTTGTTACAAGTGAGGCCAGGCAGGCCGTGCAGCTCTGCAGGAGAGTCAGGTGGGCTCCTGCCCCGGAGCAGACCAACTGGAGGCTGAGCTGGTGGGACAGACACACTCACCACCCCCTGCCTCACCCCGATCCAGCCGAGAGGGGACAAGGAAGAGATGGGATGCCTTCAGCACACAGCCTGGCATATTTTATCTGAATCGACCTGGCAAGGGTGGACCATGGGCTGTCACCCACCAGGAAGTTCCCTGTGCCACCAAGGGGAGGAGGGAGGGCCAGGGGCCACAATGTCCCACATGGGTGTCCTTCACTGGGAGAGAACATCAGGAGTGCACACTAAACACCCCCACCCAACCCCACACGGTTCGTCTTG
Organism: Chlorocebus sabaeus; assembly: GCF_047675955.1. Lineage (NCBI taxonomy): Eukaryota > Metazoa > Chordata > Mammalia > Primates > Cercopithecidae > Chlorocebus > Chlorocebus sabaeus. The sequence continues at coordinate 132,915,445 of NC_132923.1, forward strand.
GTTCTGGGGCTATCGGAAGGTTTCATCTCGGGAGAGCTGCTCTCCTGTTTGATGGGAACCCCGCCCGTGGCCTTAGGATGACACGGAGATGATGCCTAGAGCCTGCTTTGAAGTCAGGGAGGCTGAGACAGAGGAGCTGAGCTGCTCTGGGCAGCGACTGTCACATGGTCCAGTCTAGATTCACTCAAGAAAGCAGTCAGTTACTCTATGGATTTCAGGAAAGGGGGTTCCATATGAGAATGAAGGTTTTTACAACTGTGGGGGTGGCTGGGGGAGGCAGGTCTGGAGTGGGGATGGTCACTAACTCATCCACCTGAAGCCTGGGAGCAGGGAGGAAACCAGAGTGTTGGGGGAGTCCCAGGAACCGAGGCCACCTGTGTCCAGCCCCCCAACACTTCACTTGGCACCGGGGCTAGGGAGGCTCGGTGGAGCCACTGGGCCTGCTATAGCCACCGCATCAACAAAGCCCCGGGGTGTGACCATCCTCACAGTGGCCACCAGTACCTCCCACACCCCCCAGCTCCGCTCATCCTTCCCCAAACCTCACATGCATTCAGCATCTGCCACCCCAACTCCCATCCCAGCAAGACAGGTTCTGGGACACGGAGCCTCCAGTCATGGCAGGGATGGCGAGTTGACCGCAGACGCTCTGGCCCTCCGGCTGCGGTGAGAGACGCAGGTGTCCGAATGTTCAGGAGAGAGGGGCGCTCCAGCTGCAGGAACTGAGAAGAGTTGCTGGCTGGGGGTGTGGACAGAAATCCCATGGAGGGCCCCGGGTGGAGGAGGGACTAACGACTGTGCAGAATGGTGGGAGTCAAGGTTCCTCTTAAATCTCTTCCCTTTCTGGGGCATTCGGGAGTCAAGGGACTCAAGGGCGGCCATCGCAGAGCCAGGCGGGGTGTTGGGAGCGCCGAGGGAGGATGCTGACATGGCCGCCCAGAGCAGGGCTGAGGGCCACAGCCAGTGCTGCCCTGGGGAAACGGTAAGCCCCCCAGGGGTCAAAGTAGGATGATGGCAGTCCCAGAGGACAGGCGCGGGGTGCACGTTACGTTTTCCTGGGGACGGCGAGGCCACGGTGACACAGCCATCACTGACGTGGTCCAAGAACCCAAACACTGACTCCAGCAAACAGTGAGGTCAATACCCGCGCTCACCCACATTCCTGGATGTCACCACGAAGGGCCCAGCCAAGTCCACGGGGGTGCTCTCGAGCCCTCGGTGGCTGCAGGGGCCATAGGTCTTGGCTGGCTCTCGCGTCCGGCGGCATCCCCGCACAGACCCCTGGCTTTCCTGCCGGAGATGGTTTCACATCAGGATGCTGAGAGCCGCAGCCCTGCCCCAGCACTGCCAACCCCTCCTTCAGCCTCAGTGTGGTCTCAGGTGCTGGGACCAACCTCGCTGTGTGTGTGTTTGTTGTTCATTTCCATCTCCCCAGTGAGACCCCGGCCTTCACGACGCATTCGGGCAGCTGCATTCACTGCTGAGACCCCCAGAGTTTACCTCAATATCAGCACATAATAGATATTCAGTAAAAACCTGAAGAACACGCTGGGAGCGGCAGCTACGTCTGGAATCTCAGCACTGTGGGAGGCCGAGGCAGGTGGATCACTTGAGGCCAGGAGTTTGAGACCAGCCTGGCCACATGGTGAAACCCCATCTCAACCAAAAATATAAAAAATTAGCCGAGTGTGGTGGTGCATGCTTATAATCCCAGCTACTTGGGTGGCTGAGGCAGGAGAACCTGGGAGGTGGAGGTTACAGTGAGCTGAGATCGTGCCATTGCACTCCAGCCTGGGCAACACAGTGAGACTCCATCTCAAAAAAAAAACCAACAACTTGATGATCAGATAGATGATCAATACTTCAAGTGGTTTCCAGCCCAAACCTCTCCAGTCAAGGCCCCAAACGAGAACCTCCTGGTTTCATTAACATAGGTTTGCCTAATGGCAACATTGGCCAAACCTAATGTTGATACAATTTTACTTTCCCATCTTTCCCTAAATGGAAAAAAAAAAAAAAAGTATTATCATTTGTCAGTGTCTTTCAAATGCTTGGAACAGAGAGGGAGACCTGTGGACCTGGGCTTGGCCTGCCTGAGCATGCCTGGGAGGAGGCATCCCCACCAGGTCTCCAGGAAGGGGAGGGGATTACAGCACCCCCTGAGTCCAGAGGACCCCCAGAAAGCACATCCAGCCACCCTCCATCCACACCGACCCAGTGGCCTCACCCAGACACCAACAGGCTGTGTCTTTTCAAGGTACCAGTGCAACTGGGCCTGGGGGCTTGAAGGTCAGAGGTCAGGGGTCAGTACAGTTGAAACCAGATAGGAGATTGTGTCAAACTCCAGAGAGATGGGGTGACCCCCTCACTGCCTCCTGTAGCCCCCAGGCTGCTTCCCGCAAAGCAGGGTCCACCTGGGCTCACTGAGCCCCCAGTGCGGTACGAGGGCAGAGGCTTGAGCAGAAGCCCACCAGGGTCTGGTCGCCAGACAAACCCAGTCCTGGTGAGGTCAGAGGCAGGCTCAAGGAGGAGGCCTGAGGCAGGAACAGAAATGTTGACCACGGTGTCAGTGGGGGCGGCACCGAAACCCACGTCTGCCTCCAAGAGCAAGAAGCTCAGCCTTTCTCTGCCTAGGCCTCTCCTTCAGGCTCGTGCAGTTCCAGCCCACAGAGCTGTGGATAGCTGCAGCAGACACAACAGAAGCAGCCAGCCGGCGTGTGGCCTGCACATCTTGGGGGCTCAGCAGGTGGCACGGCTGTGATTGTGAGGTGGCCTTGGTGTGGCCATGTGTGAGGATGACCTGCACCTAGGCTGGCTGAGGCTCTGCTCCTAGGAGATGAGGTTGCGGACAGGCGGTCTTCTTGAGGGGAGCCCAAATGCCAGCCCAGGGTGGTGGGCCCCTCAGTCAGCCCAGGTCAGGCCAGGGTTGCATGCCCCTGGAAGCCACAGCTCCATTCCCGTGCGCTTGGCTGTACTCACTCGATGCCAGGCCCCAGCAGCACCAGGTAGCAGCTCCCTGGACATGGGAAGACCATGCCTGCATCTGTGTTAGCGCTGGCTGTGGGGGCCCAGCGACCTGTCTGACCCCATGGCCAGCAGCTGGCCCCGGGGAGAGCAGGGCCTTCAGGACGGCACTCCCAGACCTCACTTTGTTTAGGATCCGCTCACTGCCAGACCTTCAGGGTGCAGTCTCTCCTCACAGGTCCTGTGGCGTCGCAACCGCTGAAAACCGTAGCCCCATCAGGCTCAGGAGGGGCAGGAGGAGCCGGCACCCACGTGGGCTTCACCCTGCTCCCAATGACAGGCACTGGCGCTCTCCAGACGGCAGTGCTGTGCTTGCCGGATAGTCTGCTGGGTGGACCTGCCAGCTGGCACCGGTTTAATTCCCACTCCCCTTCCTTGCCCCGAAGACTTGGGATAAAGGCCCAAAGTGCATGCCCAGAGGGTGGCTGGAAACCTCCCAGCCCCAGCGATTGTGGGGACCACCTATGTTAAAGGAAGACTGGCCTCTTGGGAGAGCGCCAAGGCACACATCCTCAGAAACCCTGGGGACCCATCAGCACCTCCCCAGGTCCCCCAGACACGCCGCCACAGCAAGATGAACTTGGCCAGTGGCACCCACTCTTCCCACTGGTCTGTAGGCGGTGGGTTCATGCCCAGATGCCAAGGCCCAGAAGCAGAGTGACGGACAAGGCCGGAGACAAAGGAAGAGAAAGGAGACGCTGGGGGAAGGGAGAGGGAATGAAAAGTGTTTGGAATGGCAAATAGGGGAGGGAGCTGAGGCCAAGAGAAGAATCTAGCCCTTTCCTCAAGGGAGACAGATGGGCGAGGCCAGGACCCAGCCCCGGGGGCAGGTTCCAGGCTCAGTCCAGGGCCTGAACTGTTGTGGGCCTCAGTTTCCCCATCTGCGAATGACGGATTCGGACCCGTACATCCAAGAGCTTCCTCCAACACAATTAACTGGTGACCAGACAACGTGCCTGGGAGGAGGAAGGAGGGAGCCAGATGAACCTCGGCCTGAACCCCAAGTCCTGCTGGGCCTCCTGGGTCTCAGTGGGTGGAGGCCACCATGAACTTGGAGATCTGAAGCTCAGGCCACCTGCTGGCAAGGCCCCTGTGGGTAGGGGCAGCCTAAAGAACTCAGCAGAGGGGCTGGGCTCCTGAGAACGGCTGGGGGAGGGTCCCCCTGGGCAGCAAAGGCTGCATGAAGGAAAAGACTAGCAGAGCAGGGGGTGCAGGGAGCAGCGCGGACACTCAACCCAGGCGGGAGCAAAGCCTCAGCACAGCACCCACCACCCTGAAATCTCCTCACCAGCTCAGAACCTGCCGGGAGAGCCGGGAGGAAGTGGCGGTCACTGGGATTCACGCTGTTTCCAGACCAGACAGCAGCGGACACGGAGCTCAGAGGCCCCGGCCTAGCCCACAACTCCCTCCCTGAGCCCCCGCGGGAAGCAGCTGCCGCCTCTCACGAACACATTCTTAATTCAGTGATTTCACTCCCTGGTGCTTGCCAAGGTATTGGATACCTGAGAAGCCAAAGATTCACATTCTCTACAGAGGCAGCTGCTGCCCCCATCCTGGCCTGCTCAGAAGACTCTAAAGGCTGTTAGTGAGCAACAGAGCTGTGTGCTGAGCCCTGCCTGCCGCCCGGGTACCCTCCGAGAGCAATCCTGAGAGCGTCCCAGGAAAAGGCCGGCAAGGCCGCCACGCCTGCCGCACCGGCTTCGTTACCCTGTCTCATCCTGCCCCCTGGCGTCGGGACTGCAGACACCTGAGCTGGCTCCTAACTAAGGCGGCCAAGGATGGCTCTCCAGGCGGCCGTCCCCTACTCAACAGGGGTCTGCACCAGTCCTCCTCCGGGAAGGATGCCCTGCAGAGACCCACATGGCCATGAACACGGAGAGTCCAGGTCTAACTCGATCTCGGCACCTCCTTGCTGTGTGATCCTGAGCAAGGTGTGTCCCCTCTGTGCGCCTCCGTCTCCCCAGGTGTCAACAGTGGACAATGAAAGAACCCATCTGTCTCACAGGGTTGCCGGGAGAATCACGAGATGATCTGAGCAAGAGGATCTGTGCCAGGCCCAAGCCAGGGCCCCCTCAAAACACGCAGCCCTCAGAGGAGCTCAGCCACCAGCAGGTCTACGGCACCACCCACGGTGTAGCCACGCAGCCAGGGGCTCCTCCTCTCCCAGAATGCCTGCCTCCCCCAGTGCCAGCCGCCGCTGTTGCAGGTGAACAGCCTATTCTCTGTGCAGGTGGAAGCCTGCAGCCGCACAGAAGTTGGGGTGGCTGGGCGTGCAGGGCTGGGGTGCTGCATTGCTTCTGAGTCCGCACATCCTGCTTCTCCATCGTCCTCGGGAGACTCTCGGGGACCCAGTGCCCAGCTTGAGAGAGAAATGGAAACTCCAGGCCTGGACCACAGGAGCTCAGTGGCAGCCCTGCCATTTCAGGGAGTCAGACGTCCCTGACGCTGGGCGTCCTCGCAGCAGAGTTTAAAAAGCCATTGCTAGGAAAAGCCCCACTGGGAACATCACGCTGAAAATCTCTGTTTGGATGCAGCACTTTGCCCCAAGGGTGCCAACAACCACAGACAACCACAGACACGGGTGCTATGTGCACCAAACCATCAACACCCCACTGACCTTAAAATGTGCTGACTTCTTTAAAATCCCAGGAAGAAATTAATAACAACATCTAGGGCAAGGATAACGAATTTTTCACTAAGTGGGAAGGCTGGCCTCTGGTTTGGAGAAGAGTCCGGGTCAAACTGGGTCCAGCCAAGTGAGGAACCTCAGTCCGGTTCCCATGGCCTTGGGGACGGACGAGGCCTTCACAGCCTGGGGACCCGTTTTCCTCACCCCAGTGACAGGGTGGAAGTCACCTTACAAATCACCACGGTGCACACCCCCCGGGCTGCGGCAGCCCATGCTCTGCAGACATGCAAATATTAAGACAACATTATCTGCACGCCTCTCCACAGGAAGGTTGCATCCCCTTAGCAGTGGGATCAAAAACTTTTTAGTAAATTAAAAAATTATTCAAAAGAACATTTCTCTCTCACTGAGAAAAAGGCAGGGTGCCTCCTTTTTCCTGAGAGGAAAAATCCGCTGTAAAATCTCTCTCTTTGTAATCAGGTACACACAATAGGCATTAATTCCAGGGAATTTCAACAGAAATCAGAAAAAAAAGAGATAAGAAAGTTCCAACCAGCCTCCGAAAAGGGGCATTCCAGACCCACCAGGGAGATATTCTATTCCCTTTTCTCCTTAGGTCACTTGTGTGTGGGGGCAGGAATGTCTGCGGTAGGAATTTAATCCTGCCCCAAAGAGGCCTGACCTCTGTCCTCAGCCACTGGGAGGTGACCTCCACGATGTCCTGCCTGATAGGAGTCATTGTTTGCCCAGGGCCTTGGGTCACGTGGGAGAGCCCAGTGATGTGACTCAGGGTGGAGGACAGCCACCATGATGGCCTCAGAGTGGGGCTGGCCATGCCAGAAAGACCAACGGTGTCATGGAGGGTGGGAGATGGGGCCATGTGGTGTCAATCAGCCCAAGGACAGAGACTGGCCATTTGGGTGGTCACTCCATCAGCCGTGCCCATGTAATGGGGCCCCAGTGAGAACCTGGACACTGTGGCTTGAGGCTGGCCCTGGCTCATGCTACCACATCGACGCAGGAGAGTCACACGTCCCAGTCCCACAGGGAAGGGACAGCAGGAGCTCTGCTCGGGGCACTTTTCCTGGACTCTGTCCCCTGCCTCCCCTCCTTCGGCCGATCTTAAATCTGTATCCTTTCCCGGTAAGGAACTGACGTATGTAGATGTTGTTCCCACTCAGACAGGCTGGCTCCCTTTCTGGCTTCTGCCACGACTGGAGGCTTCCTGAGGCCTCCCCAGCAGCTGAGCAGGTGCCACCGTGCTCCCCGTACAGCCTGCAGACCCGGGAGCCAATTATACCTCTTTTCTTCATAAATCACCCAGTCTCAGGTATTTCTTCACAGCAGTTCAAGAATGGACTAATACAGAAACCATAACTGTGAGTGTAACAGCTTTCAGGGAGTTCCAGGAGTCCTTCCAGTGAATCATCGAACCCAAGGGTGGCCCTAGGTGCCTGAACTTGTGATAGGTACCAGGGTGAGGCCTTGTGTGGACTGTGTCCTTGACCTTTGTAACTGGCCTGAACTCTTATCGAGTGTGTGTGTGTGTGTGTGTGTGTGCGCGCGCGCGTGTGTGTGTGAGACAGAGAGAGAGCAAGAGAGGAGAGAGAGAGAGAGGAGAGAGAGAGAGAGAGGAAACAGAGAGAGAGAAACAGAGAAATTCCCGACCTGATATAAATCTATTTTCCGGAATACTAAAGTTATACATCTTGGAACTGACAAATCCAAGGGAAAAATTATCCCCACCCCAGCCTCTAAATTCATGCAACTGAGTTAGCTTGAGAACGTCCAAGAATTCCAGACGGTTAAGTCCAAAATTCAAGATAAGGCACAGATATTGTTAGCTGCTCCTGGTCCACAAGCCAACACCCCTACAAACCCAGAGACACACGTGGAGACCAGATAACCACCAGGACTGGCCTCCATTCTGTGCCCAGACTTTGAAAAGGAGGATGGAGCCAGGCAGGGGGGGAACCTGCGCTAGAACAAGACGAGGTGAAACCATTGCACGAGGTGGCCTAGAGGGAGCCGGGAGCAAGCCAGCCCTGCAAAGCCCCCACCTGAGAAGCCAGGTTATGCCCGCCCCATCAGTTCACACCCGTCGGCGGCTGCGAGCGGGCGGTGGTGACCCTGGCTCTGCACTCAAGTTTGCGGACGCTGCCGTTCATGCAGCACTTAGCTGCCTCGAGACGCACTGACCTGAATCTGTTCTGGATTCTTAGCAAGCAGCATGACAAGGAAGTCACAGTCGCAGGGCCCTCGGTAGGCAAGTGTCCTTCGAGGAAACTGGGGAATCCTCCGTGCAGCGGAGCGAGCCTGGGTGAGCAGAGACCGGCCATCGGCCATTCCACTCCCAGGGCCCACGAGCAGGGCAGACCCCTCCCGACCGATGTAGAGAAGTCTCGTCTCTGAAACATGCCACCAACACACAGTCTCTACTGTCCTGCATCCCTAAACGCAGAGTGACGCCTATCCACGGCTCCCTTTCAAGTGGCTGAGACACTAGGCGGGAAGGCCCACAAGCCCCACCCCACCATCCAGCCGCACCCCTGCCTTCCCGCCCCAGCCCTGCCTTCCCACCGCACCCTTGCCTTGCGGCTCGCTCCTTCCTGCATCTTCCCATGGCCTATGCTGCCCCTAGGGGGCCCTCATGGCCTTTACTGTCAGCTAGTGAGGACAAAGCACCCCGTGACATCTCGGTAGCTCAGATGAAACCTGTTTGACTTGAAAGCTGATGATTTTAGCTCCCGAAGGCCACATGGGGGAATCAAACTGGACTTGAGGGCCATGGTTCCCAGTCCTGCCTGGGTCTGTGTCCTGCCAAAATGCAACACCCATGAGAACTGGGCAGGGCCCCACAGTGTCTCCTCTTGGGTGGCCTTGACGTGTGTCGGTGGCCGCCGAGGACGGATGCTTGGGTTTCAACAAAGGCAACCCGATCACGCAGCGGCGCCAAGACAGGCTGCGGGGCAGGGGAACCTCGGAACCCTGCAGTCTCTGCCCTGGGTGCACGCAGTTCTTCAGAAGTCCTCATCCTGCCCACGGCCTGAGCATGGCTACACGGCCACGGAGGGAAAAACAGCTGCCCGTCTATGACTAGTACGTTTTCGGGAACACCCATTTATCTGTCGGCTGTCCCTGCTATGCCCCTGATGTTTGGCCAAGTGAGCCTACGGGGTGCTGGGCACACGAGCATCTGCGAGTGGGAGGCAGACATGGATCTGTCCACACGCCCGCTCCCAGCCTGAACCTCACTCTGCCATCGGCACGATCCCTGGCCAGTTTCCACCACCAGCGGCCCCTGCCTGAAGGCAAGGGAGCTCTCAAAATAGGGCTTTTCATCTTGGTGTTTCTCTTTCTGACTGCCCAAAGGTTCTCATAAAATGGCATTTCTTTTTTCATCTAGCTGGAAGTTCAGCCTTTTCCAAGCTCTGTAAATCCCAGGCCTTTTCTTCAAAGGACACTGCAGCGTGATCCCAGTGGAGGGCTGGCAGTGAGACGCAATGTGGCCCACCACTCGGAGCTTTTATGCTGGATGACGTTGGAGTTCACGATTTGAATATTCCCCCCTGGTGTGCGGTTTCACTGATACCCAAATAGAGCGCGTTCTTCACATGGTCAGGGCACGCAGACACTACGGGGTTCCCGAGGTTCCCTGCTCTACATCCTCTCTCTGCAGCTGTGGGCGTGCACCGTGACTCCCCATGGAGGGTGCAGCTCCACCCCGGCGGGAGCAGCGCCCACAGCTCCCACAGCCCTGCCTGTGCGCTGCCTGCAGTGCTCTGCAACGTGCGTGCAGAGAGCCCAACAAACGTCTGATGAATGAAACCAGTGGACTCCACCAGGAGACAAGTCCTGGCCTCCACTGGAGCATCTCCATGGGGCCTGTGTCGGTGAAAAGTGGAAGCAAGCGAGTTCTCCTAGGTAGACCTCCACATCCTGCCTACTTACACAGTGACTGTGAGCTGCCATCAATAAGAACAGATGCACAATTTCTAGAACACACACAATTAGGTGCCCATAAAAAACAGAAACCAAAAATTAAAAGACAAGTCAATGAGAAAGAACAAAACAAAACCACAATATTGAGAAACTTTAAGGAAGGCTCAAATTTCCTGGCAAGGGGCAGAGAGGGGCCAGGGCTGGGCATGAGCCCGGGAAGAGACAGCCAGGCCGGGCTGACCCAGCTGGGTCAGGCCATGGGTCATGACCTCCAGGAGACCACAGAGCACCAGACTGGGGCAGGTGCCACGGACCCGCTGCTGCCTCCTGATCCCAGCAAGTCGTAGGACATGTGAAGCAGAAAATGGTCTACTCTACTCAAACCTGGTCACGTCACAGACTATTGATCAGTCTACAAAGTGGGCTACAAGAGTCCAGGGGCTCTTCAGCCCCCAGTGAGAGCCCCAAGGGGGCAGGCATTGGGCCCCTCCACCCGCACCTCCTTCACCATCTCTGCACGGCGCCGACAGTTCCTCCATACTTCACACCTGATTCTGACGCCACCAACTCCAGAAGAGACCCTCTGCCCCACGCTGGTGGCTCCCTGAGGCTTCTGGGCATCTTCCAACTGCCCCAGGGCGAGCCCTGTGAGTCTATCGGGCGCCCTACCAGGCTCGGAGCCTATATCCTTCTCTGCTGTGTCCTTCATTCAGGGCAGGACCTTGGCACATGCGCACGGGCAGACACGGGAGGAGCTGTGATACTTTCCGACAGCAGACGGCTGTCCTACCACAGGGTTATTTTTGCCCAGCTAAGTCAGGTGGACCAAGAGGATAGGAGACGGTGGGCTATTAAGAAAACATTAGTTTAGGTCAACTCAAAGAGAACTTTTCTCTTTTTTATGACGAAGTCTCACTCTGTCGCCCAGGCTGGAGTGCAGTGGCGCAATGACATTTTAAAAGCATGCTGCAAGCTTTTTTTCCCCTGCCTTCTCCCTCCCTCTCTCTCTCTATTACATCTTTCTTTTAATTATAAAGGGCCAGTATGCAAGAGACAACCCCTCCTCATACAGGCCACCATCTGTTGGCAGGAACACGATGTGCTCTGGCCGGGGTGGCCTCAGTTAACCAGTCTCCCAACTGCCAGTCAGTTGGAAAATCTCTTCAACTTTCTCACTGGCCCTGCGGTGTCTGTCAAAGGCAAATACTGAGCCGGGGCACAGCAGTGTTTAAGTTGGAATCTGTGGTATGGGCAAGAATGCAAAGTTCCCTCCAATCCACAATCCTCAAGTTCTCTGTGCGTGTCTCACCCCCAGCCAGTCAGCCAGCCCGCCAATGTCCCCTGGGTATCACCAGCCTCCGTTAACAAAACACGGACCCTGCCTTCCGGGGCTTACAGTTCACGTGGGGGGCCAGCCACGTACCAACCGGCACAGACTTCACACACCTGCCACCATGAGGAGTCTCCCTGTGCCCTGACCTGGCCGGGCAGGGGCACAGCTAATCAGGAATAAGAACGGAAGCAGACACTGGGAACCCGGGAAGCCGTGGCGCAGAGGTGGCTTCAGCCGAGCCTGGTTTTCTGCTCCCTCCAGGGTCTCCTGCAATTCCACATGGCAGCTTGAGGGAGAGTGGGGGAGAGGATTCTAGATTGGCTCCTCTGCCCACGCCAACACCTCCCACCTCGTCAGGAGGGGCAGCCTGTCCAGACAGGGCTCCACTGCACACTCAGCCCTGACTAGGAGGCCTTGTTTCCCCGGGGTGGGCCTGAAAGGGGCCTGAATCCTGGAGGATGAGGGAGGGAGAGGGGGCCCCAGCCACTTCCTCCCAGGATCCTCGCCTGACACCCCCAGCCCTGTGCTGTTGCCCATGTGGGCTCTCCCCCGTGGCTCTCATCACATTGCAAATGTACAATTCTGTGTGATGATTCCACGCCTGGGCTCGTGCCTGGCCCAGTCCCCAGCACACGGTGGAACCTGATACGTTGAGTGAATTAGTGGATGTGCTATGCTCTCTCTGGGATAGAGGGGGAGAAACGGGCCTGGCCCGCCACGGGGTCCTGGCGGAAGAGTGCAGAATGCTACAAAAGCAGTAACCGGATGACTGAATCTGGGGGGCAAGGGGGCATCCGGGAAGGGCCCCCTGAGGACAGGAGATTTAAGCCAAGTTGAGGTTTGAGGAACGGATTAGCCAGGCAAAACGTGGGCTGGGGGGCTGGGGAAAGGTTTTCAAGCAGAGGGAAGTGGGGAAGAGGCTTTGCAGCGGTCAGGGGCTCAGGGAGGCAATGTGGACAGCAGAGGGGCAGGGGAGCAGGTGCTGGGACTCTGGACTCTGTGCGTCTGGACTCCCAGGAGCAGGGAGTGGCAACAGTGGGCAAGCTCAGGAGCCCTTCTGCACACTCATTCAACAAACACCTGCTGGGCAGCCACAGTGTGCCAGGCACCATGCCAGGACTTACAGGCCACTCTAAGACTATGGCTCTGGATCCCAGAAGCAGGGATCACCCCAACAGCTGTGGGCCACCCAGGCCACAGGAAAAGGTGAGACCAGCCATGGGGCTTCAAAGTCTAGAATTAACAGCAACCGGCATCTGATAGGATGTGGGCAGGGTGAGAGAGACGTTCACGAATGGCCTGGGTGTCAGGCCTTAGCAGCTGGGAGGCCAGAAACCATCCTCATCCCAGACCCGGGGAGGGGACAGACCACAGTGGTGAAGTGAAGGAGAGTGCCCTTTGGGATGTTCAAGTCCACACGGCTTGGAGCCCAGAGCCCCCTTCGGGCGGGTGAGGCCAGGCAGTGAGGCGTTTACATCAACTGGCACCAACCACAAACAAGACAGGCAAACACCAGCCAAGCCCCAGTGGATGAGAACTCTGAGCTCCCAAGGACTGGGAAATAAAACCACTGAACCAAGCTTATTATGAAAACCAATCTCTGCGAAAATGGGACAGGCTAGGTGTTTAACAAAGTATCGCTGGCTCTCATTTTTTTCTGAACAGCTGGCAGCGATTATATTAAGTTTCCGTTTCGAATGGATTTCCTGCCAGTTACACATTTGTCTCCTCCCCTGCTGTACAACATGGGAAAAAACACGGGAGAATCGCGGGGCTGGGCTGGGAAGAGAGAGGATACAACAGCCAGGTAGGAGCGTGTGTGAGTGTGCACACACCAGGGATGCAAGCATCTTCACTCATTGCCGAAAGCAAAACCCCACGTGCAGTCTAATTTCAGGGCTCCACCTAATTACCAAACATCACGCTTCTAAAGAGAGTGGAGGCTGCATAGAGCTCAAGCTGGCAGGATCCTTAAATACTCTCTCTTCTCAGGCACTAAAAGGAGGCATCAGCTGCATGTCTGGGCTTTGAGGGAGTCATACCGTAAGAGCAGGCACACTGATGCTTTTGGAAGAGATTATTAATCACACCCTGCCTTGGAACAGTGCACAGAAGGACCCCAAGCAGGCCAGAATTCACAATGCAACGCAGTTCACTTTTCAACCTTTGTAGTTTAAGTGGAAAACCTAATGCTTCTAACAAAACTGCCTGATTTAAATGCTCTCACTTGCAAAAAACTAATAATGATTTTAAAAGGAAATACGACTCTCATTTATTTGCAAAGCACAGTACCGGCTGCTGGATGAGCCCTGTGCCCGAGCACCTGGGAGCCCGCCCTGGACTGGGCAGCCACGTGCAAGCAGAGAGGGGAGGGGCCAGGTGTCCTCGGCCACTGACGTGGTTTCCACCTCGTCCCCTTTTCTGAAGACACACATCCTAGAGCCCAGAGAACTCAAGGGCTGGAGGGTTTCAGGCAAGGCTGGATTTCATTTCTATGTTAAAATTCTTAAGAATAGGCCGGGCGCGGTGGCTCAAGCCTGTAATCCCAGCACTTTGGGAGGCCGAGACGGGCGGATCGCGAGGTCAGGAGATCGAGACCATCCTGGCTAACACAGTGAAACCCCGTCTCTACTGAAAAATACGAAAAACTAGCAGGGCGAGGTGGCGGGCGCCTGTAGTCCCAGTTACTCGGGAGGCTGAGGCAGGAGAATGGCGTGAACCTGGGAGGCGGAGCTTGCAGTGAGCTGAGATCCGGCCACTGCACTCCAGCCTGGGCGACAGAGCGAGACTCCGTCTCAAAAAAAAAAAAAAAAAAAAAAAAAAAAATTCTTAAGAATAGAAAAGTGGGCTGGGCGCGGTGGCTCACGCCTGTAATCCCAGCACTTTGGGAGGCCAAGGTGGGCGGAATATTTGAGGTCAGGCGTTCAAGACCAGCCTGACCAACGTGGTGAAACCCCATCTCTACCAAAAATACAAAAATTAGCCAGGCGTGGTGGCGCGTGCCTGAAATCCCAGCCACTCATGAGGCTGAGGCAGGAGAATCGCTTGAACCCAGAAGGCGGAGGTTGCAGTGAGCTGAGATCACGCCACTGCACTCCAGCCTGGGCGACAAAGTGAGACTCCGTCTCAAATAAAAAATAAAAAATAAAAAACAGAACAGTGGTCCTCAGCTTTATAAACACCTCCCTTAGCTGATGTGAAGGCCAGGATGTCAAGCAGCGGCCGAGGAGGACGCATCACAGCAGCCCAGGCCTGCTAAAGGAGTGTCTGCTGGAGGCGTGGCCGCTGTGCGTCCACTCAGACCTGATAGGGTGTGGCCACTGGAGGAGGCGTGGCCGCTGCGGGTCCACCCAGGCGCGCTAGGGGCGTGGCCACCTGAGGAGGCGCGGCCGCTGCGAATCCACTTTTGCCCCGTAGAGTAACCGGACAGCGGAGGGGTCAGTTCCCGCCTTGCACGTGACAGGGGGTGAGAACCGGACCCCCAGCCTGACGCTGGACCCCGGCCTCCTGGGCCCACCGATGCCCTCCACTAAGGCCCACTCCCGCCCGCGACGTGGGGGACAGCAGAGGCCACCCCAACCCAAAGCGGCATCTTGCAGGGCAGCCCAGCCTGCGACAAGCGCGCAAAGTTCCCTAGCAGGACCGCAGCAAGGGCAGGTCTAGGGGTCCCTCGCGCTGCTCAACGCCGCTAACGGGCGCTCAGAAACCAGCGCTCTGGGCACTGCAGAAAGCACTTCCCGCCCTCCTACAGGCTCTTGGCCAGGGACTGCCAGGGGAGGCGCCCCTCTCCAACATGGCGGCCACGGACGCACCAGGGAAGAGCCCCTCACAAACATGGCCGTCCGCCGCTCTCAAACATGGGGGCCACAGGGGCTTCAAGAGAAGCAACCCTCACGAACATAGTTGCCTGCCCCTCTCAAACATAGCGGCCACAGGCGCACCAAGAGAAGCGCCCGTTACAAACATGGCCGTCCGCCCCTCTCAAACATGATGGCCAAAGAAGCTTCAACGCAAGTGCCCCTAAAGAACATTGTGGCCCACACCTCTCAAAACATGGCGGCCACAGGTGCACCAAGGGAAGCGCCGTTCACGAACATGGTCGTCCGCCCCTTTCAAATATGGCAAACACAGAAGCTACAAAAAAAGCACCACCACTCCCAAACATAACCTCCCAGGCCTGCCATGGGCGTGGGAAACATAGCGGCTACAGGGGTAGCAAGGGACGCGCCCTCACGAACATGGCCTGCCACAGGACGACTTACTGCTCCAGTGTCCCAGCACTGGCCCAAAGCCCGCGAGCTGCGCCAGCCGCTTACGTAAAAGCCAACACTGTGGGGTCACATGACGAGGGCGCTGCGCTGTGATTGGCTCTGCTGACGTCGGACGCCGCTGCGGCGCGCTCTGCAGACTCCGGGTCGCCGCTCCGCCGGGACGCGTTGGTCCGGGGCGCGCGGTTCTTGGCTGTGGCGCTCACACTCATGAGGAGCCGGAAGGTGAGGGATGGTGCTCGGCAGCAGCTGCGCTGGACAGGGCGGGGACTCCGGGCCACCTGCCGTCTGGAGAGCCGGGGCGAGGTCACGGGTTGCCTGTGACCTAGGAACGGCCTCCGCTTGGGCCTCGCCCCCGGGAGAAGCGGGGGGCTCCAGGCCACACTCCCGGGAGAAGGGGAGCTCCCAGACCACGCCCCCGGGAGAAGGGAGGGGCTCCAGGGCAAGCTCCCGGGAGAAGGAGGGCTCCCAGGTCACGCCCCTGGGAAAGGGGGAATCCGGGCCACGCCCCCGGGAGAAGGGGCGCTCCCAAGCCACACCCCCAGGAGAAGGGGAGCTCCCAGGCCACGCACCGGGGAGAACGGGGACCCCGGGCCACGCCCTAGGGAGAAATGGAGCTCAGAGGTCACGTCCCCGGGAAAAGGGGCCTCCCAGGTTATCGCCCCCCGCAGAAGGGGGGCTCCGGGCCATGCCCCCAGGAGAAGGGGAGCTCCCAGGCCACGCTGCCGGGAGAAGGGGGCTCCGGTCCACGTCCTCGGGAGAAGTGGAGCTCACAGGTCACGTCCCGGGGAGATGGGGGCCTCCCAGGCCACGCCCCCTTGAAGGGAGATTTCAGGCCACTTTCACAGGAGGGTGGGGTGCCCTCTCCAGAACTGGTTTCAACTCCTGGTAGTGCTGGATGCTGCGGAGCTGAGTTTGTGCCCCTCAACTGCTGCCACTCCAGTGGAGGTCACACAGCGTGTGACCTCAGGTTGGCCCCATGTACTTAATGTGCTAAAAGTGGGGTGATGTGGGATCCACCCAGAGGGTGGTGAGGATTTAAGGGGGGTGCCAGTGTCTGGCAAGGGGCAAGTGCTTACCGCTTGGGTTTAACAGTTAAAGGTGAAAGACCCTTTTCACAGTGCACCTGGCGCGGGTCCAGGTCCACCTGGGAGGCTCTGAGCTGCTTGGAGGCTCTCCTGGTTTATTCAAATGGAGTGACCACTTGTGAATTCCAACTCCTTTTGCTATTTTTAATCTTTGAACCAAAACTAGGCAGCATACACTTGGATCTTTTTTTAAATCCAGTCTGGTAGTTTCTGCCTTTTGATTGAATTGTTTAGCCCGTGCACATTTAATATTATTGATATACTGTAGTTAGGTTTACATATGCCATTTTACTTTTTCTTTACTTTATACAAGTCTGTCTTTTTCTTCCCCTATTCCTTCTTTAAGTGGATTAAAGTGAATATTTTCTAATGTAGCATTTTAATTTAATGATTTTTTTACTACTTTTTTTGAGTTTTTTCCAGTGCTTGCTCTGTGTTTTACCATATACATCTTAATCTTCATACTCTCCATATACATATTAAGCTTCAGATTTGTACTAGGTTAATTCCAAGTGACACGGAAAGGTTACCGTTATATGGTTATTTTTGTGGTATTTTGTTATATGTATTACATCTGGTAATGTTACAAACTCAACAATACAGTGTGATCATTATTACTTTCTGTCTGTGGTCATTTCCTCAACCAGTAGGGCTTTGCCTTCACCCACTTTCTTTGTTTTGTTATTGGCAAATATAGTACACGTCTATATTATATACATGTTATTGTATACAATTGCTTTTTAAATTATGAGAAGGAGGTAGAAAAATAGGCATTTAAACTATCTTTATAAGAACATAATTACATTTACTGGTGCTGTTTGTGTGGGCGTGTGTGGGTTTGAATTACTGTCTGGGGTCACTTGCTTTCAGCCTGACGAACTTCTTTTAGTATTTCTTGTAAAGTGAATTTTTATTTTGTTTTTTTGTTTTGAGACCGGAGTCTCGCTCTGTTGCCCAGGCTGGAGTGCAGAGGTGTGATCTCAGCCAACTGCAGCCTCCACCTCCCAGGTTCAAATGATTCTCACCTCAGCCTCTGGAACTGCTGGGATTACAGGAGCCCGCCCCTACGCTGGGCTAATTTTTGTATTTTTACTGGAGATGGGGTTTCACCATGTTGACCAGGCTGGTCTAAAACTGACCTCAGGTGATCCACCACCTCAGCCTCCCAAAGTGCTGGGATTACAGGCATAAGCCACCATGCCCAGCCCATTTTTGAAGTATAGCTTTGCTGGATATAGGATTCTTGGTTAACAGGTTTGTTTGAGTACTTTGAATATGTTTGAATATTCTCCATTGTTTCAGTCAGTGGTTCATTTATTGAGGTTCCTGTCTAAGTGGCTTTCTTCTTGTGGCTTTCAAGATTTTGTTCTCTTATGACTTTCAAGATTTTACCTTTGATCTTTGTATTTTTACAGTGATGTGTCTGTGGATCTCTTTGCATGTATCCTATTTGGAGTTCAGTTCATTAAGATTCCTGGATATGGGGTCAGGTACGGTGGCTCCCACCTGTAATCCCAGCACTTTGGGAGGCCGAGGCAGGCAGATCACGAGGTCAGGAGATCAAGACCATCCTGGCTAACGTGGTGAAACCCCGTCTCTACTAAAAATACAAAAAAGTATCCAGGCGTGGTGGTATACACCTGTAGTCCCAGCTACTCAGGAGGCTGAGGCAGGAGAATGGCGTGAACCTGGGAGGCGGAACTTGAAGTGAGCCGAGATTGCACCACTGCACTCCAGCCTGGGTGACAGAGCGAGACTCCGTCTAAAAAAAAAACAAAACAAAACAAACAAAAAGAGTCCTGGATATGTAGGTTGTTTTTCTATAAATTTGAGAAGTTCTCAGCTGTTATTTCTTCAAATATTTTTTCTGCTCCTTTGTCTTTACATTTTTGTGGTTCTTATTATGTGTGTGTTAGTGCACTTAATGGCGTCCAGCATTTCTCTGCGGCTTGCTTTATTTTTCTTCATTCTTTTTTTCTGTGTTCTTCAGCGTGCATAATCTATCGCTCTACCTTCAAGTTTGCTTATCCTGCCAGTTCATGTCTACTATTGAGCCCTTCTAGTGAATTTTGTTATTTCAGGTTTTGTACTTTTCTACTCCAGAATTTCCATTTGGTTTTTAAGTAATTTCTCTTTATTGATAGTCTCTTTGATGCAACGTTATCTTATTTTTCTTCTTTATTCATGATCTTGATCTTGTTTATCATGGCTACCTTGTCCTTTATATATGTATAAATCTAACGTCTGGTCACTCTCACAGACAGCTTCTGTGGCCTGCTTTTATTCCAGTGTGTGAGTCTGCTTTTCTGTTTCTTTGAGTGCTTCATAATTTTTTGTTGGAATTATGTCTTCATAATTTTTTTGACATTTTAGATAATATATTTTAGCAATTCTGGGTACTGTCCGCAACCCTGGGGCTTGTCATTGTTGATATGCTTATTTGTTTAGCAACTGAGTAGATTGTTTTGATATATATTTCCCCTGCCACAGTGTTCAGCCTCTGATATTGCTGGTGGGGGGTGGCACCCAGCTTTGGGTATGCCCACAGCCACCCTGGATGACAGTGGTTTTAGCGGGGTCCTTTTCCTCTTTCCCTGACCACATCCGGCTGTTAAACTTTACTAATGCCAGCTTATTGTGCTATTCTCAGCAACAGCCTAGGCATAAGTTGCTCTGCAAACTAATCCGATCAAATTGTGGCTTCTTTGAAGGGATATTTTCTAAGGTCAGTGTTTGATTAGTTTGTTCTAGGCCCAAGACGGCTCCTTCCAGCCATGGTAGTCTCTGGCTCTCTTCTGCAAACTAGTTGGCTACAACTTGGCCTATTGCTTGATTCTCCACTGCCCCCACTCCTTCATCACAGCCTCCACTGTTCTTGAGCAAGCTCCCTTAGGCTTGAACTTCTCCACATTCCATTGCAGTGAATTTGGTGCCTTTGGGGAGACTTAAGAACTGTCTGTTTAGTTGCCTGCCCCTCACCCCAGGCAGAGCCTCTGAGCCAGGGCCATGCAGCTGAGGACAGTAATAGGCTTCTCTCTGAATGGGGGTTGGGGGAGCCAGCAGCAGCCTGAGATCCCCCAAGTTTGCCTCCCCCGGCCTGGAACCACCTTACATCTAGGACAAGGTTGATGGGGCCCCAGTCTTCTTGGTTCACTGGGCGGAGCCTCCTGCAGAGGCTCAAACCCTGCTTGTAGAAGGGAGCCAAGGTGAAGCCTCCATTCTATAAATAGGGTCTGAGCAGAAAGGAATTCCCCTCTTCTCAATCCTACTCACTCAGGACCTAGTCTCAGCCACAGGTGGGATGAGAGCAGAAAGGGAAGCACTGCTGTCCTGCCTCTCCTGGGAAGAAACCCCGCCGCCTGGGAGCTGGGGAGGTGGCTCTGTGTTCTTGACTGCAGCAGGATGGCGCTTAAATGCCACAGACTCTCCATGTCCTTACCGAATGTATGTAGGTGTTCCAGAGCAAGTGTTTCTTCGTTTGCTGGGTTCCCGTAGGACCATTCCCAAAGGCTCTCTAAATGACTGTTGGGGGACTGCTCATCACCTTCTTTGAGTAGGAGGTCAGTGAAGCTCCTCAGGCCATCATGCTGAAGTCAGTCTCGGCCAGCCCTTTTGGAGAAACCATGTTTGTGCTTGTGACATACCAGTTATTAAACAATCTACTGGAATCAGGAGAATCTCAATGATGAGAAAGTCTTTCCTTTTTTGGATTGCGGGAGCAACCCAAGCTGCCCAACTGCAGAGCAGGAATCTGCAAGTGAGACTGTGACCAATTCCTGACATTTTGGAGTTGACACCTTGGAGGTGGTTAATCCATGGTGAAACTGAAGCTAAGCTGCTCTCATATTTTGATTCCTGTCAATCCGGAGGGGCCAGCAAGTTGCCTGCTCAGGTGTCTGTAACAGCCCGTGCTTCCAGGCCCACGAGATCGTCTGGCTTTTCTCTGCGGAAGGGGCCGAAAGGTCCACCTGATGAACCTGTTGCACGCAAAAAGTTCAGAACCACTGCTGCCTAGATGCTGACAGAAACCTTGAGAAGCACCTGCTGTGGGAAAAGATCTGCAGGCCTAGAACACAGAGCGGGTGACAGCTTCTTCATTTCAGTCCTCACCTCAGGCAGCTTTTGGGGGTCGTATCTAGGGTGAGCTGTTGTGATGGAACAGAGATTTGGAGGCCAGGCATCACTTGTGTAACCTCATAAGCTCCTCACCCAAGTCGTCCTCATCTGAAATGGGCGTGCCACTCCTTTAAAGCTGCTCAGGCACCGAGGCAGGCTCCCCACGCAGCATACTCCGCGCAGAGCAGCAAAGTGCCCGGAGGAGGACTCACAGCAAGGAGGAGAGGAGGGTCAGTGGCTTTCTAGGACAGAGACGTCTTTTCCCTACAATGGCGTTTTAGGGAGATGGGCTTATTTAGGACCCAGTGGGAGGATTTTGATGAGAGACGTTTATGGCAACTCTTAGCAAGTTCTGTCACCTCTGTTGCCTCAGTAACCTTGGTGTAACTGTGACCATGACATCTGCGGGGCTCTCAGCAAAGCCCTGCCCTTGTAAGAGGACGGAGGCCCAGCCCCTCCGTGTGCTGTGGTAGCAGGCACTTCACCCAGCCTGTGGGTACCTGGTGTGCCCTGTGTACAGCTGGCAGGTGTCCTGGCCTCTGGTGGGCTGCTGCCTGCTCTTCTCCCTCCTGTTTCAGACGCACGCTCTGACTGCCACAGTATCACACGGCCTTGGAGCTGCCACCCCATAGGGCTTCTGGAACTGTCTTGGGCTATGGAGTGCACGGCAGAGACAGATTATTTCTATTTTTTTTTTTTCCTTTATTTCTCTTATCTGCTGTTGGGCAGGGTGCTCTTCGTCCGTCCCCTTCTGAGTTCCAGTTCTAGGACCTGTTGGCAGCAGCTCCTGGACCTTTCCTGGCCACGTCAACCTGCATTGCTCCTGTTTATTGCTTCTGCTGCTCACACTCCTTCCTTTCGAGTTTTCTAAGTGCGTGTGATATCTGGACTGGATTCTGGAACAGAAGAACCGTTCATGGAGAAACTGATAAAATACAAATACAATCTGTAGTTTAGTGAAGAATCCTGTACTGTTGCTTAGTTTTTAATGTTGACAATGTCCTGTAGTTGTTTAACATTAGTGGAAGCTGAGTGAAGGCTACATGGCAACTCTCTGTACTATTTTACTATTATTATTTTTTCACAGACATGGTCTTACTCTGTCACCCGAGTGGAGTGCAGTGGTGCAGTCATAGCTCACTGCAGCCTCAAACTCCTGGGATCAAGCGATCCTCTCACCTCAGCCTCTCACGTAGCTGGAACTAGAGGTGCACACCACCACACTTGGCTAATTTTTTTTAAAATTTTTTTAAAGATGGGATCTCGCTGTGTTACCCAGGCTGGTCTTGAACTCCTGGGCTCAAGCAGTCCTCCTACCTCAGCCTCCCAAGTAGCTAGGATTACAGGTATGAGCTATCACACCACTTTCTTTGTACTATTTTTTGCAACTTTTCTGAAAACCGAAAATTATTCCTCAATAGTTATTTTAAATGTGATGTCTTTACTTAATTTCTTTCTTGTTATTAGAAGAGTTTGCTTTGCATTCAGGATAAAAGAGAGGTGGACCAGTTTGTTAATGTTAAGATTTGTGAAACAGTAGCTAGCTGCTTTCAGCTAATAGAATAGAACTCTAATTTGAGGGAGAGAAACTTTGGTTTCCTCATGTTACCTTTTTCTAAGAACTTTGACAATGTATAAAAGTTGGAGATCCTTCTAAGGAAGGCATGTGCTGCTTATTCTAAATGCTTCGAAGTTGACTTAATTCCCACTAATGGACAAATGGTGGTTACTGGAGACATACGAGGTAAGGGGGACAGATTGTCCCAAGCCTCCGAGATCGTGGAAAGAGTAGATCCTGTATCCTAATCCCAGGCACAGTTTGGTTTGGATTTACACATTCGGGCCACAGCTGTCTCCACAAAGATGATAAAATCCTGGAGTGGGAGGGGCTGTCTTCGGGTGTTTAGGTGGGAAGTTCTCGTCTGCACGGTCACGCCGCCTTCCTGAGATCGCTCTCTGAGTGGCTCTCAATCTGTCAGCTCACAGGTGCAGTGCGGTCTTCGGCGCGCTTGAAAGCACGAAGTTGTTCAGCAGCCGGGTTGGCCTCTGCCCAGGAAGCCGCTGGTTCCACGTCTGCCAAGACAGCATGTCTGGTGAGCCCTGTTACCATGGAGAACGCCAGGATCCTGACTCTAGGGTCCATTTTTATACAAAATTGCCACTCCAAGATGTGTTGCTTTATAAAAATATCGAATGTTACTTGTCTGCCAGAGGGGGACTATTTCAGAAGAAAAGGTGACAGCACTGTAATTGCCTTCAGAGAAAGACACACTTGGCAGGTCGGGGCTGACTTTCCTAGCACCTCCCTACCCGTGTGTGTGTCCAGACCAGGCTCTGATCCTAGCACTGCACACCCGTGTGTGTGTCTAAACCCGGGCTCTGATGCTAGCACCTCCCCACCCGTGTGTGTGTGTCTAGACCCGGGCTCTGATGCTAGCACCTCCCCACCCGTGTGTGTGTGTCTAGACCCGGGCTCTGATGCTAGCACCTCCCCACCCGTGTGTGTGTGTCTAGACCCGGGCTCTGATGCTAGCACCTCCCCACCCGTGTGTGTGTGTCTAGACCCGGGCTCTGATGCTAGCACCTCCCCACCCGTGTGTGTGTGTCTAGACCCGGGCTCTGATGCTAGCACCTCCCCACCCGTGTGTGTGTGTCTAGACCCGGGCTCTGATGCTAGCACCTCCCCACCCGTGTGTGTGTGTCTAGACCCGGGCTCTGATGCTAGCACCTCCCCACCCGTGTGTGTGTGTCTGGACCCAGGCTCTGATGCTAGCACCTGCCCACCCGTGTGTGTGTCTAGACCAGGCCTGAGGCCACTTGTGCTCATTGTTCTGTTCTTAGATGGGCTGTCGAGTCATGCTGGCTCATTGCCGTGCAGCCTCACCCCCAGAGGCTTGAAGAGAAAGGCAGAGTGGGTGGGGAAAGGAATCTCATGCCATCTGCCGTTCACCCTAGCCCAGCCATCACTCACTTCCGAGGAGTGAGTTCCTGAACTTCCCGGTGAAGTAGAGCCGCTTCCTGGAGCCCACAGCTGAGGGGCTGGGACTTGGCCATATGCCAGCATATAGCACAGAGCTTTGCTCATAATGAGGTGCTTGGTACAATTTTGTCAAAGTCAATTTAACAAATATTTCTTGAGCACCTACTGTGTGCCAGGCACTAATTGGTGAATAAAGCAAAGACCCCTTCCTTCCCAGAGCTTATGCCCTAGCAGAAATGAATGAAAGCTGGGTTCTTTTATTGTAATTGTATAACATATAAATGTGTGCTTCAGAATTCGCCTCAGGAGCTGTAACACCACTAGGGAAAACTGAAAGTGTAGGAGTGATGTGGGGTGTGTCTAAATTCAGTCTCCGTTGTATTTTGTCCCTTGGTGGCAGAACAGTGAAATGGCGATCTGTGAAAGTTGTGGTCACAGCATCTTCATCATTTCAGATGTGAGAAGAAATACTAGCCTCTGGATTGAAGCCTGTTTTATTTGCTAGATGTGTCTGGTTCCCCTTACATTTTTTTTTTTTCTTGACAGACTTCCTCATCCCACAAAGCCACAGACAGGCGAACGTCCAAGAAGTTCAAATGTGACAAAGGTCATCTTGTGAAGTCAGAATTACAGAAGCTTGTCCCTAAGAATGACAGCGCTTCTTTGCCAAAAGTGACACCTGAGGCCCCTTGTAAAAATGAGTTTGCTGAAAGCAGTGCCTTGCTTCCAGGCAGCGAGGCCGGCATTTCCGTGCAGCGGGGGGCTGCAGGTCTTCCCCTCGGTGGCTGCAGAGTTGTGAGTGACTCTCGCTTAGCAAAGACTAAAGACGGCCTGTCCGTGCCGAAGCACAGTGCCGGGTCAGGAGCAGAAGAATCCAATAGCAGCTCCACTGTGCAGAAGGAGAATGAGCCAGGGCTAGAGACAGAGGACGTGCAGAAGCCACCACTTCAGATGGACAACAGTATCTTTCTGGATGACGACAGCAATCAGCCAATGCCTGTGAGCCGGTTCTTTGGAAACGTCGAGCTCATGCAGGTAAGGGCGGCGCCTTCCTCCTCCCATGGGTACTCAGGCAGCCAGCCGCACTTTCAAGTCACACACTCCCCACTCAGTGCAGGTAAATAATGCCTCGACACAACATTAAACATAAATTAATCATTTGAACCCACGAGGAGAAAATGAAAACATTGGCTAATTGGGGGCCCTCCCTCCATCTCCCGAGCTGAGAATCACTGCCATTGGGAAAGGCAGCGGTGGGAGGGGGCCTCCCGCAGCCACAGGTGTGTTTCCATGAAATCATGAAATCGGGTTTGTGGTTTTTTTGAACATCCACCCCACACTCGCTGTTGCTTTCTTTTGTTTTGAACCCAGCATCTTTCCTTCTTTTTACCCGGTCAGCCCAGTAGGGAGGAAGCTGTCCTCTCGAGGCGAATGCTGGGACTCAGGCGTTTTCACGCGTCTGAAAGGGAAGAGCGCTCTGCGAGCCCCAGAGCTGCTGGATGGGGCACACGGCAGATGCGGGTGCAGATGTGTGTTGCTCGTGACTGAAGCCATGTTTTCTTCTCTAAGGACCTCCCACCTGCGTCTTCATCGTGTCCTTCAATGAGCAGACGAGAGTTCAGAAAAATGCATTTCAGAGCCAAAGACGACGATGATGATGATGATGACGCAGAAATGTAGAGACCGTACAAAATGATGTCCTTGCCCTATTTCATACCATTAACAATTTGACAGTTTAGCACATTACAAGATTTATATAAAATGTATCTCCAAGAGAATGTCTTAATCAGACTTCAGAACTGACCCATCAAAGTCAATAGTGCAAAGCACTGAATACCTGTGGAGGAGACACTCATGGGAACTCAAACTCGGACAGTCTTTGAGGTTGCAAAGCTGCTGTACTGTGCCAATGTCCTTTCTTTTTTTTTTTTTTTTTCTTGAAGACAGAGTTTCTTTCTTGTCCCCCAGGCTGGCATGCAATGGCGCCATCTCGGCTCACTGCAACCTCCACCTCCCGGGTTCAAGTGATTCTCTTGCCTCAGCCTCCTGAGTAGCTGAGATTACAGGCGTGCGCCACCATGCCCAGCTAGTTTTTGTATTATTAGTAGACACAGGGGTTTCACCATGTTGGCCAGGCTGGTCTCAAACTGCTGACCTCAGGTGATCCGCCTGCCTCAGCCTCCCAGAGTGCTGGGATGACAGGTGTGAGCCACCATGCCTAGCCAGTGTCCTTCTTGTACACGTACATACATGGTGACGGCTTGAGTCAGCTGCAGGGCAGTGGGCTCAGTGAGAGGGATTTTTGTAAAGACAGCTCTTCACTTCAGCTCAGTAGCTTTGGTCATAGGCAAGTTTGTTTTCCATTATCATAATTTGATCATACTTGTGATGAATTCAATGCTAGTTCTTAAAGAACTCTTATTTCTGTATGCAGAGCTAACGTTTACTTTGGAAATTTTGCAAAATACACGTAAGAAAGAAATAAAATATATTTTGAAAATATTTTGAAAGCAGTCGTATGTTCTAAAACTGGATTCCTTTTTCAATGCCTGGGAGCTGAGTGGAGGAAGTGCATCCTGCCTCAGTCTCCTGCTCCCAAATGTTCATAAGGCGGGGTCCATCTTTTTTTTTTTTTTTTTGAGACTGAGTCTCTCTGTTGCCCAGGCTGGAGTGCAGTGGCGTGATCTCGGCTCACTGTGAACTCTGCCTTCCGGGTTCAAGCGATTGTCCAGCCTCAGCCTCTCAAGTAGCTGGGATTACAGGCATGCACCACCATGCCTGGCTAATTTTTCATATTTTTAGTAGAGACGGGATTTCACCATGTTGGCCAGGCTGGTCTCGAACTCCTGACCTCAGGTGATCCGCCCGCCTTGGCCTCCCACAGTGTTGGGATGACAGGCGTGAGCCACTGCGCCTGGCACGGGTCCATCTTTTAGACCCGTTCACCACTGAGGCCCTTGGGACAGGGCCTCTTCCCTTCTCTTGAGTGTACTTCCACGCCCACTTGTCTGCCGCAGAAGTGTCAGGCTTTCCTAGTGTGTGTGGTGGAGAAGGCCAGGCTCTCCTCCAGGCCACAGAGAGGTCCGTGTGCAGCTGCCTGACAAGAGCCGCCCTCCCCAGCCCCAGCGGCATCAGGGAGCACGTCGCTGCGTGTGCTCGCCCAGGGCAGTGGAGAGAAGCCGTCGGGAGCGCTGTCTCCATGGCCTCTTCCTGCCACCACCTGCACATAGAAGCCGAGTGGACCAAGCAGGAGCAAGCTGGGGTCCCTGGGTGACGAAGGACGGGGAGAAGTTGCCTGGGATGCGGGAGACTGTGTGGGCCTTTTCATGAGGGAGCAAGTCAGTCTCGCTGGTTTGAGCTTTTATACGTTTCTAGTTTAATTACAAGAGCAGCTAGAATTAACCCTGTGAAAATGTCCTGTGAAGCACAGGAAGGATTTTCCATAATAGATGAATTGGAAGCAAAATACAGTTGAAGCGCCCTATGAGAAGTGTTTCTGCTCCTTACTGTTCAAACACTGCCCTCCCTGAAGCTGTCATTCTCCACTTCTAATGTGATCCTTTTCTCATGAGCTGTGACCTTCACCTGCTTTGAATAACTTTGTGATTTATTGATCAACAAACTATAATTTGGAAATGTGTCTTGTAAAGTCATTTTATGATAACCAGGGAAATTAATTTACAACTTTTGCCAGGCACAGTGGCTCACACCTGTAATCCCAACACTTTGGGAGGCCAAGGCAGGCAGATCACTTCAGGTCAGGAGTTGGAGAACAGCCTGGCCAACATGGTGAAACCCTGTCTCTACTAAAAATACAAAAATTAGCTGGGTATGCTGGTGGGCGCCTGTAATCCTAGCTACCTGGGAGGCTAAGGCAGACACTTGAAGATCACTTGAACCCAGACACTTCAAGGCAGACTACTTGAAGATCACTTGAACCCAGGAGGCGGAGGCAGATCACTTGAAGGCAGGCACTTGAAGATCACTTGAACCCAGGAGGCGGAGGTTGCAGTGAGCTGAGATCGTGCCATTGCACTCCAGCCTGGGCAACAGAGCAAGACTCTGCCTCTAAATAAACAAATAAATAAAGTACAGCTTTAGATTGCTGCATGAATAACTATTAATAACAGCACCTATCTTGGTGGTGATGAGAATTTTTCCATCCTCTAAGCAGAGTTCAGTGAGGTGCGCGGTCCCAAACGATGATACACCTGCAGAGGAGACGCAGCACGCAGAGTGGAAAGTGTGTACATTCCTGGGGCCACCCCTGTTCACTCACAGTTGTTAACCTGCACTAACAAGCACTCCCAGGTAGAAACACTTTCCTAGTCTACATGTGGACTGTAGCCTGCACAGACCTAGGGGGATGGAACAAAGGGGGACAAATGAGGGAATAAAAGACAAGATACAAAAGAGTGTATTTGTGCTGATGCACAGCCCTGGCGCAGGCCGACTGTGGCTCTGCCTACAGTGCGCTTCCTCCTTAGCGGCAGGAAGGTCATGTCTTGTGGTCATGTTCGCTGCAGCTTTGCCGTCTGGTGGGAGCCTGGCGTTGGGCTGGTTGAGGCTGTCTGCAGGCCCCTACTGAGCTCTTCCCTTGGAAGCTTCTTACGGATGCCAGGATCTCCCAGCAGGTGACCCTCAGCCCCACAGAATACACGATTCCACACTCTTAGCTCCTAGAATTTTTCTCCCTCTTGTGTGAGAATGGACAGACCACACACTCTTTGTTGCAGAGGTTCAGCCATCTTTTCTAACCTGAGACTCTGGGTGACGTAACTCCTGATAGGTGGTAGCTCTTTGTAACAATCACCAGCACCTCGCCCCAGCCAAGGGCCGGGAAGCAAGAAAAAAAGCAATGACCAAAACACCACGTCACAGCCAGGAGAGCCTTGGACGCGTCACACACAGCTCAGCAAGTCTGGGTTTCCGGTGTCTCACCTCCTGGAGAAATGAAGCCTCAAGTCAGAAAGGGTGAGGAGGGGCACAGACGAGGCCCAACAACAGCAGGGTGGCGCAGAAGGCCTGAGGGACACAAAACGTCCGAGGCCTAGTCTTGGGCAGTGGGGCAGCACTGTGGAGCCATGTGGTAGAGGCATAGCAGCCCTGAGTGTCCAGGGCAAGGTGGCACAGCACGCCTGGACTGCTGAGAAGGAAGGACTTCCCTCAAGAATGCGTCTTAGGCCGGGCGCGGTGGCTCAAGCCTGTAATCCCAGCACTTTGGGAGGCCGAGACAGGCGGATCACGAGGTCAGGAGATCGAGACCATCCTGGCTAACACGGTGAAACCCCGTCTCTACTAAAAAAATAAAAAAAAAAAACTAGCCGGGCGAGGTGGCGGGCGCCTGTAGTCCCAGCTACTCGGGAGGCTGAGGCAGGAGAATGGCGTGAACCTGGGAGGCGGAGCTTGCAGTGAGCTGAGATCCGGCCACTGTACTCCAGCCTGGGCGACAGAGCGAGACTCCGCCTCAAAAAAAAAAAAAAAAAAAAAAGAATGCGTCTTGCTCCAGGTGCAGGGGCTCACGCCTGTAATCCCAGCACTTCAGGAGGCCAGGGGGGGTGGACCGCTTGCGCCCAGGAGTTCGAGACCAACCGGGACAACGCAGTGAGACCTTCTCTACAAACATAAACATAAATTAGCTAGGCATGGTGACACACGCCTGGAGTCTCAGTTACTCCGGAGGCTGAGGCAGGAGAATCACTTAAACCCAGAAATTCAAGGCTGCAGTGAGTTGAGATCACACCACTGTACTCCAGCCTGGATGACAGAGCAAGACCCTGTCTCAAAAAACAGACAATGATAGAATGTGTCTCTGAAAAAGGCCCAGTTCTATGGCTGGAAAACAGAGCAGCTCGTCTCCTGAGGCTGGAGCAATGGAGCTGGAAGGGCCTCACAGCTGTCCAGGCCAGGCTCCTTGCTGCACAGGTGGGATCTGCTGGCTCCAGAGAGTTCTTCAGACCCTGCAAGAGGGATCTGAGAAGAGGAACCAGGCCCCCTGGTTCCCAGGCCTTGACTCTCCCACTGTTTGTCCTTCCCTGATCAGAGCAGATAAATACCACCGTACCATAGATGGGACTTCTAGAAATTCCCCACACAGGACTGGGTGATTCTAAGGTATTGCTTTAGCTCTCTGAAGAAAATGTAACAATGAAGTCAATTTGTAAAAGATCACAGACTCCGGCCGGGTGCGGTGGCTCAAGCCTGTAATCCCAGCACTTTGGGAGGCCGAGACGGGCGGATCACGAGGTCAGGAGATCGAGACCATCCTGGCTAACACGGTGAAACCCCATCTCTACTAAAAATACAAAAAAAAAAAAACTAGCCGGGCGAGGTGGCGGGCGCCTGTAGTCCCAGCTACTCCGGAGGCTGAGGCAGGAGAATGGCGTAAACCCGGGAGGCGGAGCTTGCAGTGAGCTGAGATCCGGCCACTGCAGTCCAGCCCGGGCTACAGAGCAAGACTCCGTCTCAAAAAAAAAAAAAAAGATCACAGACTCCATATTTTTAATCCTTATTTTCAGCATCCTCAATGAGTACAAACTTTTTGACATGTCTATTTTTGAAAAATCTTTATTGCTTTTCTTGATTGTACAACACATGTAAAAATTCAAATATTACAAAATGACTTAATTTAAAAAGTACATTTTAACATAGTATAAATGCCCATTTCAAAAAATTCAAGTATCATAAAATACATGATGTAGAAAATGAGCCCTCTGTAATCCAGCCCTACCCCCGTATCCCCCAGGATTACTGCTGTTCAGATCCGCGTGTTTCCTTCCAGATCGTCTCTGGCACCTGCCACCCACATGGCCTACATGAGCTCCATATGATCTGAGATGATAGTAACGCTGATCAACCAGCAGGGTTCAGCTGCCGGTGCACTGAACAGCTTCCAGTTTCTACACAGAAACACTTTCCTCATCAAAGCTTGAAACTGCGACATAGTTTTGCACTATGTAAATGTATCAGGTTGAATCATGAAATTAATGAACGCTGACCATTTTGGGCCTAGAAAACGGCAATTTCATGTGGTTCAACATAATAGCTATGGCCCTACTCATAGGCATTGAGGAGTTTCCTACTTTTTGC
Source organism: Chlorocebus sabaeus (assembly GCF_047675955.1). NCBI lineage: Eukaryota > Metazoa > Chordata > Mammalia > Primates > Cercopithecidae > Chlorocebus > Chlorocebus sabaeus. Next base: position 132,945,914 of record NC_132923.1, read on the forward strand.
CATTATGAACATTCAGCAGGCCAGGTGCAGTGGCTCATGCCTGTAATCCCAGCACTTCGGGAGGCCAAGGCGGGCAGATGACCTGAGGTCAGGAGTTCAAGAACAGCCCGGCCAACATGGTGAAACCCCGTTTCTACTGAAAACACAAAAATTAACTGGCCATGGTGGCGGGCACCTGTAATGCCAGCTACTTGGGAGGCCGAGGCAGGAGAATCGCTTGAACCCAAGAGGTGGAGGTTGCAGTGAGCCAAGATTGCACCACTGCACTCCAGCCTGGGCTACAGAGTGAGACCCTATCACACACAAAAAAAAAATCAGCAGGGAATGTCCTTGTATGTTCTTTATGGAGTACAAACATCTTGCTCCCAAAGCATGACACCTCTCTTTTGGGCATTTAGAAGAGGCAAGAAGGATGAAGCTGCCCATTTGCCATGGAAATGGAGACCCAGCAGAGAGCTGATGCATAAACAACTCATCCCTCAAGCAAGAGTGGCCTTCAGCCATCACACCATTTCAGTATGGTGACCACATTACGTGAGCAAACCCAACACAGGCAAAACCAGAGAACAGAAGAATTCCTCAGCTCAGAGACAAATCTTATCCCTACTGACCGGTATGACCAGGAACTCACAGAAATGCAGCGAGTACACCAAAGCTGTCCTCTGGAAGTTGGGCTGTCAGAAGGTATAAAAAATGATTTTCAGGCTGGGTGCGGTGGCTCACACCTGTCATCCCAGCACTTTGGGAGGCCGAGGCAGGCGGATGACTTGAGGTCAGGAGTTTGAGACCAGCTTGGCCAACATAGTGAAACTCTGTCTCTACTAAAAATACACAAAATTGGCTGGGTTTGGTGGCAGGCACCTGTAATCCCAGCTACTCGGGAGCCTGAGGCAGGAGAATCACTTGAACCCAGAAGGCGGATGTTGCAGTGAGCTGAGATCACGCCACTGCACTCCAGCCTGGGCAACAAAAATGAAACTCTGGGCTGGGTGCGGTGGCTCACACCTGTAATCCCAGCACTTTGGGAGGCCGAGGCAGGCGGATCACGAGGTCAGGAGATCGAGACCATCCTGGCTAACACAGTGAAACCCTGTCTCTACTAAAAAAGACAAAAAAATTAGCCAGGCGTGGTAGTGAGCGCCTGTAGTCCCAGCTACTCGGGAGGCTAAGGCAGGAGAATGGCGTGAACCCAGGAGGCAGAGCCTGCAGTGAGCCGAGATCGTGCCACTGCACTCCAGCCTGGGCAACAGAGTGAGACTCCGTCTCAAAAAAAAAAAAAAATGAAACTCTGTCTACAAAACAAAAAAAAACAACAATTCGTAAATGTACTGAAATCAGATTTGCAGGAAACATGTTTTAAGGTTTTTTCCAGGACTACTGGAGTGACCAAAAAAAAAAAAAAGGCACCTGTTAAAATGACGCACACGTCAGGCCTCGAACCAAGACCAGAACGTAGTGTGTACGTGTCACTAGCGTTTCCGCACAGGCCGCTTCCGCTTCAACCTTGGCTGGGGTTTGTAGATTCTGTTCGGGTCACAGTTGAGCTTGTGGATGGTTTTCTTATGGCAGACAATGTGCACTAGTTTTAGGTTCTCTGAGGTAAACAGCAGGCCATAAAAATACTCCCAGTCCACTTCTCTTCCGTCTTGTTCCTTAATTGCTTCCACCAGTGTAGGAATGATGGTGCGTTTCTTTTCTATTCTGCAAAGTAAGGTTAGAAACATCATTTTCTGTGGTCACAGTGCCACAGGCAACAGGTCACAGCAGCGCACTGCAGTCACAACTCTTCCCAAATTCCCCTAAGTGCCGTCACAGACACGCGGCCGAGCCAGCTGGCCAGGTCTGTCAAGCAGAGCCTGATGCAAGCAGCCTTGCTCATGTTACTTTTTAAAACTCGACTTGTGGCCGGGCACGGTGGCTCACGCCTGTAATCCCAACACTTTGGGAGGCCAAGGCGGGCAGATCACTTGAGGTCAGGAGTTCGAGACCAGCTTAGCCAACATACTGAAACTCTGTCTCTACTAAAAATACACAAAATTGGCTGGGCATGGTGGTGGGCAACTGTAATTCCAGCTACTTGGGAGGCTAAGGCAGGAGAATCACTTGAACCCTGGCGGTGGAGGTTGCAGTGAGCCAAGATCACGCCACTGCACTCCAGCGTGGGCAACAAAAGCAAAACATCATCTCAAAAAAAAAAAAAGACTTTTGTCACTGTTCAGAATACTGAAAAGTACGTGGAAAATAAAGGGGGTCAACCACCTTCCCATCACTTACAGTCACCCACCAACAACTGGCTTAACTGACTCCATGTTTCATCCACATATAGATTTACCCCCAAAAACATTACATGATAGGACATGAAAATTTTACAAACAGAGCCTTACAAAGGAAGCTGAAGTCACTTTTGATCCCACTTGTAATCTCATGTCCCTCCTTCCCCTCACAGGTAATCACTATTAAGGGTTTGCTAATGATCTTTCCAATCCTAATCTTATACCGTTATACACATATATGTGTGTCTGTTTAAAAAACTACATGAGGCCAGGCACAGTGGCTCACACCTGTAATCCCAGCACTTTGGGAGGCTGAGGCAGGCGGATCACCTGAGGTCAGGAGTTCAAGACCAGCCTGGCCAAGATGGCAAAACGTCATCTCTACTAAAAACACAAAAATTAGCTGGGCATGCTAATGTGTGCCTGTAATCCCAGCTGCCCAAGAGGCTGAAGCAGGAGAACTGCTTGAACCCTGGAGGCAGACTTTGCAGAGAGCAGCACTGTGCCACCGCACTCCAGCCTGGGCAACAGAGTGAGATTCTGTCTGAAAAAAAGAAAACAAAAAACTGTTCCGGGCGACGGACTTCGCATCCCAGAACCATGGCCCAATTTGTCCGTAACCTTGTGGAGAAGACCCTGGCTCTGGTGAACGCTGCTGTGACTTACTCGAGGCCTCGATTGGCCACATGTTGGTACTATGCCAAGGTTGAGCTGGTTCCTCCCACCCCTGCTGAGATCCCTAGAGCTATTCAGAGCCTGAAAAAAATAGTCAATAGTGCTCAGACTGGTAGCTTCAAACAGCTCACAGTTAAGGAAGCTGTGCTGAATGGTGTGGTGGCCACTGAGGTGTTGATGTGGTTTTATGTTGGAGAGATCACAGGCAAGCGTGGCATCATTGGCTATGATGTTTGAAGACCAATCTTTAACATCTGGTTATATTTGATTTATTATTTGAGTGTTATTGGACCATGTGTGATCAGACTGCTATCTGAATAAAATAAGATTTGTCAAAAAAAAAAAAAAAAAAGAAAACAAAAAACTACATGAGGCTAGGCGCAGTGGCTCACGTCCATAATTCTAACACTTTGAGAGGCTGAGGTGGGCGATCGCTTGAGGCCAGAAGTTTGAGACCTGCCTAGCCAACATGGTGAAACCCCGCTTCTACAAAAAATACAAACAAATTAGCCAGGCATAGTACTGCACGCCTGTAATCCCAGCTACTACTCAGGAGGCTGAGGCCTGAAAATCGCTTGAACCCGGGAGGCGGAGGTTGCAGTGAGCCAAGATCATGCCACTGCATTCTAGCCCGATTAGAGCGAGACTGTCCCAAGCACACACACACACCATGATATTGCTGTTTCACTTATAAACCATTTGGAAGACTGTGCAGTAACAAGCATAGGAACTTGCAAACTGACAAGGTGGGATTGGAGACCGCATGGCCAGGAAGGTTTATGGTGGGTGGCGATAAACTGGTGCAGACCCCTCTCCCTGCAACCCACAGAAATGCTGAGCTGCAGTCGCCTTTTTTTTTTTTTTTTTTTTGAAACAGAGTCTTGCTCTGTCACCCAGGCTGGAGTACAGTGGCACGATCTCGGCTCACTGCAATGTCCGCCTCCTGGGTTCAAGACATTCTCCTGCCTCAACCTCCTGAGTAGCTAGAATTATAGGCATGCACCACCACACCCAGCTAATTTTTGTATTTGTATTTTGTATTTTTAGTACAGACAGGGTTTCACCATGTTGGTCAGGCTGGCCTTGAACTCCTGACCTCGGCCTCCCACAGTGCTGAGATTACAGGCGTGAGCCACCACACCCGGCCAAAAGTCACCTTGTTAAAATACTTAGTTGAGATCAAAAGAAAGGGGCTCCCCAGCTGCCAGAAACCAAAGAGAAATTAGTGGACACAGGCAAGCTATGGTTCGGGGGCTCACCAGGGTTCCAGTCCCTGATACAGGCCCAGGGGACCCTAGAAAGACAGGGAGGTGGGACCAAGACCCCTGCCATAGCCATTAAGGGGGATAGAAAAACTTGAGCAGAGCCCGGTGCTTGGGTAAGAGGAAGGGAAACCCACTGAACCCATTATCTAATGCTGTAGAAGCAGCCGCCACCAAACGCAGTGGCTTCCGGGGGTTGGCCTTGGGGGCCTTCTGCTGGTGTTGCCTGGTACACTCGGGGGCTGTGTCTGATGGAGGGTGGCCTACGGCTGGGCCGTTCTCCCTGTCCTCTTCCATCCTGAAGGGGTCAGGACAGGCTCCCTCACATGGTGACGGCAGTGTTCAGAGGGGACAAGTCCCCCAGGCAAGCAGGCCTCTGTTAGCTCAGTGTTGCCTTCGCTGGTGTCACGTGGACAAGCCCGAATTCAGCGTGGGGAGAGAAGGCAGGGGAGCACACAGGGTGTGGACACCGAGAGTGCGTTCCTGTCCCCGCCTTCACGGTCATCCGCAGAACGCAGGGTGTACGGCCCAAAGTACACAACCAACAAGGCAGGGAACCACAAGCAAGAAATGGCAGGAAGTTACTTCCAAGCCACGGAAACCCTGGGCATCTGCAGGAATCAAATCCGAACCCACGAACAGCCACACTGAAGGGGCGCCGTGACCCCCCAGAGCACAGCGGAGGCCTACAGGAAACACTTCCCACTGAAGCCAGCTCCAGGCCCAAACACACAGCAGCAGAAGCTCCACCAGAGCCACGCTGAAGGCACCGTGACACCCCGGATCACCACGGAGGCCTACAGGATACACTTCCCACTGAAGCCAGCTCCAGGCCCAAACACACAGCAGCAGAAGCTCCACCAGAGCCACGCTGAAGGCGCTATGACACACTGGAGCACCACAGAGGCCTACGGGATACACTTCCCACTGAAGCCAGCTCCGGGCCCAAACACACAGCAGCAGAAGCTCCACCAGCAGGAGAGGCCGACCCAGCAGTGGCACAGGGCTGCCCACACGACAGACCCTTTAGGAGCCCAGCACAGTCCACAAGGACCCTCGCTCCTGACACCAACTACAGCGGGGAGGTGTCCCTGAGACCACCTCAGACTCCATAACTCCCTGAAAGGACTCGCAGATTCCCCAGTGAGCCGGTGGACTCAAGGTTATCGTTTCTTACAGCTGCAGATGAAAATCAGCCAAGGTTATGAGGCACAGGGCGGGCGGTCCAGGAAGGTTCCAATCCCAGAGCTTCCAGCTGTCCCCTCCCTGTGGGGTCATGGCCAGCCCTCACTTCCCCAAGCACTAACTTCCACAGCCCTCTGTGACAACACTGCCAACCGGGAAGCTCACCGGGCCTGGATGCCAGCCTTCACCGGGGCTCACACAGACATGGCTGATGGCCCACGGGGCCAACCTCCGCCTCAAACCCTCTAGAGGCCAAGCTGTCCCAAAGCCCCCACCCTAAATCACCCCATTAAACTATCCAGTGACCCAAGGTCCCCAGGTGAACAAAGACACTCCTACCAGGCAGGACATTTCAAGGCATTGGAGTTTACCTCCCAGGGCTCAAGAGAAAATGCCAGACCTCTCTGCGGGCAAGGCTGAATGCTTTAGTGTGTGACCATAAAACAAATATGCTTAAAATGGATGATTACTGAGTAAAGTGATTAAAAAGAAATGGAAATAATGAAAACAGACTGGCATAAAAAAGGCTTGTTTTATAAAGAACCCAAAAGCACTTCTTTTGGACTCTTTAGGAACCCAGAAAAGGAAGTATGTACTCAGTGGACAGAATGGACACATGACAGCTGAAGAGAGAATTCCTGAACGATACAGGAGTGTCTTAGTGCGCTCCAGCTGCCAGAGGAAAATACCACAGACGGAGTATTTACTCTCTCACAGTCCTGGAGGCTGGAAGAGCAGGTGCCCGCAGGCCGGGTGCTGGTGAGGGCTCTCCTCCTGACTGGTAGATGGCCGCCTCCTCACTGTGTCCTTACGTGGTAGGGAGAGAGGGAGAGTGAGCTCCCTTCCCATTTTATAAGGACACCACTCCTACTGGATTAGGCCCCACCCTCAGGACCTTCATTATCTCCCAAAGACCTTATCACCTGATGCAGTCACATTGGGGATTAGGGTTTCAACATACGAATTTTGGGGGACACGATGGAGTCCACAGCAGAAAGTCCCAGTGAGACAGCAGCCCAGACGCAGGCACAGCGTGAGGAGAGCAGAATGAGGGGGTCCAACACACAGCTAACGGGCACTCCTGGAAAACTGCACAGGCAGAATCAAAGAGAAGCCACACCTCATCAACATGGAAGCATTTTCCAAAACCAAAGAAAAGCGTGTCCTCAGCACAAGGAATTCAAGTCCCAGGCAGAATTCAAAGGAAAGAGCTCTACCTACTTACCATTTTCCAAGAGGAAGAGAAAAATCTAAAACTACCATTAAAAAGGCAGAAAATTAGGCTGCCAAAAGACTTCTCACAAACAGATTCCAGAAGACAATGGAGTTGTTCTTCAAAGTACTGAAGGTAGGTATCTGTCATCCTAGAATTCAGTACTAACTAAATAATTACTCAAGAGTGGAAGCTGAACGGATCTTTTCGAACGCTGAGTAGAGTTTACCCCTCACAGCCACTCATAGAAGAAACACTAAGGGCTACACATCAGTAATCAGAAAATGAACCCAGAGGTGAGATGCAAGAAGCACTGGCAAATGCAGTCGCAGGTGAATCTGTTGATAAATAAATGGAAGTGTTGACCATAAAACCACACCAGCATTTTGTGCAGGATTAAAATAAGGTGAGACAAGAACGCTAAAGAATACTGCAGAGGGTCACTACAAGGCCGGCCCGGGAGAGGGGACAGCAGCAGTGCCCTCTTCCAGTATCACTAACATTGGGGACACCATAAACGTCAAACCACGCAAGGGTAGGGTGATGGGCAAGGGAAAGAAGGAAACTCAAGTCAGTCAAGAGAAGGCACAGAAGAGACCAGAAGAAACCAGAAGAAAGTGAAGATGCGGCATAGTGGATAAAAACCCAGAGTAAAGCAGCTAAAATCCAATCTATGTATTCACTCAACAAAATGGTCAACAGAGATTCACTGAGTGGGCTTAGCGTGGTGGCTCACACCTGTAATCCCAGCACTTTGGGAGGCTGAGGTGGGCAGATCACTTGAGGTCAGGAGCTCGAGACCAGCCTGGACAACATAGTGAAACCCTGTGTCTACTAAAAATACAAAAATTAGCTAGGCATGGTGGCGGGCACCTATAGTCCTAGCTACTCGGGAGGCTGAGGCACAAGAATTGCTTGAACCTAGGAGGCAGAGGTTGCAGTGAGCCAAGATTGTGCCACTGCACTCCAGCCTGGTGACAGAGACTCCATCTCAAAAAAAAAAAAAAAGAAAAAAAAGATATTCACTGAGTGGCCACCATGGCCAAACTCTATCCCACGTCCCACACACTGGGGACGCAGAGTCATGTTCTAGGAGACAGTAGCTGTCACCACACCTGCAGCAGGTTCCCACTGTGGCTGAATGACAGAATCTCAGGTTAGATGAAGACAAGAAGGCCGTTACCCTTGGCTAACAAGGGATAAGCCCAAACCTAATGGCACACAAAGGCCAGAGGAAAGGGGTGGAAACGCCACAGGACCGAGAGAGAGCGGGCACAGAATAGAAACCTGGCACACTGGAACTGAGGTGCTGAGCGTTATGAACACCCACAAACGCTGACCAGTTACAAGGAAACAGACCACAACGAACGGCAGGCAGGAACGCAAGACACCGCACACAAACACGAAAACATGTTCGAAACTAAAAGGACTTCTGAACAACCCATGGATCGAAAACAAAATCATAACGTAAATCATGCAGTCTCAAAACAACTCCAGCCGGGCGCGGTGGCTCACACCTGTGATCCCAGCACTTTGGGAGGCTGAGGGGGGTGGATCACTTGAGGTCAGGAGTTCGAGACCAACTCGGTCAACATGGTGAAACCCCGTCTCTACCAAAAATACAAAAATTAGCCAGGCGGGGTGGCGCATGCCTATAATCCCAGCTACTTGGAAGGCTGAGGCATGAAAATTTGCTGGAACCTGGGAGGCAGAGGTTGCAGTGAGCCAAGCTCACGCCACTGCACTCCAGCCTGGGTGATACAGTAAGACTCTGCCTCAAAAAAAAAAAAAAAAAAAAAAACTGAACTCCCAAGACACAGCTCATGCAGCCTAGGAGAAACTGCGTTAAGCATAGGTTAGATACAAAAGAGACACAAACTAATGAAGCAGCAAGAAGAAACCCACAAAGGTAGAAGGTAGGAATAAAAAAAAGCAAAGGTCAATAAAGTGAAGTAAAGGGCTGAAGACAGCTGTGAAGAGACAAAAAGGAAAGTTCTCCAGAGGCAGGGCTCACACAGGCCATGAGGACCCTGCTATGGTGCTAAAGACACGTCCCTAGAGCTCCAGGAAAGGGGAGCTTTCCAGGCCCCACTCACCACAGCCCTCCCACCACAGGCAGGATTCTCCTGGGCTGAGAAGTCAGGCCCACCCAGAGCCCACATGGACACTCCGCGTGCCACCTTCTGCCCAGGGGCCCCTGAACCGCACAGGCTCTGGGCCAGGCCATCCTCCTCGGACAGGCTGAGCCCCACAGCCCGTGCTCTTCAGTCGGAGAGGGAAGGTGTTCCAAGCCTGGATGCTCTCTGTGCAGGCCCCTGGTGTGAGGTGGCACTAAGGGTGGGAAGAGAAGGGGCAAGCAGCAGGTGGCAGGCCGTGTTTGGGCTCCACTACCATGCACATCCCGGAAATGGGAGAGGCCTGCAAATTCTTCTCGAACCTTCCCAGCCATGATGCTACATAAGTCCAGGAAGGGGGATAGCATGCATTTTATTGCATCGTTAGCTTTTTTTGTTTTTTGTTTTTTTTGAGACGGAGTCTCGCTCTGTCGCCCAGGCTGGAGTGCAGTGGCCAGATCTCAGCTCACTGCAAGCTCCGCCTCCCGGGTTTACGCCATTCTCCTGCCTCAGCCTCCCGAGTAGCTGGGACTACAGACGCCCGCCACATCACCCGGCTAGTTTTTTGTATTTTTTAGTAAAGACGGGGTTTCACCGTGTTAGCCAGGATGGTCTCGATCTCCTGACCTCGTGATCTGCCCGTCTCGGCCTCCCAAAGTGCTGGGATTACAGGCTTGAGCCACCACGCCCGGCCTGCATCGTTAGCTTTTATTCTTAAATAGTTAAATATGTGACACGTGGTGTCAACCCCCACAAACGTCAGGGCAGGCCTGTGGCAAACAGACCAGTGTCTCTGCAACCTTCTGAAGACCGGTGCTAAAAACGACATTTTTAATTAAAACCCAACGCACTTATCTGTGTGTGAGTATACATATTTAGGAAGCGTGAGAGAAAATATAACTGCAGCAAACACTTGGTGAAATATTCCTCTGACTCACGCTGTCCCGTCTGCTATTTTCATCTGTACTCTGTTCTAGGATGGCCTATTTCACTCTGTAAATGCTGGTTGTGTCCCCTAGGTTGACGTCCCCACCCACCATGATCTTGAAAGGGACAAGAGCATTTGGACGGCCGGGAGAAAACATTTTTGGGTACTTGGTGCACGTGGCAAGGGGCCCAACAAACCAGCAAAGAGTAGGAGAATCTCTTTCGGATAGACAGGGCAGGGAAGGATTTCTTAACACACAAAAGGAACATCTGAGCACATTAACATTTAAAACCTGGGCCAGGCGCAGTGGCTCATGCCATAATCCCAGCACTTTGGGAGACTGTGGCAGGCGGTTCACAAGGTCAGGAGATTGAGACCATCCTGGCTGACACGGTGAAACCCTGTCTCTACTAAAAACTTCAAAAAAAATTAGCCAGGCATGGTGGCGGGCGCCTGTAGTCCCAGCTACTCGGGAGGCTGAGGCAGGAGAATGGCGTGAACCCGAGAGGCAGAGCTTGCAGTGATCCAAGATTGCACCACTGCACTCCAGCCTGGGTGACAGAGCGAGACTCCGTCTCAAAAAAATGAAAGAAAATAAATTAAACTTGTTGTGGGCCAGGCACAGTGGTTCATGCCTATAATTCCAACGCTTTGGGAAGCCAAGGTGGGTAGATTACTTGAGGTCAGGAGTTTGAGACCAGCCTGGCCAACATGGCAAAACCCCATCTCTACTTAAAAAAATACAAAAATTAGCCAGGTGTGGTGGTGTGCACCTATAGTCCCAGCTACTCGGGAGGCTGAGGCAGGAGAATCGCTTGAATCTAGGAGGTGGAGGTGGCAGTGAGCCAAGATCACACCACTGCACGCCAGCCTGGGCGACAGAGTGAGACTCCATCTCAAAAAATAAATAAATAAAACTTATGAAAAAAGATATCATAGGATTAATGTATCCAGAATGTGTAAAGCATGCCCACAAATAAGACCACAGCCCAAGACAGAACGAGCAAAGGAAAGCAACACAGAAGACACAAGTGGCCACAGACTTGGAAAGAGAAGCTCAACCTTCCTAGTCATTAGGAAAATGAAAATTAGAGCAAGAGAATCTGTGTCTCACCTATCAGGTTGGGAAAATGCAGAACACTGACACCAAGTGTCAGCAAGAACCTGGGAAAACATGAACTCACACGGATGGTGAGCGTGTAGGCTGGGACACTCGAGAGCAGCCTGGCCAGGCTCAGAGAGGGGACAGCAGTGTCATTAGGACCCAGAACACTCCCTAGAGGGACTCAAGCTCAGACACTGGGGGCACCTTCCCCATGCTTGGATGCACACCCCAATCCCCAGGCACCTGGGTTCTATGTGGATGGGGCCTAAGAATCTGAATTCCCACCCGGCTCCCAGATGTTGCTAATGCTTGAAAGTGACCACACTTTAAATAGCACGGAACCAGACCATATGGGTTCATTCCATAGAGTGTTCATCCCAGGGATTTTTATAATGATGAGAAATTAGAAATAACCTAAATGCCTACCAGCATGGAAAGATGTTAAAATTAGAGCCTATTCAAAAAGTGAAGTGTTTTGCACCTGCTAAAATGAATGTGCCAAATCTAAGCATAGTGTGCAATGAAAAGGTATACTGCAGATGACAGTGTGGGCCATGGCGTAGGTGCATGTCAAACGCACACGCATGTGGTAAAGGTGCAGCGACAGGGATCTGAAGGGCACACACACCTTTCACAAGAGCGTGTTCCTCAGGGTAAGGTGTAGGGGCTGAGTACGGACAGGGTAAAAGCTCAACTATGACCATAGTGTTTTACATACTTTAAAAATACCTCACTCCGAAAGCAATACAGGTTGAGTGTCCCCATCTGAAATGCTGAGGACCAGAAGTGTTTTTGATTTGGGATTTTTTTAGGATTTTGGAATATTTACATTACACTGACTAGCTGAGCATCCTTAAAAAAATCCCAAATCCGGCCGGATGCGGTGGCTCATGCCTGTAACCCCAGCACTTTGGGAGGCCAAGGAGGGCAGATCACCTGAGATTGGGAGTTCAAGACCAGCCTGACCAACATGGAGAAACCCCTTCTGTACTAAAAATACAAAATTAGCTGGGCATGGTTCCACGTGCCTGTAATCCCAGCTACTGGAGAAGCTAAGGCAGGAGAATCGCTTGAACCTGGGAGGCAGAGGTTGCAATGAGCCAAGATCGCGCCATTGCATTCCAGCCTGGGCGACAAGAGCAAAACTCCACCTCAGGAAGAAAAAAAAAAAAAAAACTCCCAAATCCTAAATGCGCAGATGAGCATTTCCTTTGAGCATCATGTTGGTACGCAAAAAGTTTTGAATTTTGGAGCACTTCAGATTTCAGATTTTCCGATTAGGGATGCTCATCCTGTACAGCCATTTTACGGGCATTTGAAGGCTTTTGTCTTCAAAAAGCAAGGGCAAGGCTACAATTATATTCAAGGAATGCATCTCAGTTTAAAAGAATGAAGTTTTCCATCCTGCCCATTTGTAAGAGCCACACAGCTCGTACAGCTATGAAACACTCCTGCCAGCTGAGACTTCTGCCCAGGCTGGTTCCACAAAATAAGCCAGCCAGGCATGGTGGCGAGCACCTGTAGTCCCAGCGACTCAGGAGGCTGAGGCAGGAGGATCGCTTGAGGCTAGCAGTTCAGGGCTTCAGTGAGCCATGATCCTGCCACTGCACTTAGCCTGGGCCACAGAGCAAGACTCCGTCTCTAAAAGAAAAAGAAAAAGGGGAAAACACCCTTACCTACCGTGACACCAGGAGCTCCCGCTTTCTAAGCTCGCCCTGGTTCGAACTCACAGAGGCTCAGAACCTCTGGCGGCCGAGGGCTGGGACCTATGTTCTGGGGAAGGACGCTGCCCACCAGCTCCATCCACAGGGAGCACTGGAGGGGACAGGAGGGATGGCTCCAGGTCCAGCACGTGTACTGACAGTGGAGGGAATGGTGTGTGCCCACTCAGGAGCCTCCCATGCTGCTACCAGGCACCACTTCCCTAGACTGTAACATGGGCACAGCCCTTGAAACCCAAGGAGGCAACACCATGGCAGGGACAGAGCTGTGGCAGGGACAGAGCTGTGGTAGGGATGGGGCCGCGGCAGGGACGGGGCCGCAGCAGGGACGGGGCCGCGGCAGGGACGGGGCCGCAGCAGGGACGGGGCCGCAGCAGGGACAGGGCCCCGCAGGCACTCTCAGGTCTGAACCTTGCTCTGTGAGCTTACATGTGATCCAGGTTCCAGGTGCTGAAGAGGATCCTGCTCTCCCTGTTACTGTAGGGGTTGATGGAGTGTCTTGATAAGCAGCTGTCCATGTCAAAGGGACCCTGGGGGCCAAAAGAGAACGAGGGAAGGCCAGAAAGTGAGTCTCTCTTTTTTTAGACGGCATCTCACTCTGTCGCCAGGCTGGAGTGCAGCGTCACGATCTCGGCTCACTACAACCTCTGTCACCCAGTTTCAAATGATTCTCCTGTCTCAGCCTCCCAAGCAGCTGGGACTACAGGCATGTGCCACCATGTCCGACTAATTTTTGTATTTTTAGTAGAGGCGGGGCTTCACCATGTTGGCCAGGATGGTCTGGATCTCTTGACCTCGTGATCCGCCCGCCTCAGCCTCCCAAAGTGCTGGGATTCCAGGCGTGAGCCACCGCGCCCGGCCGGAAGTGGGTCTCTTATACCATTTCAGTCACCAAGCGACATGCTCTGGATGTGCAGCCCCACCCAGAGTTCATGTCGGCATGTCAGTCCCAGGGTGGGAGGTGGGGCCTGGTGGGAGGTGATGGATCCTGGGGGCGGATTTCTCATGAAGGGTTTAGCACCATCCCCTGTGTGCTGCCCACGCTGGAGTGAGTCCTCCTGGGATCTGGCTTAAAAGTAGCACCCACCCCTCATTCTCCCTCTTGCTCCTGCTTCCCCCACATGAGACGTGCCTGATCCTGCCTCCCCTGCCACCACAAGTGTGAGTTTCCTGAGGCCTCCCAGGCAGCTGAGCAGATGCCAGCACCATGCTCCCTGTGCAGCCTGCTGCACCATAAGCCAATTACACCTCTTTTCTTTATAAATTACCCACTCTCTATTTCTTTATAGCAATGAGAGAATGGCCTAATACACCAAGGCAGGTGATCTTACTGAGAGGCACGCCCCTTGGGGGTTGGTCCCTGATCCAGGGTGTGCTGCTTTAGGGAGATTCAGAGTTCTGCCTTGGCCGGGCGTGGTGGCTCACGCCTGGAATCCCAGCACTTTGGGAGGCCGATGTGGGTAGATCACCTGGGGTCAGGAGTTCAAGACCAGCCTGGCCAACATGGTGAAACCCTATCTCTACTAAAAATACAAAACTTAGCCAGGCATGGTGGCGGGCACCTGTCATCCCAGCTACTCGGGAGGCTGAGGCAGGAGAATCACTTGAACCTGGGAGGCAGAGACAGACTCGTCTCAAAGGAAAAAAAAAAAAAAAAGAGTTCTGCCTTTGGAATCGATCCTTCTTTTTCCTTCATTACCCCTAACAATATGTTCTTAGTTTGTAAAGAGGATAAGGTAGTTATTGTCACTGTTACCCCTGGGGTCACACACCAGCACCCCCACCTCATGGGAGGTGAGGCCAGGAAGGTACTGACTTGGCAGGGCAGGGCCAGAGCATGAGAAGCAAGGACCCAGGCCCTAGAAGCTCCCTTTCCAGCCACTCCCCACAGCTTCCTGATGTTTTCCTGTGATCCCAATGCAGAGGCAGGGCTGCCTCACTGAAGGTGCCATGGCCATGGCTTCCGTCTTCCCTGTAGCCCACAGCCCAGCACTCGGCACACTCATTTGTGCACAGACTTCTGCAGAGCACATGCCTGGAGCCCCCGTGCCCACTTGCATTCTGTGCCCCCATCACCCTGGGGACTCGCAGCCTCCCCAGCAGAGCCCACTGCTTCCCACTGCCATGCCCAGGGCACCTGGTCCCTCCCAGCCCACTCTTGTGCCCCCATCTATCAGTCAACCCGCTTTAAGGCCTCACTGCCTCCCTGGGGCCGCTCCCGACTAGCCCTCACACCCAGGACGCTGGCCGCACCTCCTGCGGCCCCACGGCCTCCTCTGCCTCGCTCTTTTATGTGTCTTTCACCTTCCACTGTGCGGGACTCACCCTGCTGTCAGGGATGAAGGATTTTTCATCTTTGCGTCCCAAACCCTCCCACAGTGCCAGGCACAACATAGGTACTCAGTCAGTGGTGAGCAAGCGCACTGCAAAGTCTAAATGTTAAGCTAACTTGGAAGAAGTGTTTTTGTGGTCAGAGCCCACCACCCCCAGAAGGATCTGCCTGGCAGGAGCAGCAAGGAGCCTTGTCCCATGAGAAGAAGCCACTGGAGGCCGCACCCACCACCTGGCCCCTGCCACTGGACCCACTGAGCGGCACTTGGAAGATCACAGGCATCAGTGGACCTTACCAGGAATGCAACTGCAGTGTGCAAACACCAAGAGGCGCCTCAAGTTGCTCCCCGCCCCATGGGAGGGAGAGGGGTATGCCCAGGACTCGCCAGAGACACAGATGTATCGCCACTAAAGGCCAGACCACGCCTAGCATGGTGCAGAAGGGGCACCTGGGAAGGCAGTGGGGGAGCGTGGGCCTGATCTCAGCTTCCAGCTTCCAGAACCGTGAGCAGTAACTAGCTGCTGTTCCAGCCTCCCCGGCCAGGGTGATCTGGGGTCATCTGTTATGGCAGCAGGGGCTGACTGAGACACCGCCCAGCCCTACCGAGACAAGCCCTGGGGCGGGGCCCTGCAGCCTTCTGCAAGCTCCCTAGGGACTCCTGTGTGCATGGCAGCTTCAGAGGCACTGCTGAGACACCGCCACCCTCCCTGGGAATGTGAGGGCTGCACCTCTTCACAAGGCTTTGCCCAGGCAGGCCAAGGGCTGAAGGTCCCCGCCCGCCTCGCCCCAGTGGGCTGCGCTCCGCAGGCCAGCCGGGTGGCCCCAGGATAAAGGGCACACAGCTCACCTGGCAGGAGAACCAGCCTTCCGGCGTGCAGAGACGGCCGCCGCCCTTGGCTCCTCTGTCGAAGTAGCTGCCATTGTACTGCACGGACCGGAGCTTCTGGCACATGGAGCTGAGGACCCGCAGGAATTCCTCCTGAGCCTCCGCACCCACCAAGGAGGGGTAGGAGCTCACCTGGAGGAACCAAGCAACATCGCTGAGCCTGGTGCACAGTGCCCCAAAACCCGCACTGAGTCTCGATCCATCCCACTCCACGGCCCTCTGAGACCCTGCCCAAGCCCAGTCCTGTGGTCAGCGGGTCTGAGTTCACATGGCCTCTCGGCCACTGCTGGGCTGTCCCACCCTGGGAGACTCTGACCTGTGAAATGGAGGGAACTACGCCAGCCCCCAGGCTGGGTGAGACTTAGATGAGATAACGGACTGGGTGTGGTGGCTCACATTTATAATCCCCACACTCTGGGAGGCGGATCACTTGAGGTCAGGAGTTTGAGACCAGCCTGACCAACATGGTGAAACCCCATTTCTACTAGAAATACAAAATATTAGCGGGGCATGGTGCCATATGCCTGTAATCCCAGCTACTTGGGAGGCTGAGGCAGGAGGATCGCTTGAACCTGGAAGGCAGAGGTTGCAGTGAGCTGAGATTGCACCACTGTACTCCAGTGAGACTCCATCTCAAAAAAGAAGATGAGCTAGCAAAGTTAGGCAGGCACGGCTGTCCCACCCTGGTCAGACGGGGAAGCGCCTGGTCATTGCACTTGCAGTGAAGAGTATCAGGATCAGTCAGCTCCGCTACAGGGAGCAGGCTGGGAAATGCACGAGAACATGGCCGGTCACCAGGACCTCGAGGACATGCAGAAAAACATAGGGAGTGCAGAGCAGCATTAGCAATTGTGCCACAGAGAGGGGTGGACTGAGGGCTCAGGGGCCGACCACGCAGGGCAGCACTGGGACAGGAAGCCCATTACAGTGGCCTCCACAGCACCCTCCGCGTGCTAATGATGTGGCGTGGCATGGTGTGGCATGACAGGGTGTGGTGTGGCATGACAGGGTGTGGCGTGGCATGGTGTGGCATCACAGAGTGTGGCGTGGCATGGTGTGGCATGACAGGGTGTGGCGTGGCATGGTGTGGCA
The DNA here is from genome assembly GCF_047675955.1 of Chlorocebus sabaeus. Taxonomy (NCBI): domain Eukaryota; kingdom Metazoa; phylum Chordata; class Mammalia; order Primates; family Cercopithecidae; genus Chlorocebus; species Chlorocebus sabaeus. The sequence continues at coordinate 132,962,700 of NC_132923.1, forward strand.
TGGCAGGGTGTGGCGTGGCATGGTGTGGCATGGCAGGGTGTGGCGTGGCATGGTGTGGCATCACAGAGTGTGGCGTGGCATGGTGTGGCATGACAGGGTGTGGCGTGGCATGGTGTGGCATGGCAGGGTGTGGCGTGGCGTGGTGTGGCATGACAGGGTGTGGCGTGGCATGGTGTGGCATCGCAGGGTGTGGCGTGGCATGGTGTGGCATGACAGGGTGTGGCATGACGGGGTGTGACCTGGTGTGGTGTGGTATGGGGTAGTGTGGCGTGTCATGCTATGTGATGAGGAAATCCACATTCAGATGGGGTGGATGGAAATGAGGGCAGAGCTGACTCCACCTTTGGGAGGGAGGAGGGAGAGGCGGAGAGGTTTGCAGACCAAGGATGGGCTCATGAGAAGGGCCTCAGCTCCCTGCTAGCGCCTGCTGACCTTGGTCACAGTTGGGCAAATGACAACTCAGGCTCTGGGCATCCTCTCCCCTGTCTGCCCTGATGCTTGCCACTGCTGCCCAGGAAGAAGCCTCGTGGGGAGAGGAGGGGAGGCAGGCAGGAGCCACCACCACCCCGCTCCCCAACCCCAGTGACCTCAAACACAGCTAAAAAGGCCCAGTGGGTGCTCACCCCCATGAAGGGGGAGGCACAGCGTCCATGCGCTAGCTTCCCTCACCAGAGCAGCGCCACCAGATCCACGCAAGCACAGAGTGTGGTCCTACCAACTGCCCATTGTGAAGACCACAAGCTTCCAGAGCCCACAGAGCTTGGCTTCAAAAACCCTCGAGCATACCCGGCCTTCACACAGGCTCACCTCTCTCAGGTAACTCCGGATCCGGCTCTCACAGCTGTATCTCAGATAGCCAGACTTATTCTGAAATCGGGACTCCAAGCCTGCAAGGAAAATGAGAAGACCCCCAAGTCCACAGGGCAGGCCAAGGGCCTCTAGGTCTGTGTCCCACCCAGCTCAGGTGCCAAGCAGGGCAGAATATGAGGGTCATACTGCCTCAGCTTTTTGACAGGGTCTCGCTCTCTCCTCCAGGCTGGAGTACAGTGGCATGAACACAGCTTACTACAGCCTTGACCTCCTGGGCTCGGGGAATCCTCCTGCCTCAGACTCCCAAGTAGCTAGGACTACAGGCACGCACCACCACAGCTAGCTAACTTTTTACATCTTTTTAGAGATGAGGTCTCACTTTGTTACCTAGGGTGATCTTGAACTCCAGGGCTCAAGCTGTCTTCCAGTCTCAGCCTCCCAAAGTGCTAGGATTATAGGCGTGAGCAACCTCACCCAGCCAGATTGCATCATCTTGAGAAGTATTCTGATGGTGACACAGACAGCATCCCTGTTTGGTTTTTGTTTTTAGAAGCATCTCAAATATCACCAAGGAGCTTCTGCCTGGCCCTCAAGCCCTCCTTTCCCAAAAACGCTACAATCTCTCAGCATCGCTTCTAATGGGCTTACAATGCCAGGCCAAAAGCTGGAAGCAAACCAAGTGTCAGGGAATAGAGAGAGTGTGGTATGTACACGCAGTGGAGTGAATGGACAGAGCGTGGTATGTACACACAGTGGAGTGAATAGACGGAGCGGGGTATGTACGTGCAGTGGAGTGAATAGACAGAGTGTGGTATGTACACGCAGTGGAGTGAATAGAGGGTATGTACATGCAGTGGAGTGAATGAACAGAGCAGGGTATGTATGTGCAGTGGAGTGAATAGACAGAGCAGGGTATGTACACTCAGTGGAGTGAATAGAGCGGGGTATGTACATGTAGTGGAGTGAATAGACAGAGCAGGGTATGTACATGCAGTGGAGTCAATGGACAGAGCGGGGTATGTACATGCAGTGCAGTGAATAGAGAGACTGTGGTATGTACGTGCAGTGGAGTGAACAGACAGAATGGAGCATGTACACACAGTGCAGTGAATAGAGAGAGTGTGGTATGTACACGCAGTGAAGTGAATACAGAGAGTGGGGTATGTACATGCAGTGGAGTGAATAGAGAGTGTGGTATGTATATGCAGTGGAGTGAATAGACAGAGCATGGTATGTACGTGCAGTGGAGTGAATAGACAGAATGTGGTATGTACACACAGTGGAGTGAATAGACAGAGCGGGGCATGTATGTCCAGTGGAGTGAATAGACAGAGCGGGGTATGTACGTGCAGTGGAGTGAATAGATGGAGTGTGGTATGTACGTGCAGTGGAGTGAATAGAGCAGGGTATGTACCTGCAGTGGAGTGAATAGACGGAGTGTGGTATGTACATGCAGTGGAGTGAATAGACGGAGTGTGGTATGTACGTGCAGTGGAGTGCATAGAGCAGGGTATGTACCTGCAGTGGAGTGAATAGACGGAGTGTGGTATGTACGTGCAGTGGAGTGCATAGAGCAGGGTATGTACCTGCAGTGGAGTGAATAGACGGAGTGTGGTATGTACGTGCAGTGGAGTGAATAGACGGAGTGTGGTATGTACGTGCAGTGGAGTGCATAGAGCAGGGTATGTACCTGCAGTGGAGTGAATAGACGGAGTGTGGTATGTACGTGCAGTGGAGTGAATAGACGGAGTGTGGTATGTACGTGCAGTGGAGTGAATAGACGGAGTGTGGTATGTACGTGCAGTGGAGTGAATAGACGGAGTGTGGTATGTACGTGCAGTGGAGTGAATAGACGGAGTGTGGTATGTACGTGCAGTGGAGTGAATAGACGGAGTGTGGTATGTACACACAGTGGAGCATCATTTGGCCTTAAAAAGAAGGAAATTTTGATATGTTCTATGATATGGAAGAACCTTGAGAACACTGTGCTGAGTGCAATAAGTCAGTTACAAAAGGACAAATACTATGTGACTCCATTCATATGAGGTCCCTAGAGTCATCAAATCAGAGAGACAGAAACCAGAATGGTGGCTGCCAGGGGCTGGAGGAGGGGGAATGGAGAGTGAATGTAACGGGGACACGGGTTCAGCTTTGTAAGGTGGAAGGAGTTCTGGAGATGACAGTGGGGATGGCCGCACATGTGACTGTACCTAATGCCAATGACCTGTGCACTAAAAAATGGTTGAGATGGTAAATTTTATGTCATATGTACTTTATCACAATTTTTAAAATAATTATAATAGGCCAGGCATAGTAGCTCACACCTGTAATCCTAGCACTTTGGGAGGCTGAGGTCAGAAGTTCAAGACCAGCCTGGTCAACATGGTGAACCCTCATCTGTACTAAAAACAAGCCAGGCGTGGTGGCACGTGACTTAATCCCAGCTACTCCGGAGGCTGAGGCAGGAGAATCGCTTGAACCTGGGAGGCAGAAGTTGCAGTGAGCCAAGATCATGCCACTGCACTCCAGCCTGGGTGACAGAGCGAGACTCCATCTCAAAAAATAAAATAAAAAGAATAAAAAGTCCCAGCCGGGCGCGGTGGCTCAAGCCTGTAATCCCAGCACTTTGGGAGGCCGAGACGGGCGGATCACGAGGTCAGGAGATCGAGACCATCCTGGCTAATACAGTGAAACCCCATCTCTACTAAAAAAATACAAAAAACTAGCCGGGTGAGGTGGCGGGTGCCTGTAGTCCCAGCTACTCGGGAGGCTGAGGCAGGAGAATGGCATAAACCTGGGAGTCAGAGCTTGCAGTGAGCTGAGATCCGGCCACTGCACTCCAGCCTGGGCGACAGAGCAAGACTCCGTCTCAAAAAAAAAAAAAAAAAGAATAAAAAGTCCCATCTGAGGGCTGCCCTGGACTCTGGCCCCACGTGAGTCCTTGCTGGGTGCCTTTCCCACGAGGCTGGAAAATGAGCACGTTTTCTTCAGAGTCCCCCACCTCAACCCACAAGGGTACAGGCCAGCCCTTCGTTGGGGGCTTTTTGGAACCCAACTTCTCCTGGCACCTTAGGCTCTGAAAAAGGCTTTCCCCTGCCAGCTGCAGCCTCCACGCACCTTCAAACCACGCAGGTCCTCAGCCCGGGTGCAGCCCCCACGCACCTTCAAACCACATGGGTCCTCAGCCCGGGTGCAGCCCCCACGCACCTTCAAACCACGGCGGGTCCTCAGCCCGGGTCTCAGCTGCAATGTTCTGGCTGACATTGTGCAGGAGGTCGGCCAGCAGCCTCTGCCTCTGCGGGGCCTGCTCATCACACAGCAGCTGCTGGGCGGCCTGGACGAGCCCCGCGTGCGGCTCGTGAAATGCACTGAGGAAGCGCCCGATGTCACTCACATCTGCCACCAACGGGACAAACAAAAAGGTGCCAGTCCAGCAGAAGACACGTCCTGCCCCGGTCACAAGAAGAGCCTCCGCCCGCATCTCCCGCCATTCCCCAGGGCCTGGCAATCACCAGGACTCAGACTCCCGGGTCTTTGTCCTTGCCCTGACACCAGCAGCCGGGGACCACGCACCAGGGCAGCATGAGGACAGAGAGGGGCGGGGCGTGCTTTAGAAGACAGATGAAAGCGCACCGAGAGACGGCTGCTTTCCCATTTGGCCTCCTCCCTCCAAACCACGCCGCCCCTTCTTTGGCCCTTCCTGGAGACCTTGCTTTCAGACCCTTCCAATCACTTTTCCTGCTCTCTCCTGGAGCCTTTTCACAACTCCCTGAAGCAGCGAGCTCTCCAGGCAGGCTCTTAATAGGAAGTCAAAGCAAATTCTACCCAGGACCTTAACAAAATGTTAGCAAAGAGAATTCAGTAACATGCAAAAAGAAGTATCACCACGGCCAAGTGGGAATGCAAGGCTGGTTCACACCTGAAAATCGATCAGTGCGATCCACCAAGTGAGAAAAGTCTCACGATGACATCAGCAGATCAGAAGAAGACAGGAGGACACGCCGCAGAGCGAGGACTTGGGGGAAGCCCTCAGACCTAACATCAAAAGCACTGCATAAAAGAGAAAGTCCACACACTGAGCTTCCTCAAAACTAAAAACTCTTACTCTGCAAAAACAAGCTCTTAAGAGAATGAAAAGACAAGCCACAGGGTAAATATTTGCAAACCACATGTCTGACAAACCACTCCTGTCCAGGTATTTTGGTGGCAGGGGAGGGTGACTTTCAAAACTCAACAGTAAAAAAATAAATAAATAAACAATCCAATTAGAAAATAGACAGCTGGGCGCGGTGGCTCAAGCCTGTAATCCCAGCACTTTGGGAGGCCGAGACGGGTGGCTCACAAGGTCAGGAGATCGAGACCATCCTGGCGAACACGGTGAAACCCCGTCTCTACTAAAAAATACAAAAAAAAACCTAGCCGAGCATGGTGGCGGGCGCCTGTAGTCCCAGCTACTCGGGAGGATGAGGCAGGAGAACGGCATAAACCCGGGAGGCGGAGCTTGCAGTGAGCTGAGATCCGGCCACTGCACTCTAGCCTGGGCGACAAAGCAAGACTCCGTCTCAAAAAAAAAAAAGAAAAGAAAAGAAAATAGACAAGAGACATGAAACACTTCACCAAGGAGAATCTACAGATGGCAAATAAGCACATAAAAAGATATTTAGGGCTGAGCGCAGTGGCTCACGCCTATAATCCCGGCACTTTCAGAGACCAAGGTGGAAGAAACACTTAAGGGCAGGAGTTTGAGACTAACCTGGCAACCAACACCCCATCTCTAAACAAAAAACGCAAGACACCATCTCTAAAAAAAAATTAATTAGCTGCGCATGGTGGTGCACACCTGTAGCCCCAGTTACTTGGGAGGCTGAGGTAGAAGGATTGCTTGAGCCCAGGAGTTTAGGGTTGCAGTGAGCCATGATTACCACTGCACTCCAACCTGGGCAACAGAGCGAGACCCTGTCTCTACTTTTACAAAAGATATTCAGATAGTCAGCATTGTTAGCCATTAGGGAAATGCATATTAAGGGCGCAATGAGACATCACCACACTGCAATCAGAATGGCTAAAATTAAACGTAGCGACAGCGCCAAAAGCTGGCGAGGCTGCATAGAAACTGTGTAGTAGAAAGGTAAGATGGCCACTCTAGCATACAACTTGGCAGTTTCTTTTATTTTAAGTAGCTTTATTGAAATATCATCCACACTCCTTACAATTCATCCATTTAAAGTGTACAATTAAGATGCCAGGCGCAGTGGTTCACGCCTGTAATCCTAGCACTTTCGGAGGCAGAGGCAGGCAGATCACAAGGTCAGAAGATCGCGACCATACTGGCCAACATGGTGAAACCCTGTCTCTACTAAAAATACAAAAATTAGCCGGGTGTGGTGGTGCATGCCTGTAATTCCAGCTACTCGGGAGGCTGAGACAACAGAATTGCTTGAACCGGGAGGTGGAGGTTGCGGTGAGCTGAGATCACTCCACTGTACTCCAGTCTGGTAACAGGGCAAGACTCTGTCTCAAAAAAATAAAGTGTACAATTTCAATGGGTTTTATTATATTCCCACAGTTGTGCAGCCACATCCATAGTCAATTTCAGAACATTTTCACCACCTCAAAAAGAAACCTCATACTCTTTAGCTGCCAACCTCCCTCCCCTCCACCCTACCTCCAACCCTAAACAACCACTAATCTATTTTCAATCTCTCTAACATCCCCATACTGGACGTTTCCTATGAATGGAACCCTACTGCATGTGCGGGCTTCTTGACTCGGCATGGTTTCAAGGCTCGGCCACTCTGTGTTTCATTCCTCTTCATGGTGAGTAATTCCATCGTAGGGAGGTGCCACCCTTTGTTTATCCATGTGTTTATCCTTGGAGACTTGGGTGGTTTCTGCCTTTTGGCTGTTATGAATAAAGCCACTGTAAATGCTCAGGGACGAGTTTTGGTGTGGGTGCGTTTTCATTTCTCTTGGGTACATACCTAGGGGTGGAGCTGCTGGGTCATGTGGCGATTCTGTGTAATTGTTTGAGACACTATTTTCCACAGCAGCCGCACCGTTTTCCCTTCCCACCGGCGGCGCCTGAGGGTTCCAGCTGCTCCGCATCCTCGCCCACGCTGGTTGTTATCCAAGTGGGTGTGAAGTAGCATCTCACGGTGGTTTTGATGTGCAGTTCCCTGATGACTGATGATCTCAAGCATCTTTCCATGTGCTTACCGACCACCTGAATATCTTCCTTGGAGACATTTCTTTCTATTCAGAACCTCCACCCATGTTTAACTGGGTTATCTTTTCACTATTAAGCTATAAGGATTCTTTATATATTCTTTTTTTTTTTTTTTTTTTTTTGAGACGGAGTCTCGCTCTGTCGCCCGGGCTGGAGTGCAGTGGCCCGATCTCAGCTCACTGCAAGCTCCGCCTCCCGGGTTTACGCCATTCTCCTGCCTCAGCCTCCCGAGTAGCTGGGACTACAGGCGCCCGCCACCTCGCCCGGCTATTTTTTTGTATTTTTTAGTAGAGACGGGGTTTCACCGTGTTAGCCAGGATGGTCTCGATCTCCTGACTTTGTGATCCGCCCGTCTCGGCCTCCCAAAGTGCTGGGATTACAGGCTTGAGCCACCACGCCCGGCTGATTCTTTATATATTCTGATGCAAGTCCCTTATTAGATACATGATTGGCAACTATTTTCTCCTATTCTGTGGGCTGTCTTTTTTTTTTGAGACAGAATCTTGCTTTGTCGCCCAGGCAGGCTGGAGTGCAGTGTCTTGATCTTGGCTCACTGCAAGCTCCACCTCCCAGGTTTACGCCATTCTCCTGCCTCAGCCTCCCGAGTAGCTGGGACTACAGGCACCCGCCACCACACCCGGCTAATTGTTTTGTATTTTTTGGTAGAGATGGGGTTTCACTGTATTAGCCAGGATGGTCTCGATCTCCTGACCTCGTGATCCGCCCACCTCAGCTTCCCAGGGTGCTGAGATTACTGGTGTGAGCCACCGCACCCAGCCTGTGGGCTTTTAGCCTCATTCATGGTGTCCTTTGAAGCAACAGAGTTCTTAATTTTTCTTTTTTGTTTTTTTTTTTTGAGATAGAGTCTCACTCTGTCGCCCAGGCTGGAGTGCAGTGGTGTGATCTTGGCTCACTGCAGCCTCCACCTACTGGGTTCAAGCAATTCTCCTGCCTTAGCCTCCTGAGTAGCTGAAATTACAGGCACCGGCCACCACGCCTGGCTAATTTTTGTATTTTCAGTAGAGACGGGGTTTCACCATGTTGGCCAGGATGGTCTCAACTCCTGATCTCAAGTGATCTGCCCGTGTCGGCCTCCCAAAGTGCTGGGATTACAGGCGTAAGGGACTGTGCCCGTCCCGAAGTTCTTAATGTTGATGAAGCCCAATTTATCTATTCTTTCTTCTGCTGCTCATGTTTTTGGTGTCAAATCTAAGAATCCTTTGGCAAATCCAAGGTGATGAGGACTTATCCCTATGTTTTCTTCTAAGGGCTTTATATTTTTAAATTTTACATTTAGGTCTTTCATTTATTTTACTTTTTGTATAAGGTACCAGCTAAGGGTCCAACTTCATTCTTTTGTATGCAAATATGCAGTTGTCCCAGCACCATCTGCTGAAGATACTACTCTTCCCCCTCCATTGAATGGTCCTGGCATCCTGACCATAGATACACAGATTTCTGAGTGCTCTATTCTATTCCATTGATCTATGTATCTGTCCTTGTACCAGTGCCAGTCTTGATTACTGCGGCTTTGCACTAAGTTTTGAAATCAGGGTATGTGGGTCCTTCTACTATGTTATTTTTCACGGTTGTTTTGGCTATTCTGGGTCTCTTGCAATTCCATATGAACTATGGATTAGAATCAGCATGTCAGTTTCTACAATGAAACCGGTGGAATTTTCATAGGGATTGTGTTGAATTTGTAGGTCAATTTGGGGAGTCCCCCCATCTGGACAATGTTAAGTTTTCCAATCCATGAACATGGGATGTTAATCCATTTATTCAAAACTTTCATTTCTTTCAACAACATTTTGCAGTTTTCAGAATATAAGTATTACAATTTTTTGTTACACTTATCCTATTTTATTCTTTTTGATGCCAATGTAAATGGGATTATTTTCTGCTTCATTTTCAGATTGCGCATTGTAAGCATATTTCTATATTTGCGTATTGATCTTGTATCCTTCAACCTTGCTAAACTTGATGATTAGTTCTAATAGTTTTTTAGTGGATTCCTTAGGGTTTTCTACATACAAGTTCATATGATCTGCAAATAGAGATAGCTTCACTTCTTCCTTTCCAATCTAGATGCCTTTTATTTTTCTTGCCTAAATGTCCTGGCCAGATCCTGCAGTACCATGTTAAACAGAAGCAGCAGGAGTGGACATCCTTGTCTTCAGAAACTCAACACACACCACACAATGCAGCACTGCACGCTTGGGCATTCTCCCCAGAGGAATGAAAACCCACATCCCGCAAAAACCTGTCAAGAGGGCCAGATGCGGTGACTCACGCCCGTAATCCCAACACTTTGGGAGGCCAAGGCAGGTCTATCGCTTGAGCCTAGGAGTTCAAGGCCACCCTGGGCAACATGACGAAGCCCTGTTTCTACAGAAAATACAAAAGCTAGCGGGGCATGGTGGTGCACCCCTGTAGTCCCAGCTACTCAGGGGCGGAGGTAGGAGGATCGCTTGAGCCCAGGAAGTGAAAGCTTCAGTGAGCTATGACTGCACCACTGCACTACAGCCTGGGCGACATGGTGAGACACTGTCTCAAAAGAAAACAAGAAAGAAAAAAGAAAAACCTGTACATAATTGGCCAGAGCAGCTTTATTTGTAATAGTCAAAAACTGGAAACAAAATATCCTTCCACGGCCGGGCGCGGTGGCTCAAGCCTGTAATCCCAGCACTTTGGGAGGCCGAGACGGGCGGATCACGAGGTCAGGAGATCGAGACCATCCTGGCGAACACGGTGAAACCCTGTCTCTACTAAAAAAATACAAAAAACTAGCCGGGCGAGGTGGCGGGCGCCTGTAGTCCCAGCTACTCGGGAGGCTGAGGCGGGAGAATGGCGTAAACCCGGGAGGCGGAGCTTGCAGTGAGCTGAGATCCGGCCACTGCACTCCAGCCTGGGAGACAGAGCCAGACTCCATCTCAAAAAAAAAAAAAAAAAAAAAAAAAAAAAAAAAAAATATCCTTCCACAGGCAAATGGCTGAACGAACTGTGGTAAAACCAAACCATGGAATACTATTCAGCAATAAAAAGGAACGGACTATGGATACACACAACTTAGATGCATCTCAGGAGCCTTATGTGGAGTAAAAAAGGCTTATCTCAAAAGGTCACATACTTTATGATTCCACTTACCTAATATTCTTTTTTTTTTTTTTTTTTTTTTTGAGATGGTGTCTCGCCCTGTCGCCCTTGCTGAATGCAATGGGGCACTCTCAGCTCACTGCAACCTCCACCTCCTGGGCTCAAGCGATTCTCCTGCCTCAGCCTCCCAAGTAGCTGGGATTACAGGTGCCTGCCACCATGCCCAGCTATTTTTGTATTTTTAGTAGAGACGGGGTTTCACCATGTTGCCCAGGCTGGTCTTGAACTCCTGATCTCAGGTGATCCACCCGCCTCAGCCTCCCAAAGTGCTGGGATTACAGGTGTGAGCCACCGTGCCCAGTCCCTAATATTCTTTAAATGGCATAATTATAGACATGGAGAACATATCAGCAGTTGCTACGGGCTAGGGATTGGTGGTGGGCAGAGGTAGGCAGGATTATAAAGGGGAGAACCTTGAGTGATGGATGGGAGAGGTCTGTACCTTGACCCTGACACTGGTCACAGGAATCTGCATGGGGAGAAATGACAGAACAACATGCACATTGCACTAGTGTCGGTGTTCCTGTTTTGATATTGTACCATGATTGTATCTGATGTCCCCTTTGAGGGAAAGGGTAGAGGTACATGGGACCTTCCTATCTGTGCAACTTTCTGGGAATCTATCATTATTTCTAAATAAACAGTTTAGGCCAGGCACGGTGGCTCACACCTGTAATCCCAGCACTTTAGGAGGCCAAGGCAGGAGGACAGCTTGAGCCCAGGAGTGTGAGACTATCCTGGGCAACATGGTGAAACCCCATCTCTACAAAAAGTACAAAACAATTAGCCAGGCATGGTAGCACATGCCTGTGGTCCCAGCTACTTGGGAGGCTAAGGCAGGAGAGGATTGCTTGAAACATGGAGGTTGAGGCTGCAGTGAGCCATCACTGCACTCCAGCCTGGACAACAAAGTCTCAAATATATAAATAAAATAAAATTTTTTTGGCCAGGCACAGTGGCTCATGCCTATAATCCCAGCACTTTGGGAAGCCACGGCAGGAGGACTTCTTGAGCCCAGGAGTTTGAGACCAGCCTGTACAACAGAGCAAGACCCCATTTCAATGTTTTAATAAAAGAAAAGAAAAAAAAATTTTTTAAGTCTAACGAGGAGGAGGACTAGTGGTCTCAGGGAAGAGAGGGGGATAAAGCACCAGAGAAAGGAGGGACAGAGAGACAGAGACAGGCAGAGAGAGCCAGAGCTGTCAGACGGAGGAGAGAGCCAGAGACTGCGAGATGCGGGGAGGGACAGAAAGAGCAATGTGCTCTGCTCTCTTTCAACTATGCCCCGAAACGGGAAAGAAAGATAACATCCAAAAGTGAGGCATACCCTGAGCACACCCTGCCCAGCCCCCACCTCCTGCAGGGGCCACCCCAGGGAACATCACAGTGATATATTTTCTGGCTGCCTCCTCTAAAAGCACAAGGCCCAGTGGAAAAGGGGGCTTGCAACCTTGGAGCACACTCCAGAGGCGTCACCCCTCAATGCTGACAGCGGAGCCCCCAACACTGCAGCCAGGGAGGTGGCCACATGGACGTGACTCTTCAACTTCTCTCTTTCTGCTCCTTAGGCCAAGGAGCCAGAGTTCCATCCCTCAGAGCAGCCATGTCCTTCCTGGGGTACCAGAAGCATCTCCTGGAGTGTAACCTCCTTTGTACAACACTGGCCGACTCTCCCAGGTAAAGGCACATGATGGCGTCTCCCGCCCCAGTGGCCAAAAGCTCTCTTTTACGGGAGTCAAACAAGCGCAGACCTTGGCATTCAGCTGGTTCTGAAAGGCAGGACTTTCTGTCCTGAGGCTTCAGTACAGATACCCATAAAGAACTACCACTCAAAGCAACTGCCCCCCAACATGAGCCCTGAGGACAGCATCTCAGCAAACACCAACCGAGAACAATGTGAGGGCATCCCACGAACCACCACCCCGGCCTTCCAGAAGGGTGCTCAGCCCAGCAGAAAAGAAAGGTGTCTATTCCTGGCCCCACCTTCCCCACGAAACTGTGCAGGCCCCAACCCCAAAGCCCTCCCTCTACCCTTAGGAATTGCTAAGACACCTCAAATGAATGTAAATGAAATTCCAAGATTTTTTGAAGAAAAAGACAACCAACCGAACAGCTGAGTTCAAGAACCAGAGGACTGAGGACTCTGCCACCTAAGCAATGCTGACCGGTTCTGACTCCAGAGGGCTTCCTCCTTGAGACCCGAGAGTTCACAGTAAGGGGGACCCTTCACCACCCTGATGGGCACCGGGAGCTAAGCCCCCAGGACCTCCAAGAGTGCCAGCTTCCCGCCCACCTCCAAGGTCCTTGCCACTCACAGCCCTGCCAGGCCTGGCCCGAGGTGAGCAGCACCAGCTCGGCGTTGTCGGGAACGCTGGGGAAGTAGTCTTCGGTGAGCTCCGTGCCATCCTCGTACAGGCACAGCCGGGAACCGCGCTCAGGGAGCTGCAGGGGAGGGAGAGGTGACAGGAGGAGGAAGGGTCTCAAGACGAGGGCTTCTCATCTGCAGGCCCCACAAACGACCAGAATGAGCTGTGTTTAAAGAAGCAGGCTCAGGCTGCTGCCTGTATACCACAGCCATGCCAACGCCCAGGCAAGTACGAGGGAGCGGAGCAAGGGCGCCTGACTGCGGGCTGTTCTAAAATTCGAAGAGTCAGGAAAAACACAACAGGTGGCGACTGCTGGCTCTGCAGGACTCACCCTTTTAAAATGAGCTCCTGAGGGTACTTCAAATAGAGCCTGTCTTTGACAGCGCGGCCTCCCTGCTGCCAGGAGCTGAACACACAGCTGCCAGGGCGGTGCCGGCACACGAAGGAGAACGGTTGGATGCCTCTGTGCACAAGTGTGGCCGGCACGTGGCACTGTTAATTTGTTGGAGTCTGGTTCCCTGGTACTCTGCACTGGTCAGTTTTAGGCATTTTATGGCAATTCCCACCCAACCCGCACCGACCCCGGCAAAGCACACCTGGTAACCCTAGTACTGGTCCAAAAAAGAAAACCACCCTAGAATAAGGTGACGATTGCAATCCCCAGCTGCGAGGGCTGGAAGGGCCTGCAGAGCCCACCCAGTCAAGGCTTTCATTTTACGCAAGGGGAAGCTGAGGCCGGACAGGCAGAGCAGCCGTGACCCCGCGTGCCAGCACCTGGCACTCAACCCGGGTTTCCTAGCTCTGATGCAGGGCTGTCCTGCCCGAGCGGTGGGAAGAGGGAAGGGGTGATCCAGGTCGCCCCCGAAGCTCCCTGCGCTCTGAAGCCAGGCTCAGGAACCCCAGGCTGTGGCGGCCCGGGGGCCTAGCGGCTGAGGCGAACGAAAACTACCCGCCCCGGGCGCCGTCCGCACCCTCCGTTTTGGAAGACGAAAAGCCGCACCTCCTATTCTCCCCACACACCTCCCCGGCCGGCCGTCCCCGCCCAGCCCGGCGGGCACCTGGAAGCGGAGACAGCCCTTGCGCAGCACCTCCTGGCAGCTCCGGCCAGCCACGCCGAACTTCCTCGGGCTGCGCAGGGCCCGCAGCTTCACGCTCTTGGGCTTCTGGAGCATTGCAGATGTGCTCAAGGCCTCTGGGTCCCGCGGGCGGCGGCACCCGCTGGCTGGCTGCTGAGATCCGTCCTCGCCCTGGCCGCAGGGGTCTGCACCTGGTGAGCTCTGCAAGCTGGCACAGGCCGGGCGCGGATCCCGGAAACTACATTACCCAGAAGGCCTGGGAAAAGTGAGGCCCGACGTGGTCTTGTGCGCAGGCGTCGCCCCACGGATACTACATTACCTTACCCAGAAGGCTCGGGAAAGCAAAGGCGCGACACCACCTGGTGTGCCCCAGGTGCCGTGGCCCCGGAAACTACACGACCCCGAGGGCCCGCGAAGCGTGGGGCCTCCCCTTGTGCGCCGGCGCGGCCGGGGACGGGGCGGGGTCGCGCACGCGCAGAGGCCCCGGTCCAGGGCTGGGCTTGGTTGTCATGAGAGCGGCGGCTGCGGCCGGGGCGATGGGCAGAGGTTGCCGGGGCTGCTCCTTCCCTGTCACTGCCGCAGCAGCTTGGAGTGCAAGGCGGCCTGGGGCGGCGGAGGGGGCGCCCCTTGTGTTCCGTCTGAGGAAGCTGCGGCTGCCGAGGAGGTCCACGAGGGCCGGGGCCGGGGCCGGGACCGGAGCCCGCCCGCCCCCGGGGTCCGGGTGCTGAGGCGCCGCCTGGCCGCCTCCCCGGGCCGCGGCACCGCTGCGACCCAGCCGATCTCTCCACCGGGGCTGCGGCAGCGCCAGTCGGGGCCGTTCCCTCTGAGCAGGTACCTTCCGGGCCGCTGCGGCGCCGGGCCAGGGCCGGAGTGGGGAGCGGGGCGCGGGCGCCGCTGGGGCGCGGTCCCCACCTGGGAGCTGGGTACGAAGCCTGGGTGCGCGGTGCAAGCCCGGACGGTGTGGAGTTAGATTCCGGCTTGCTGTTGCCGAAGAGCCGGCGCGGCCCGGTAGTGCCAGATGCCGGGGAGCGCAGCATGGGTGCTGGGAGCGCCTGCCCCGGCCGGGACGGCCCATTTAGCGTGGAATATTATTTTCAGGTCCGGCTTTTCCTGTTCTGGATGCATAGCACATAGCGGGCCAGTTTCAGATGTGTTCTGCTGAGCAAAACTTTGAGGAAAGTTGCTCTGCCGCTATAGAGATTAAAGTTTGATGGTTGATTGTTTTTTGTTTTGGGGTTTGTTTTGTTTTGTTTGCACTTGAGTTTCAGATTTCTCTGAAGCCCTTTCAGTCGCTAAGATGACTTGACCAGAAACCCATAAGCCTTTCAGACAGTCTCTGTCGCCCAGGCTGGAGTGCAATGGCACGAACTCAGCTCACTGCAGCCTCCGCCTCCCGGGTTCAAGCGATTCTGCCTCAGCCTCCCGAGTAGCTGGGACTACAAGCGTCCACCACACGCCCGTCTAATTTTTTTTATTTTTAGTAGAGACGGGGTTTCACCATGTTGGCCAGGCTGGTCTCGAACTCCGTACCTCAAGTAATACGCCCTCCTTGGCCTCCCAAAGTGCTGGGATTACAGGCGTGAGCCACCGCGCGCGGTCACACTTAAGTCTTCTTAAAAAGATAATCAGAGCCAGGCGTAGTGGCTCACGCCTGTAATCCCAGCACTTTGGGAGGCCGAGGTGGGCGGATCACGAGGTCAGGAGATAGAGACCATCCTGGCTAACAAGGTGAAACCCCCGTCTCTACTAAAAACACAAAAATTAGCCGGGCATGGTGGCGGGCGCCTGTAGTCCCAGCTACTTGGGAGGCTAAGGCAGGAGAACGCCGTGAACCCGGGAGGTGGAGCTTGCAGTGAGCCAAGATCACGCCACTACACTCCAGCCTGGGCAACCGATCAAAAAAAAAAAAAAAAGATATTCAGAAACAAGTTTTGTTTCCCAGTCTTGTAACAAAATGGAAGTTGCTACATTGAGTTTCCGTTGAATTTATAGTTAATTGCCTTTTACCATGCCAGCACTAGGAAAAGTGCAGTGAGGGATGAGACCCCCATGGAATAATCGCTGCCTGGGGAGAGATGTACTCTGGCACTTGTTGGGATGCCGATGACTGTCCCTGGAACAACGGGGATCCCACATGCCTCTGGTGAGGAAGACTAGCCAATAACTGGACGTTCAACAGAGCTTTGCTTCTTCCCAAATTGTTAATGGTGATTTTTATAGAGCCTAAAAGTGGCAATCTTCAGTGACACTCCAAGTATCTTATGTAACACTTGAAGGTTTACACAGAGGGGACCCTAGGCTACAACTGGAAGGTCTTTGGGAGGGGGTAGACTGAAAAAGGAATCCTTTTCAAATACCAGACTGAGGTAATAGCATTGCCTCCACAGTGCCCATGCATTTCTCTTTGCTAGTTCTTAAATGCCAGTACTTTGTTTTAGATTTGTTGGGAGCAGTATAGCATACTGGAAACACCCTTCTGTTTGACAGAAAAGGTCCTCTGTTTACGTCTTTGAGCCATAACAGAGAGCATTGGTTAGGATCAGAGACTAGCCAGGCTTGGCGGTTCACGCCTGTAATCCCAACACTTTGGGACACTAAGGTGGGAGGATCACTGAAGGCCAGCAGTTCAAGACCAGCCTAGGCAACACAGTGAAACCCCTTCCCTACAAAAAAAAAAATTAAGTGGCTGTGCATGGTGACATGTGCCTGTAGTCCTAGCTACTCAGGAGGCTGAGACAAGAGGATCACTGGAGCCCAGGAGTTCATGGTTACAGTGAGCTATGATCATGCCACTGCAGCAGTACAGCCTGGGCAACAGAGCAAGAACCTGTATAAAAAAAAAACTGGGGCCGGGCGTAATGGCTGATGCCTGTAATCCCAGCACTTTGGGAGGCCGAGGCGGGTGGATCACCTAAGGTCAGGAGTTCAAGACCAGTGTGGCAAACATGGTGAAACCCCATCTCTACTAAAAATATAAAAATTAGCTGGGTGTAGTGGCGTGCACCTATAATACTGGCAACTTGGGAGGCTGAGGCTGGAGAATCACTTGAACCCAGGAGGCAGAGGTTGCAGTGAGCCGAGATTGTGCCACTGCACTCCAGCCTGGATGACAGACTGAGACCCCCTCTCAAAAAAAAAAAAAAAATTGGAGACTGGAACCCAACAGCTTGAGCACAAGAGCTATTTTCAAGGTGGGATAGGGAGTGACAGGCCCTGCCCTTAAAGATGATGTAAGGAACCTGGCATGGTGGCTCATACCTGTAATCCCAGCACTTTGGGAGGCCAAAGCGGGGAGATGGCTTGAGGCCAGGAGTTCGAGACCAGCCTGGCCAACATGGCAAAACCCCATCTCTGCTAAAATGCCAAAAAAAAATAAAAATAAAAATTAGCCAGGCATGGTGGCACATGCCTGTAATCCCAGCTACTTGGGAGGCCGAACCACAAGAATCACATGAACCAGGAGACAGAGGCTGCGGTGAGCCAACATCACGCCCCTGCACTCCAGCCTGGGCGACAGAGTGAGACTCTGTCTCAGAAAAGGATAAAAAGATGATGAAAGGATTGGAGGGCTTCCGAGCTGAAGGGTATTAACTTTGAGATTTGATTGTTTGGCTGGACTTCAGAATTCAGGACAAGAAGTGAGGGTCAGGGGAGAGTTGGCGCATTGATCCGTAGATGGGGAGCCCACCAAGAGCTCTGGAGGTAGGACGTGGATGGAGATGACTAGAGCTGGGTCTGAAGTGCGTTCACACAACAGGAGCTTAGGACTTGTCTGAGGGAGGTGCTCCGGGTGAGGACACCAGGCAGCTGCTGTCTAGAAAAGACAGTGGGATCAGAAGGAAGGGTAGGCCTGATAAGACCTGGCACACCGCTGGGTGAGGAGTGGATGAAGAGAGATGCTGTGGCCAAGGGAAAAGTACCTCTGGGCTCAGAGCCCGTGCGACCCAGAAGTGCTAGGTCACGAGGAAAGAGGAGCCAGCGACGCGGAAGTGCTAGATCACGAGGAAGGAGGAGCCAGCGACCCGGAAGTGCTAGGTCACGAGGAAGGAGGAGCCATGGGCTGTGCGTTTCTGGCATAGGGTGCCGGGAGTGCAGGTGTGGATGTGCAGCTAACAGTGGGTTGAATCACACTCATCCTTTCAAAATTCTTTTTTTTGGTTTGTTTTTTTAGAGACGGGGTCTCACTAGCTTACCCAGGCTGGTCTCGAGCTCCTGGGCTCAAGTGATCCTCCCACCTCGGCCTCCCAAAGTGCTGAGATTATCGGCGTGAGACACCACACCCAGCCTCATCCTGTTTTGGGGGGCTTTTTAAAAATTATTTTCTGGGTTGGTTTAGTTTTGTTTTCGTTTAATATACAGTAACATCTTGCAGTGAACTTTGTGCAAAAAATAACTAGGATCTCAATGACGGTTTGTCATTCTATTCTAGTGCTTTTGTTCATACACTCCAAGAAACATCAGCAATAATGCCAGCCAAGAATTAATATATTGAAGTGGTCCTCCTCAAATTCTCAATGAAAGTAAAAGAAAGATCTAGATCATGCATCAAGCATGTCAAAATATGTAAAGTTTTACGTGGGGATATGTTTATATGTTACCTCCTATTGGGGATTTCAATTAATAGTTTATCTTATCCCAGAAAACTTCTAATGGAGTCTTCTTTATCCTAGTTTAGTGAGGAGCCTTTTTTTGTTTTCCTGATGATTTAGACCTAACCCAAATTGGTTTACTTAGGAAGAATCTGACTGGCTTAGTAACTGAAAAGTAACCCAGAGTCCCCGAGCAAATTGGGCTCAATGTCCTGTGAGTCAGTCCCTCAGCCTGACTCTACGTGAACGTTTTTGTACTTAATACGCCTGCCTGTCATTCCTGCTCTTCCTTCTGCTCATACACATTCATTTCGCAGTTGTTAGGCTAGCGCCTACGTTGCCTTTTTCCCCTTGTTGTATCACTAATTAATGTACTAGTTCTATTTGTTTCCTAACTAATAGAAATACATTTGTGTTTATATTCTAGACAAAAACTATTTTTGCCATAACAAAATATAAACTAGATGGCTTAAAACAACAGAAATTCATTCTGGAGGCTGTGTGGGCAGGACTGCACTCTCGCTCTGGAGGATGGGGGGATCCCTCCTGGCCTCTTCCTAGCCTTGGGTGCCTGCTGGCTGCCCTCGCCTGTCCTCGGCCGTGCTCGGCAGGCCCGCTCCCACTTAGAGATGCGTCGCTCTGGTGCCTGCCTCTGTCGCCACATGGTGCTCTCCCTTTGTGTGGCTGCGTCTCTTCCCTTCTTAAAAGTCACATTGGATTGGGCCCACCCCGAGGACCTCATTTTAACTAGATCACGCCTACAAAGACCCTATTTTCAAATAAGGTCACATTCACAGGTACCACAGGTGGAACTTTAACCTATCTTTTTGGGGAATACAATCCATAACACTAGTCAAACTTTTTGGACACATGTTTGGGAAAAGTCAAGATAACTTAAAAGATACCTTAAACAGAGTCAGAAGTATCTATACGTTAAATAAAAAAAAAAAAATAGACTCTTTCAAAGAGATGGGAAAATTCTGAATACTTAGTGCATTATTGTGTGTGTCAGCAAGGCATGAACTAACCCTTTAAATGTTCATGTGTTCATGAATTCCTTTGTTTTAAAGAAATCTTTCCTGCTCTCTTATAAACAGCCCAAACGCGCAGAATGCCCCACAAGATTGGATTTGTCGTCGTCAGCTCATCTGGACACGAAGACGGCTTCAGTGCCCGGGAACTCATGATCCACGCACCGACCGTCAGTGGGTGGCGGTCACCTAGGTGAGGGCTGGACGGGGCGGGGCTTGGGCTGGGAGTCTGCCCCGGGTCCCTAAGGAGGGCACAGGGCCTCCTTTCATTCAAAGCCTCCGATTTTACTATCACTCGGACATCAGGACCGAGGATGTCAGCGTGCAGTGCAGTGTCAGGCATGTCTTTCTGTTTATATTTTTAAATAAAATGTGTTGACCCTCTTTCACTTATAACATTCACTCACACTCCCTGAAGAAAATGTGCAGATGTGGAGAAGGAGGAGAAATGAGGCCCTGTAATTGTCTAACCGTATTCCCTGATCACATGCTGGGCTGCACATTCTCATCAAGTTTCTGTGCAGAGATGGCATGTGCAGCTTTGTTTGCTTTTACAGTTGGGCTCCTGTGATGAAAGAGTGTGTGGCTAACTGCTTTTATATGATGCCAAGCTTTAACCAAAATAACTGCTTTTATATGATGCCAAGCTTTAACCAAAATAACTGCTTTTATGTGACACCAAGCTTTAACCAAAAGATTGTGTCTCTCACATTTCTCTTAAACACGCGTATACTTTTGTTAAAATGTTCAACTGGGCACAGTGGCTCCTGCCTGTAGCCCCAGCTACTCAGAATGCTGAGATAGGAGGATCCCTTGAGCCCAGAAGTCCAAGGCTGCCATGAGCTATGACAGTCACTGCACCCCAGCCTGAGCGACCGAGTAAGACTCTGTCTCAAAAAAAATGTTCATTAGATGAGTGTTTTGCTTGATTATTTTCCTAAAACATTTAAGTCTTTTTGCCTCTGCTGCTTTGGTCTTTACAGCTGAGCCCCTTCATGCACTCACTTGGCATCTGCCCTCTGCCCTCAGTCATGTGATTAAAAATCCACCTCCACCCCATCCCACCTCGTCAGCTCTGTGCTCTTCGTGACTTACTTTCAAGCCTGAGAAGTTACTATGTATTCCTAACTCATGAATGCGTAAATATGTATGGCATTTTAAATTCAATCATATAATTGTGTCTTGCTTTTATTCAGAAGACATGTTGCTGAAAATTGAATGTAAATCTCATTTAAAATTAAAACATATTTTCCTTTTGGGGTTTTTGAGGAGATGCAACAAGTAAGACCCCTGTCCATGCATTTCCCGGAAGTGAGTTCTGAATGAACCAGAAGTGAGTTCTGAATGAACAGAAATGAAGCAAGAGTCAAGCAGAAAGGGCCAGACAGCGCCTTTGTCACCCGCCCGTGGGGCTGAGATTGCAGGCGAGCCAGCATCCTGATACTGCCCTGGCCGGGGCCGATGCACTGCCCTGCAGGGTCCAACCTATGGCTGGAGGGTCCAACCTATGGCTAGAGGGCAGGAGGAGGAGCACACCCATGCGGGCAGCCCAGTGCTCCGCCCTCTCCTCCCAGACTCCCGGTGAGCCTACTCATGCCTCTCCCAGGCAGCAGCATCCCCTCTGCAGAGGTCCTGTGCGCTCACTGTACTTGTTCCGTGTTTATATGGGGCTTGAAGGTTCTCTAGTATACACCCAGCCACCCTTTTTGGTAATAGTTACAAAAATCACGGCCGGGCGCGGTGGCTCAAGCCTGTAATCCCAGCACTTTGGGAGGCCGAGACGGGCAGATCACGAGGTGAGAAGATCGAGACCATCCTGGCTAACACGGTGAAACCCCGCCGGGCGCGGTGGCTCAAGCCTGTAATCCCAGCACTTTGGGAGGCCGAGACGGGCGGATCACGAGGTCAGGAGATCGAGACCATCCTGGCTAACACAGTGAAACCCCGTCTCTACTAAAAAGTACAAAAAACTAGCCGGGCGAGGTGACAGGCGCCTGTAGTCCCAGCTACTCAGGAGCCTGAGGCAGGAGAATGGCGTAAACCCAGGAGGCGGAGCTTGCAGTGAGCTGAGATCCTGCCACTGCGCTTCAGCCTGGACAACAGAGTGAGATTCCGTCTCAAAAAAAAAATAAAATAAAATAAATCACACCCATATGGTTCTCTTGTGCGTTGACATGGTATTGCTTTAAAGGGCATAACCTACACTCACTTCAGTAACGTGCTTTCAGAGGATGTACCTAGGAAAAGGATCCATGTGCCCTTGGTCACCACAGACTCCCACTGGGTTTGGCTCGGGGTCTCTTGACATCCCTGAGGTCAGGCACATCACAGAAAGACAAAGGAGGATACCCTGAAGCCTAGCCTCCCAATGGCAGGACAAGGCGCTCTGTTACCACAGGTCAGAGAAAATGTGGGACCCTCTACATCGGAGCTCAGGGCATAGATTGATGCAGCTCCAGGAGAGACACTGAAGTGGGGTTAAAGAGATCCAGGGAGACCCCCAGTGCCATTCATGTGACCTCAGAATTCAGAGAGCATAAACCCTTCAGAGCAAGACATTTTTCCAAGAAAGCATAAAGTTTGCACTAACTGTAGCCTCTGGGCATCCATTTTTTTGGTTGTCAAATTATTTTTATTTTTTAAAATCTGTATCTGTCAATTTATCTTGAAAGGATAAATATATACTAGCCTTTTTAACTGTGAGGTTTCTTGAAAGGTATTTTTGATTCATCTATAAACTGTTGATCAGCTGCATTTGAGTAGCTAAATCATAGGCCCGTTTTGGAAGGATTTTTAAAAGTACAATCCTACATCACTCAATCATGGGGACATTCTGAGAAATGCATCATCAGTCGATTTCATCAAACACCTGGAGTGCCCTCAAACCCAGGTGGTACAGCCTACTCTACACACCTAGGCTCTGTGGCATAGCCTGTTGCTCCCGGGCTGCAAACCTGTACAGCACGTGACTGCGCTGAACATGGTAGCGAGTATAACACAGTAGGTATCTGTATATCTAAAAATAGAAAAGCTAAGTCAAAATACAGTGTTGTCATCTTATGGGACCACTGTCTCATGCAGTGCATGACTGTATACAACTTCAAAGCTTTGCTGGTTGTCTTGCTTCTCTTTAAATAGTTTTGGAGTTTTGTTTTTTTTTAATAAAGATTTTTAAATAATAGATTACTTATTGTCCTTATGTTCAGATAATCTCACCGCAAATGATAATTTATGTGCCTTGCATTTAAAAGCAGTAACTATCTAAAGCAGCACTTTACTGACATGAAAGACTAAAAAATTTCATTTCAAAGTTGCTCGGTTTCCCAGTTTGTGCCAGCTGCCCTCCTGCCCCAGATGTGCGTCTCTTGAGCCTTTGCATTTTTGGAAGCGATATGGGGTCTTTGCTGACTGCTGTGATTCTCTACCCAATTCTTAGTTTTTTAATACGTTATGTCACTTCTTGGCTGGCCACAGTGGCTCACACCTGTAATCACAGCACTTTGGGAGGCTGAGGGGGGAGGATCCCCTGAGCCCAGGAGTTCAAGACCAGCCTGGGCAAAGTTTTAGCCAGGCACAGTGGCACACGCCTGTGGTCCCGGCTCCTCAGGAGGCTGAGGTAGGAGGGTCACTTGAGCCCAGGAGATCAAAGATGCAGTGAGCCATAATCACACCACTGCAGCCTGGGGGACAGAGCGAGACCTTGTCTTAAAAAAAAAAAATTATGTCACTTTTGAGCAAAGTTAGAAGCTCCAGCACGGGCCATAGCATAGGCCTCTCTCCCTAGACCACTATGGGTGAATGGCAGGCACTCCTTCAATATTGAAACCTTGGGGCCCTTAAGCATTTGAGTTCCTATGGAAGATCCTTTGGCTCCATCCTGCCCACTAGTACCACCTCGTAAGATTGATTTATCTTATGAAAAACTTCAGGTTTCATGTCAGACCATTTACTAGCTACCAACAGTATGATTCCTATAGGGTTACAGGCAGCTCAAGTCAAATGTTTAATCCCAAGCTTCAGCTCCAACATGACAAGCTCGAGAGAACGGGAATCATGTCGCAGGCAGGTTTGTACCATCAGTACCTATACAGACTGTCCAGTTCAAAGTGGGTGTGTGGTTCATGCTTCTTACCTGCAAGAATGAGGTGCTAGCATCTAGAAACCCTCTGAAGGAACTGTTCAGAAAAAATAAAAATATGTTTGCTTTCAGATTTTGCCAGTTTCCACAAGAAATTGTCCTTCAAATGGTGGAGAGATGTCGAATAAGGAAACTACAGTTACTTGCTCACCAGTATATGATTTCAAGTAAAATTGAGTTCTACATTAGTGAAAGCTTACCTGAATATTTTGCACCCTATCAAGCAGAGCGATTTCGAAGACTTGGGTAAGAATGAAATATAAATGTATAATGGCGGCTTTTAGACTAATTCTACCTGAAAGCTCTTTTTTTTTTTTTTTTTTTTTTTTTTTTTTTTTTTTTTTTTTTTTTTTTTTGAGATGGAGTCTCACTCTGTCGCCCAGGCTGGAGTGCAGTGGTACAATCTTGATGCGCTGCAACCTCCACCTCCAGGATTCACGACATTCTCCTGCCTCAGCCTCCGGAGTGGCTGGAACTACAGGCGCCCACCACCATGCCCGGCTAATTTTTTGTGTTTCTAGTTGAGACAGGGTTTCACTGTGTTAGCCAGGATGGTCTTGATCTCCTGACCTCATGATCCGCCCGCCTTGGCCTCCCAAAGTGCTGGGATTACAGGCGTGAGCCACCGCGCCAGGCCCTGAAAGCTCTTAAAAATGAATTGCCCCTTAACTTTTGGTCCTATGTTATATACTTCTATTTGGTTCAAGAGTACATAATTTCTTAACACCTGCCTCTTACGGAATATGCTTAAAAAGCAGCATTATAATTTCTATGAATTCTGCTATTCAACTCTACTTTTCAGATGTAGAAATTTTCTTAATACTAATTAGATGACCAATCTGGCCAACATGGTGAACTGTGTCTCTACTAAAAATACAAAAATTAGCCGGGTGTGGTGGCGAGTGCCTGTAATCCCAGCTACTTGGGAGGCTGAGGCAGGAGAATTGCTTGAACCCGGGAGGCAGAGGTTGGAATAAGGCAAGATCGCGCCACTGCGCTCCAGCCTAGGTGACAGAACAAGACTCCGTCTCAAAAAAAAACAAGAACACTAATTAGAATTTGAGTTCTAGGGGGTTTTCCTAGGTTTTTCTTTCTAGACTTAGCTTTTATTCAAACCTATTGATCCTGTGTAGGGGTAGTCTAGCTTTAAAAAATAAAACAATAAAAATAAATAAGCCTCTTGAGTTCAATCAGAGCAGGGGGCAGTTTTACTGAACAGCACATTTTCAAATCAGCGTATTCTTCAGTTGTGTTTTGTTTTTCAGCTACGTGTCTCTCTGTGATAACGAAAAGACAGGCTGCAAAGCCCGGGAACTAAAATCAGTTTATGTGGATGCAGTAGGACAATTTCTTAAACTGATTTTTCACCAAAACCATGCCAACAAATACAACATATATAATCAGGTAAGATGCATGCAGCTTCGCCTTCGATCCTGCCCCTACCTTCTTTGTGGGATTATGTGGTCACGTATCTTTTCTTAGATGCATTTTCAAGATGATCTTATAAGAGAGGATCTCTTCTGGGAGACTGCTGAGCTCTCTGAGCTGTGCTGTCTGATCCAGCAGCCTCTGGGCACACGTGGCCAGTGCCTACCACGAACTGGCCTAGTGCCCAGAGCTGCTGCCAGCATCACCAGACAGTGGGCTTCAGAGACTCAGTACAAAAGGAGAATGCAAAACCGTTCATGAGAACTTTTATGTCAGTTGTATGTGATGAAATGATAATATTTTGGATATGTTGTGTTAACCTGTATTATTAAAGTTAATTGCATTTTTAAATTTTTTAATGTGCCTACTTAACCTTAATAACACATGTGGCTCACATCCTATTTGTGTAGGACAGCACAGTTCTAACTAAACCCTCCCAACGTGCACGAGGTAAAGCCCCTAGTAAAAATTGCGGACACATTAATGTTGCGTGTAATCCAGAATCTCTCCAGCTCCAATCCGCTAATTCTTCATCTCTTCCTTCCTCCCTCCCTTTCTTTCCTTTTCTTTCTTTTTCTCACATGATTAGTGTAGTAGAAATCAGTTGTGTCCAAAGCAATCTTGTCAATTAGCACAAGTATTTACAACTCTCCCTGCCCCCTCCAAGAGGAATTCGTGCACCCAGCAAATCAAATCTCTAGACCAAGCGGGTGAGCTGGACCAGAGTGCAGAGGTCCAGTTAAGCTGCCTGGCGCCTTCAGCACGACACGCCAGGAAGCCAGAAGAGTGATTCTTAACCCTCTTCCTTCCTCTCCCCACCTGCATGTGTTGACCAGCAATGACCTGACTTAAGTAGTTGGTCTACAGTGGTTGGGGGTGCAGGATGGAAAAGTGACTCCCCACCTCAGTTGAGACTTATCGACTTGGATATTCTGAGCTGTGTTAACTTTTCATTGTCTAAGTTCCCAAGATCCTTCAAAGATGAGCTCCATACTGAATCTCAAGGGGATGTCTGTGTTTTCCTTTTTTTTTTTTTTTTTTTTTGAGACGGAGTTTAGCTCTTGTTGCCCAGGCTGGAGTGCAATGGCGCAATCTCGGTTCACTGCAACTTCTGCCTCCCGGGTTCAAACGATTCTCCTGCCTCAGCCTCCCGAGTAGCTGGGATTACAGGCATGCACCACCACACCCGGCTAATTTGGCATTTTTAGTAGGTACGGGGTTTCTCTGTGTTGGCCAGGCTGGTCTCGAACTCCCGACCTCAGGTGACCCTGCCGTCTCAGCCTCCTAAAGTGGTGGGATTACAGGCGTGAGCCACCGCCCCCAGCTAGAACATCCTTTAAATGGTTAAAATAACCATTTGGTTAAGCATTAGAATACTAACTTACATAATTTATTTAAAATTCTTTGTTAATTATTAAAAATTCTTTACATTAGCATAACATTTTAACAATTAATACACTTTGATATACATCATCCCATTTGATAACAGTATAGGTCAGTTTGTTATAAAGGAGTTAAGTCCAGCCTGGGCAACATGGTGAAATCCTATCTCTGTAAACAAACACAAAAATTAGCAGGGCATAGTGGTTCACGCCTATAGTCCCAGTTACTTGGGTGGCTAAGGTGGGGGAATCGCTTGAGCCCGGGAGGTCCAGGCTGCAGTAAGCCATGATCACACCACTGCACTCCAGCCTGGGTGACAGACGAGACCCTGTCTCAAAGTATGTAAATAAGGGGGTTAAGTCTTTTCAAACATTGTATATTTAATTTCTGTTAATTTAACACTTTCTTAGGTTGCTTTGGTTGCCATAAATATCATTGGAGACCCTGCAGATTTCAGTGATGAAAGCAATACTGTAAGTTTGGAAAGTTTTAATTCCTAAGGAAGTAAATGTATTTCTAACTGGAGGGGGTCATTTATTTTCACCCCAAAAAAAGTATCATTTTTATAATCTGCATAAAATTGACTAGTGAATAACTTTCAGATGATTTTTAGGAGCTATAGCATATTAAACTTTTCTTTAACAGTTTTAGCTGTCCCTCCGAAAGAGGAGGATCACTGAACCTTGTTGACAGCTTTATATGAAATAAGTCTTGTAGTTAAGGTTTTGTGCTGTTCCTCTTCTCTCTGAGACACTAAGCAGCTGTTTTGCTCCCAAAGGCCTCTCGAGAGAAGTTGATTGACCACTACCTTGGGCACAACAGCGAGGACCCTGCTCTAGAAGGAACTTACGCCAGGTAAGAGTCCTGCTCCCCAGCAATGAACTTCTGTTACTTTCCTCAGAATCGTGAAAGGGTCAGTCATTTCCAAAGGATTATGGACTTGGAGCCTCTAAATTCAGTTTAGAGCTGGATAAGCCACTGATTGGATTGTCTGAAAATTACATAAAGATTAAGGTCACTGTTTTATTTAGCACACCTTCATTTATTTTTTCCCTTTTTTTTTTTTTTTTTCTGGAGACAGAATTTCACTCTTGTTACCCAGGCTAGAGTGCAATGGTGCCATCTCGGCTCACTATAACTTCTGCCTCCTGGGTTCAAGCACTTCTCCTGCCTCAGTCTCCCAAGTGGCTGGGATTACAGGTGCCTGCCACCATACCCAGGCTAATTTTTTGTATTTTTAGCAGAGATGGGGTTTCATCATGTTGGCCAGGCTGGTCTCGAACGCCTGACCTCAGGTGATCCACCCGCCTCAGCCTCCCAAAGTGCTGGGATTACAGATGTGAGCCACTGCACCCAGCCACACACCTTCATTTACTCCCCAGCAGAGACTACTTCCTTTCTTGTATTCAGATATTACTAGAAGTTTCCTAAAATGCATTTAAACAAAGATCTGTCAGCCATCCTTTGATATTTTATCAGCACAAGCAAATTTATGGTAAAAATCAAAGATATTAATTGACCCAGGTTATCAGTTCTACAGACATCACCTTACGGCCTCTTCAAAAGTTTAGAGGAGTGAAAACTATGTATCACATAGGTTTTTAACAGCACAATTTTTACCAGTCCCTCTCTACCCATTAAAAATATTTTTTCTCACTGGTAAGTTTAGCTTAAAAAAAAAGAAAAAAGAAAAAAGGATATGGGGAAAGTTCTTCATGTTAACAATTGTAGGCTGAGTGTGGTGGCTAACGCCTGTAATCTCACCACTTTGGGAGGTCAAGGCAGGAGGACTGCTTGAGATCAGGGGTTTGAAACCAGCCTGGGTAACATGGCAAAACCCCATGTGTACTAAAAATACAAAAATTAGCTGGGCCTGGTGGCACGTGCTTGTAGTCTCAACTACTCAGGAAACTGAGGCAGGAAGATCGCTTGAGCCGAAATCATGCCACTGTATTCCAGCCTGGCTGACAGTGAAACCCTGTCTCAAAAAAAAAAAAAGTATACATATTTTTCTGCTGCTGTTGCCGCTTCCTCTTTTTTTAAGCAGTGTAAGGACTGGGGGTGAATCCACCTTTGGAGAGCTAAAGGGCCTCACTGCGCCATCCTCGGTCACCCTGTCTGTCCTAGGCACCTCTTTGGGACGGTGGCTCCCTTGCCACCTACCTGCTGTGGGTGACAACGAGGGGACTCCATTCCAGAGGTG
This sequence comes from Chlorocebus sabaeus, assembly GCF_047675955.1. Lineage (NCBI taxonomy): Eukaryota > Metazoa > Chordata > Mammalia > Primates > Cercopithecidae > Chlorocebus > Chlorocebus sabaeus. Next base: position 132,991,106 of record NC_132923.1, read on the forward strand.
CCTGGTCTAAAGAAAAGAAGGGAAGGGCTGGCATAGTTGCCACAATGAGACAAAAGAGGAATTGAAATGTTTTTTAGGCCAGGCGTGGTGGTGCACACCTGTAATCCCAGCACTTTGGGAGGCCGAGGTGGGCGGATCACTTGAGGTCAGGAATTCAAGACCAGCCCCGCCAACATGGTAAAACTCCTTCTCTACTAAAAACACGAAAATTAGCTGAGTATGGTGGCGCACACCTGTAGTCCCAGCTACTCCGGAGGCTGAGGCAGGAGAATCCCTTGAACCTGAGAGGTGAAGGTTGCAGTGAGCCAAGGTCATGCCACTGTACTACAGCCTGGGGGACAGAGCAAGACTCCATCTCAAAAAAGAAAAAAAGTTTTTTAAAAATAAAGAGGAATCCCAAATAATCCTTGGTTCTTCTTTGACAGCAGCTTCCCAATAAAGATCAACTTTTTAAACTTTAATAGAAATTTCAAATTTGTCCGCAACGTTTGGTGTAATTTCACTTTTACCCGCATACAGACTGCTCGCATAAAGTGATTAATTCTTGATCCAGGCTCTTCTATTTGTACACAATGTGGGTCAGATTTTCTCTGCGGTTGCTCAGGAGCCACGTGTGATTTGCTGAGTGTGCATTGGGGGACAGCGAGCCTTCCCTCCTGCAGAGGCTGCCCCGCCTCCCCACAGGCCTGGTGCAGACCAGAGCTGTCACAGACACTTGTGAGTGTGGAGTGCTTAGAGATAGAGGCTATTCATGTAATGTCTATAAAAAAAGTAACACCAGCCTCTCAGTCTCTCCCTCAGATGCCTCCTTTGCCTAATAGAAAAATCACAGTAATCTTCCCATCCTTCACACTGGGGATTGGAAGCACTGTGGGGAATGAGCGCTGAGAGTGGATGGCTGCCTCCCTCCTGCCAGCCTCACCACAAGGACCGCGGCTGGGACTCTGCCCTTACTGAAGCAAGTGCAGCAGGGCAGGAACAACCAAACTGATTAAGTCTTTAGTGTCTCAGTATCTCCAATAAAGCTGCTTTCTGTCATTTTGATTTAGATTTTAAATCTGTTGCCTTAATCCAATCAGCCGGGTGGGATGGCAGGCTATGGTTTGCCTGTCCTGCCCCACGCCCGGGGTTTTATGAAGGCTAAGTACAAGGGCTGGGAAAAGCTGTGTAACTGGCATGTGCGGGCCTGTGCTGGACGTGGAATCCGGTCATTGCCACTGGGGGTTCTCTACCGAAGTGGGTAGACGGCAGCCCACGCTGCTGCTGAATCAACAGGAGCTGGGACTGGGTGCCACAGGACATGATGTTTGCTTTGAAGGATTTTTACAATCAAATGAAGTCTTTGTGTTCATCTCTGGGACAGCAAGGCAACGTGACTTAGAGTGTCATATGTGTTACACTAAAAATAGTTAATGTGATCTTGTAGACACCCCAAAATGTTTCGCTGTTTAGTCATCCCTGGGATCAGATACAGTTCAGAGCTGCTGGTGCTGTCCCAGCCACCAGCCTGTGGTGCTGCTGTGAGCAAAGTACCGTGACCTCAAGGGTGGGGAGATGCCAGCGGGGGCTGTGAGTGCTTAAAGGGGGCCTATTCCATGCCCCACTTGAATTCATTATAATACAGATTCACCAACGACACTTTCATGACAGATGTTTTCCTTAAAACGCACCTGTCTTGAAGGATGTTCCAGTCACCATGAGCAGCCGGCTTGTTTAATGGGCTTGATACAGCAGCTGGGACACTTCGATCCTCGTCCTCTAGTCAGGTTTTGTTGCTTGGTGAGACTAGCTTTATTGTTTACATTCTAGACCCTACCTAGAGCTCGAAAGGAGGAATAGAGGTCATATTTAATCAGAAATGAGTTATTCAGGTGACTACAAAAGATCGCTTATTTCTGAAGGAATGCTTTTGATCTCCTCTAGGACATGGTGGTTGACACCATACAACTTAACCCTTTGAGTAAAACCTCAGTGGTAGCAATTCTTAACCTATCATATTCATCAAAAATACTGTGATACTGGCCGGGTACAGTGGCTCACACCTGTAATCTCAGCACTTTGGGAGTCCGAGATGGGTGGGTCACCTGATGTCAGGAGTTCGAGACCAACCTGGCTAACATGGCGAAACTCCATCTTTATTAAAAATACAAAAAATTAGCCAGGCGTGGTGGCGCACGCCTGTAGTCCCAGCTATTTGGGAGGCTGGGGCATGAGAATAGATTGAACCCAGGAGGCAGAGGTTGCAGTGAGCCCAAGATCATGCCACTGCACTCCAGCCTGGTCAACAGAACAGGACTCTGTCTCAAAGAGAAAAGTACAGGCTGGGCACAGTGGCTCACGCCTATAATCCCAGCACTTTGGGAGGCTGAGACTGGTGGATCACTTGAGGTCAGGAGTTTGAGACCAGCCTGGCCAACATGATGAAAATCTGTCTCTACTAAAAATACAAAAATGAGCCAGGTGTGGTGGCACACACCTGTAATCCTAGCTACTCAGGAGGCTGAGGCGGGAGAATCGCCTGAACCCGGGAGGTGGAGGTTGCAGTGAGCCGAGATTGTGCCACTGCACTCCAGCCTAAGCAACAGAGTGAGACTCTGCCTCCAAAAAGAAGAAAAGAAAGAAAAAAATACTGTGGTGTTATAAAATACAGTGCCTGGACTCCATCTTGGGCCCGCTAGTCACATTTCTTAGGGTGGGGCTTGGTCATCCATTTGTTTTTGGTTTCATTTTTGTTTTTCTTCTTCTTCTGCAGTTGATTCACATTCACCTCCGATTCCCAGGGCCCACAACGAGGTGAGGCCCAAAGTCTGCACTCTGAGCAAATGCACTGAAGGCTCAGATGCCCTGAAGTGCAGTTTGGTTCATGGTCAAGAGCATGAGCTTTGGAGTCAGAAAGGCCTGCTTGCAATTAGGAGCTCTGTGACCTGAGGCCCGTTACTTCTCTGAGACTCATTTTCTCCTGCAGGAAATGCTCTGTGAACCATGATGGAGCGTGGTAGGGAGGGGCATTTTCTCAACTGTGCATCTTCAGCACGGAACTCCTAGGGCTTGACATTATCTCTAAAATATGCATTTCTTCCCTTAGGAGATCTGACTACATTTCTCCGCTAGATGACTTAGCTTTTGATATGTACCAAGATCCAGAAGTTGCACAGATTATACGAAAATTAGATGAGAGAAAACGGGAAGCCGTCCAAAAGGAACGCTATGATTATGCCAAGAAACTAAAACAAGCTATTGCTGATTTGCAAAAGGTATGGCTTTTGGAGAAAACAGTTCCTAATTTATGCCTGTAATAGGTTTTATGTATACTTAGAATAACTACATGGTAAAAGAAACCGGTTACTAAAAGCTGTGAAGTTAATGTGAGTTCAGAGATCTCAGCAAAATAAAGTTATGGAGACAGATAAGCACTTTAAAAATGTAAATGGAAGCAGAAGCTTTACCTCTTCAGACTCATGTTCAGGTGCCAGGGTCAGCCACCTCGTTACTAAGACCCCGAGCATAATGGGAAAATAGGAAAACCAGCTATCCCGAAAGTCATGACGAACCCATGGGCTTATTAGATGCCAGTACAGCAACAGCAGCCAGAACTTTGCTATGAGTGTGGCCCATTCGTTCCGTTTCCCTGTGCTCGCTCCCTCTCCTCACAAGATGGTTCAAGCATGACTCTTAAAAATTAGCTTTGCATTTGATGTGAGTTGATCCAAATTTGAAACAAAAAGCAAACATTTTGTGCTTCAGGTTGGTGAGCGCCTTGGGAGGTATGAGGTAGAGAAACGCTGTGCTGTGGAGAAGGAAGACTATGATCTCGCCAAGGAGAAGAAGCAGCAGATGGAGCAGTATCGCGCTGAGGTGTACGAGCAGCTGGAGCTGCACAGCCTTCTGGATGCCGAGCTGGTGGGTGTAGGAGCCCGGACGGGGTGGAGGAAAGCCTAGGAGAACAGAGATTCAACTGTGTGGTTCACAAAGGTGGATAGATACCTTTGAAGTGTAGTGTAAAACACTCTGCAGTGCTCAGGGGACAGTTATCATAGATGGACTCAGCTCTGTGCCTACGTCAGGGAGGCTTTGCCTCAGCATGTTCTTTCAGGAGGCTCACAGTCGTGGGAAAGGGAACAAGCCAGGGTCAGGAAAACCGAGGCCCTGCTGCTTTTCCGCTGCATCCCTTCATCTCTCCAGCTGCTTCCTTATTTGGAAAAGGCAGTGATGACCCTGCCGCACTGACCCCTTGGTGTTGTGAGGATCAAGTGAGAGCGAAATACTAACAGCTTCAGTGTATTGAGAACATGTTTCCCATAAGGTGCTCTGCCTCTGATTTTAGAACTCATGCAGATGGGGCATTCAGCCCACATGACAGATTAGGAAACGAAGGTCCTGAGATACAGAATAGTAGTTGAGAGTGCACACTCTCAAGGCCAGGCATGGTGGCTCATGCCTGTAATCCCATCACTTTGGGAGGCCAAGGCTGGAGGATTGTTTGAGCCCAGGAGGATTGTTTGACCAGCCTGGGCCACATAGAGAGACCCTGTCTCTACAAAAAATAAATAATAGTCCTAGCTACTCAGGAGAGTGAGAACAGAAGATCACTTGGGCCCGGAAGTTCGAGGCTGCAGTGAGCTATGATCGTGCCACTGCACTTCAGCCTTGGTGATGGAGCAAGACCCTGTCTCTAAAAAAAGAGGGAGCATACTCTGGAGCTGGATTGTCTGGGTTCAAATCCGGGCACCACCATTCCAGCTCTGTGATCACAGACTAATTCTTATCAGCTTTATGCCTCAGTTTTCCATCAGCTTTCAAGTGGGAGTAAAAAGAGTAAGCATTAATGAGCCTGCCTGTCCAAAACATTCAGTACCATGCCCAGTGTGCAGCAACTGTGCAGTCAGCTTTACTTGTTGGGTTACACAACATCACTTTCCTTTGTACACACAGTGAATAGCAGTGCCAGATTCTGAATAGAAGTCCACTTGGGTGCTTTCTCCACACCACCGTGCTCCTTCAGGGGCACATATGTGTGGACATCTCCATGCACAATGTTCATTCCTTCACTAGCATTTTGGGTGTGTGTGTCACTTTTGTAGTCCACACGGAAATGTGGAGAGACAACTGAGATGAGTGCAGCTTGATTGTATGGGACTTTCAAGGAGATTTCACTCTGTGGAAGTTTCTCTTTGGTTTTGAAACTTTTCTTTGTGCCAAGGAGCCTCTTCCAGCACAACTTTCTAAAGTCTTATTCATCTGGAGGAATGAGATGGATATGTCTATCGTGGCAGTGGCATTTGAAATTAAATGTCCCTTTTTGTTCCCTAGATGCGAAGACCTCTTGATTTGCCCCTCCGGCCCCTCGCTCGTTCTGGCAGTCCTCGCCACCAAAAGCCAATGCCCTCACTACCACAACTGGAAGAAAGAGGAACAGAAAACCAGTTTGCAGAACCTTTCCTTCAGGAAAAGCCTTCATCATATTCTCTAACTATTTCTCCTCAGCATTCTGCGGTAGACCAGTTACTCCCTGCCACAGATCCTCATCCAAAGATCAATGTAGGTAATTCTGTTTCAGATTGGTATTCACTTTATTTGGATATTTGTAGAGGACCTGTGTTATGCCAGGTACTATTCCCATGCATGGAGTGCATGAGTGCACCCCAGCCAGACCCACCTCTGTTCCATTCTAGGAGCCATAGTGCTGAGTGAGAACATAGCCACATAAGCAATAGACCTAATGACACCTTGTGTGAGCATGTTTATTAAAATCAGGCTTGATGCTTATTTCTAAGCAATAAACTAAGAACATATCAGAGATCTTGTCAGAAAAAAAGATGTAATAGCCTTTACTTTAGTAGTCTCCATTGAGGCGGAATCTACCTTGCTTTTTTTATTAGGTCTGTAATGAGTTTACAAAGGAACAGAAAGCCTCATCTAATCTTTTCAATTATATCCTCTTTGTTGTATAAATTATTCTAATCTGATGATACTGATATTTAGCAAAATAACATCTTGCAGATCAGGTAAGTAAGCGCAGTAAGCCTGCCCGTGAGAGGTGCCTTGGAGTATGCGACCCATGGAGCTCCCCAGCACTTTCCTCTCTCCTTCGCTCACTGCAGGCAGAGTCCCTGCCCTATGATGAGCGGCCTCTTCCAGCTATTCGTAAGCATCATGGGGAGGCAGTGGTGGAGCCGGAAATGAGTGATGCAGACATCAGCGATGCTCGGAGGGGAGGCTTGTCAGGGGAGCCAGAGCCCTTAACCGAGAAGGCCTTGAGAGAAGCCAGCTCTGCCATCGATGTGTTGGGAGAAACCTTGGTAAAAAAAAAAAAACTGGGGGGGCAGAGGGGAGGGAAGGCTGTATGGTGTTCACACCTTTTTGTACTTACACATAAAGGAGGCAAAATGCCCAGGGCTTTGCATTTGTAATATTGTTCACTTCCCTTTGTTCTCGCTGGATTGGAAAGTCTTTTGTTAACTTTTTTTTTTTTTTTAAGAAACAGTGTCACTCTGTCACCCAGGGTGGAGTACAGTGGCATGATCATAACTCACTGTAGCCTTGAACTCCTGGCCTTGGCCTCCCAAAGTGCTGGGATTACACATTAGCCACCGTGCCTGGCCCTTCTGTAAATTATGAATTATGTGAAACAGCAAAAACACGAGCTAAGATTATCAATGGGTACTCATTTCACCCTGGGTGTCCTTCTGGCATTCATGGAGTTTGTATTAAACACCTGCTGTCTTCTGAACACCGGCTAATTCCAGCACAAAATGATGGCATAGCAAAAGATGGAAGTATCTCCTTATAGAAATGAGTAGTGTTGGCCGGGCTCAGTGGCTCACGCCTATAATCCTGGCACTTTGGGAGGCTGCGGCAGGTGGATCATGAGGTCAGGAGTTCAAGACCAGTTTGGCCAAGATGGTGAAACCCCATCTCTACTAAAAATACAAAAATTGGCCAGGCATGGTGGCAGGCACCTATAATCCCAGCTATTCAGGAGGCTGAGGCAAGAGAATTGCTTGAACCCGCGGGGGGGCAGAGGTTGCAGTGAGCCGAGATTGCACCACTGCACTCCAGCCTGGGTGACAGAGTGAGACTTTGTCTCAAAACAAAAAAGAAATGAGTAGGATTTTCACCTCATTCCCAGCTTTAAAATATTTCCCTTGGAGGCCAGGCGCAGTGGCTCACGCCTGTAATCCCAGCACTTTGGGAGGCCAAGGCGGGCGGATCATGAGTTCGGGAGATTGAGACCATCCTGGCTAACACGGTGAAACCCGTCTCTACTAAAATACAAAAATTAGCTGGGCGTGGTGGCAGGCCCCTGTAGTCCCAGCTACTCGGGAGGCTAAGGCAGGAGAATGGTGTGAACCTGGGAGGCGGAGCTTGCAGTGAGCTGAGATGGTGCCACTGCACTCCACCCTGGGCCACAGAGCAAGACTCCATCTCAAAAAAAAAAAAAAATTTCCCTTGGAGCATTTAATACTTTTTATATTTTAATGTCTTAAATTTCCTTATCAGAAAAAATTATTTCTCTAAATATGCGTATTTACTTGTAAAAGTTCTGTTACTAGAAATGAATCAGTTTATAAAAGTTCTGTTATTAGAAATGAATCATCTTGCTTTAAAAAAAAAAAAAACAAAGCCTTCAAGTTGTGTAGTACTAGAGGATGGTTGTGTGATGTCATGCAAATGCTGCCTGTTTTGTGGTAGGTTGCTGGGGCCTATTCTAAGACATGGTCCTACCGAGAGGATACACTGCTTGCCTTGTATAAGAAGTTGATGGAAATGCCTGTTGGAACCCCAAAAGAAGATTTAAAGAACACACTGAGAGCATCCGTCTTTCTCATTAGAAGAGCCATAAAGGACATTGTGACCTCCGTGAGTGCCCTCAGCTGGTGCTGGCTCCAGCATCCATGGACGAGATCATGTGCCATACCACAGAAGACCAGAGCAGCTTGAGAGAGGACCAGTTGGTCATTGACATGGTCACCAACTGTAACTCGATAGAATCACTAAGAAATGAGGTTCTCTAGCAAGAGCTATATTGTGCAACTGATCTTACATGAAGGGTCTGGGAAATCTGCCTTTGCTTGGGTCATTGTCTCTGGTCTCGAGCAACATGTTCTGCAAAGCCAGTTGTTTGCGGAGGCCTGGTTCAGTGCTACCACATCTTCAGTTTGTGTTCTCACTTTGCATGAAACCTGATGAGGTTGAGAGTTAGTGTTTTTCTAATGCTGAGTGGGCCTTAAGAATGGACATTGCACAGTTGGGCTTACCCATTGAAGCAGGGCTGTTAGATACTCGGTATGAAGGGAAGATGGGGAGTGATTTATGACAGAGTGAAATAAGAGCATATGTCCTCTATATGCAAGGTACTACTGTGTTTAGAAAGCAGTTTTCAGTTTGCCATTTTCAGCCTTTCAGACGAGACGTCATTTTCAATATAATGTTCATATGTATTACTGATAGTAAATTCTATGTTTCCTCTTGGTAGAATTCCACTGTAGTAACTCATCCATGTTTATCCCTTTTCTCTTAGGTCTTTCAGTCTTCTTTGAAATTGTTGAAAATGATCATTACACAATATATTCCTAAACATAAACTGAGTAAACTTGAAACAGCTCACTGTGTGGAGAGGACCATTCCCGTTTTGCTCACCAGAACTGGAGATTCTTCTGCCCGCCTCCGTGTGACAGCTGCAAATTTTATTCAGGTCTGAACTTCACCACGGCATTTGAAACCATAGATGATAAACATATTCGTGTAGCTCTCTGGCTTTCTTAACACCTTACAAGATTCCGTCTCTACTCAGTTAACATTATTCTCAGGGATTTGCCATCACACTTTACTTATACTCTAAAAGGTCATTTTGTCTTAGACATAAACTTCAGTTAAAATCTACAGTTGGGTTTTTCCAACATTTCTTTTATCCAACATATGCCATTAATTTTTTAAATAAATAAAAACGGAAAATGATATAAAAATAGAAAATCTGAGGGTAAAGAAATAAAAGATACAACTGTCTTAATCGAAATATTTTCATTCTTTCACCAAACGTGCCTCCTCTAGACTAGATATTATGGGAAATACTGAGATAGAGATAAATGTATGAATTTGGGGCACACAGTTATATACTATAATGTGGAAATATGTTTTGCTGTCTTTAAACTAGCTAATGAATTCATCTAGTCTAGGAGTTCTTAAGACTCTCCCTTTGGGCTTAAGAAAGCTTATGAATTAAGTTTTACACAAAATTTTGTGATGTGCAGATCCTTCTTAAAAAAGAATCCAGGCCAGGCTGGGCGAGGTGGCTCATGCCTGTAGTCCCAGCACTTTGGGAAGGTGAGGCGGGTGGATCACGGGGTCAGGAGATCGAGACTATCCCAGCCAACCTGGTGAAACCCCTTCTCTACTAAGAATACAAAAATTAGCCGGGTGTGGTGGCACATGCCTGTTGTCCCAGCTACTTGGGAGGCTGAGGCAGGAGAATTGCTCGAACCCGGAAGGTGGAGTTTGCAGTGAGCCAAGATCGCACCACTGCACTCCAGCCTGGGCGACAGAGCAAGACTTCATCTCAAAAAAAAAAAAAGAATCCAGGCCAGGCGGGGTGGCTCATGCCCATAATCCCAGCACTTTGGGAGACCAAGGTGGGCAGATCAATTGGGCCCAAGAGTTTGAGACCAGCCTGGCCAACATAGTGAGACTCTGTCTCTGCAAAAAACACAAAAATTAGCCGGGTATGGTGATGCAGCCCTGTCGTCCCAGCTACTCGGAGGGCCGAGGTGAGAGGCTTGAGCCCAGGTGGTTGAGGCTACAGTGAGCTGTGATCTCGCCACTGCACTCTAGCCTTGGTGACAGAGCAAGACTGTGTCTCAAAAGAATCCAAAGGGGTCATTTCTCTAAAATATGAGTAACCACAGATCTAGTTTCATTTAGTAAACCTAAATTTTCAGAGTAAATAAGGAAAACAAATGCTAATAAAAAGTAATAATAAATGCTGTCATGCTAATGTGCTACAATACACTCCTGGTTAAGACAGCTAGAATTTGGGGGTGGGGAGGCTCATCTTTCAAAAGATATGTTGCAGATGAGCAATGTTATAGCTTCATTTAATTGTTTTTAAGCCACATTAATTTCTGAGCAGTTTGGTGGTGCTAAAATGTTCTATTTCAGATAACCTTAAGGCAATCTGTTGAGGGTTACAATTATTGTGCACCAGTGTGCCGGTTAGCAGACTAAATACACACTCCCAGCATCTGTTTGTCATTAAGGAGTTTACTGTCCAGACTTCCCTGGAGAATGCTCTTCTTCTCTTAGCTTTTAGATTTATACAGAGTCACTCACAGGCCCAAATACAGAGTGAATTGGGCCAGCAAGATGAGAGATTATTTTAGATGATAGGACCTACAGACCTATTGGAAACAGGTTTATTTCTGATTGCAACTTAATGCTTCAACATCTTATTTTTTTCTCTGTATCTGGTTAATAAAGTGATAAATATCTTAATTACATAAAGACTTGTTTGTTTAGGGACATTAAAATATGTAATGGTACTTACATTTTTTTCCGTCTTAATCCACTAGTAACCACATCACTGCAGAATCATACACTCTTGGCTGACATTTAATAAATACTAAAATAACAAGGATTCTAGCAACAACTATAATTTCTTTTAGAATTTTAGAAATGAGAAAACCTCTTCCTTAAAGCTGAAGAGTACTGAGAACAGAAACCTTCAAGTTTTCAGTTATGCTTCTGAAGAGCTTTCATTACACATAAAATCGTTTTATTCTTCGTGGTTTTATTTCCTGTGACTCAGGTTTTCATTTCTAATCGTTGTTATGTTTTAAATAGAAATACAAGCTTACAGATCGGTGCTCTTATTGCTCTTTGTCACTATCATTCTGTATTTCCCTATTTTTTCCTTCAGTGTTTAGTTTAAGATCATGCTGCATTGTACTAAACTGCCTCCAGCATTTTCCAGTAAAAATTAACAAATTACATTGGCTTTCTTAGGAAATGGCCTTGTTTAAAGAAGTTAAGTCTCTCCAAATTATTCCATCCTACCTGGTGCAGCCATTGAAAGCAAACTCTTCAGTTCACCTGGCAATGAGTCAGATGGGCCTCCTTGCCCGGCTGCTGAAAGACCTGGGCACTGGGAGCTCGGGCTTCACCATTGACAACGTGATGAAGGTAAGCGGACCTCGCCTGTGACACACCACCTGGCCTGGCACTCACCACAGTGCCTGGAGCATGGCAAGGGTCTCATCAACGTTTGTTGAAGGAATGAGTGAGACTGATTTCAGAAAAACAGCCAGTATTTCATCCAACAAATGGGGGCCCCCACACGCGTCCTGCTGTCTAATGGTACATGGTGTGTACAGATCTTTATCCATGGAGAGAAACAAATCATAAAAAACATTTCTTTGTCTTTAAGAGACAATAACAGCAGTGTGATGAAGAATATCAGGCACAGGTTGAAGCCCCTGATCTGAAATGCTTAAGACCATAAGTGTTTAGGATTTCAGATTGTTTTCGGATTCTGGAATACTTCCATTATATTTACTGGTTTGGATCGCAAATCCAAAAACCTGAAATCTGCACATCGGCTACACAGAAGCGCCCACCTCCAAGGAGGATGAGAAACCGTGGGCCCCGGAGACGCACAGTGGGGATGGAATTACACTATAGCCACAGCGTTCTGTTTCTTACAAAGATCCAAAACAAGCGTAATGAAAGTATAACACGGCTTACATCGAGACGGTAGATCCGTGAGGTTTTAGGTTTGAAGTACCTCATAATACTTAAAATGGATGTTTTCTCTTTTCTTTATTTTTCAAATGTTTATAATGTACCTTTTTTGTATGCTAAAAGAAATTAATTTTATTTTAAGAATCAGTAACAAGAGCCCCTCCCAACTTTAGTTTTCAGTGAGTTCCCTGGAGCATAGAGTGTATGAGGTCCGCGAGACGGCAGTTAGAATTATTCTGGACATGTACAGACAGCACCAGGCTTCCATTCTGGAGTACCTTCCTCCGGACGACAGCAACACACGCAAGAACATTCTCTACAAAACAATTTTTGAGGGATTTGCTAAAATAGATGGCAGACCTACAGATGCTGAGATGAGGGTGAGTTAACTGTGGTGAAGTTATGACCTCATCCTATATTGAAGAAGTTACTTGGTACATAAATAAGTAAATACGTAATTTGAAGGAGCCATGTGTATGGGAAGCTCAGGCGTACTGGGTAAGAACAGGTTCCTGCGTTTGGATCCTGGCTCCTCCACTTTCTGCCAGTGAGAACCTCAGGTTCCCAGGCTGCAAACGGAATAATGATAGCCGTGAGAACATGGCGGGTTTATCTATCAATAAACACCGATGAAATCAATGGAAAAGATTTGCTTCTAACTTGTTATTAGTCTTAGTGAATATTATAATTTATAAGAAATATAGTTGATATGCCATAGTTTGTCTCCCAGTTTCTAAGATTACCCTAACAAGCTAGTCTAATGGAAAAATAATTTTCTTACCAGGCACGGAGAAAAGCGGCTACAGAAGAAGCAGAAAAACAAAAGAAAGAAGAAATTAAAGCTTTACAAGGGCAGCTGGCAGCACTGAAAGAAATTCAGGCTGAAGTTCAGGTTGGAAGTAAACACGTCTTTCACCTGTGTGCTTTTAGCTGCGATGTATTTTGCTGTATAGATCCACATCATACTTGACTTATTTTTCATGGAATTATGCAAATGAGCGTCTTGATTCCTTCTGTTTTTTTAGGTTAGTTTTGGGGTAGATGACAGAAGCCCTCCATGGAGAGGTGGAATTGGGTGGCAGATACTCCTGCTGCCCCTCCATCCTCTGTCAGAATTGATATGAGCTGCTGCATAGATTTAGGTAGGGACCAGGGGCTGTGGGCACAGAGCTGCTCTCCTCCACAGCTCTCCAGCCACCTTCAGAGACAAAGGAGAAAAATCAGCTTGACTATAAAGGTCTGCTTCAGCGCATTAAAAAGGGAAGGTTTCAGGTAAACATTCTGTTTCCATGAACCCTTACTCTTTAAGCCTATGGGGGTGTTATGTGTACTGGGAACAAATATTTGGTTGAATATAAATGTGTTCCTTTTCAACCTCCCTGCTTCTAGGATATGAATTAGCTTCATAACACTAATTTTATGATGAAGTTTCTTTCAGTTGATAGAAAATTTCCTTTAAAAGAAGAAATAAGAGGCCGGGCGCGGTGGCTCAAGCCTGTAATCCCAGCACTTTGGGAGGCCGAGACGGGCGGATCACGAGGTCAGGAGATCGAGACCATCCTGGCTAACACAGTGAAACCCCGTCTCTACTAAAAATACAAAAAAACTAGCCAGGCGAGGTGGGAGGCGCCTGTAGTCCCAGCTACTCCGGAGGCTGAGGCAGGAGAATGGCGTGAACCCGGGAGGCGGAGCTTGCAGTGAGCTGAGATCTGGCCACTGCACTCCAGCCAGAGCGACAGAGCGAGACTCTGTCTCAAAAAAAAAAAAAAAAAAAAAAAAAAAAAAAAGAAATAAGAGGAGGCAGAACACACGGAGTTTCCGTTCCTCAGACCTGAGGTTTCAGCCATGCCAGGTGAATGAGTTCTGGGACCTGCTGGCACCTCAGGCCTGCAGCCCACTTGGCTGCACAGCTCACCCAGAGCTGCTCAGAGGGCAGAGCTCATGTCAAGTGTTCTTACCACAGATTTTTAAAAGACAAAATGGGTACAAATGGGGAACAAAAGATCAAATGTGGCTGAATATATGCTGAACTTCCTATGGCAAAAAGTCACAGTGACATTTCCACCAAATGTTGGAACGTCAGAGTGACAATCAGAAAAAGACACAAGAGGCAGAAGGAGGCAGGCAGACCTTGGGATGGGGGGTGAACCTCTGGCTCAGGTCCGCATCGTGGTGTGGACGACTTTTGTGTGCTCAGTGACCCTCGGTGGCTCAGCACACACTCATTGTGATTAGTACACAAACAAGGACACGGATGTCACAAACTGAAGGGTTTTCCTCCAGCCATGAGCTAGCACATACTAAGCCCATTGCCAGGCGCCTGCCTCCCACCTCCCTCACCACAGCCTAGGACCTGGTGGCAGTGGCCCCTGATGTAGCAGCTGTCCAGGAGCTGTTGTTCCCAGCACTGTCTGTCCCGGGGTCGCCTGTGCTGACGGGCTGCACAGCACTGTCTGTCCCGGGGTCGCCTGTGCTGACGGGCTGCACAGCACTGTCTGTCCCGGGGTCGCCTGTGCTGACGGGCTGCACAGCACTGTCTGTCCCGGGGTCGCCTGTGCTGACGGGCTGCACAGCACTGTCTGTCCCGGGGTCGCCTGTGCTGACGGGCTGCACGGCCTCCACACAGCTGTCCTGAGAGTCTGCAGCTCCTGCTCATTGGCTCAGTGTTTATGGAGCACCTCTCTGTGCCAGGCACCATCTGGCTGTGGAAATACAGCAGGCGGCAAAGTAAAGTCCCGCCCTCATGGAGCTGGGGCTCCCGGGAGGAGCAGACAAGGGAGAAAGACCCAGGCAGTGGGTCCCTGCTGCAGGGTGCTAGGGGCCATGGGGTGCTGGACCCTCGAGGCCAGTACAGGCCTGCGCCTCCACACAAGGCCTGGTGAAGGCCTCTCCCAGGAGAATGACGGGATGGGATTTTTTTTTTCTCTTTTTTTATCGGGGTGAAATATGCAGAGTGTAAATCTTAGCATGTTAAGTGCACACTGCGGCGGCATGGGGTGCCCTCACATTGTTGTGCAATCATCGCCACCATCCATCTCCGGAACTTTCCGAATTTACATATTAAGTCCTTTTCTGGTTCTCAAATCATACTCTGGGCCACAGTGACTCACTCCTGTAATCACAGCACTTTGGGAGGCTGAGACAGCAGGATCACTTGATTTCAGAAGTTCAAGACCAGCCTGGGCAACATAGTGAGACCTCGTCTCTACTAAAACTTTAAAAAAGCACTTAGCCAGACATAGTGGTGAGCACCTGTAATCCCAGCTACTCAGGAGGCTGGGGCAGGAGGATGGCTTGTACCCAGGAGCCCAAGGCTGCAATGAGTTATATTTGCACCACTTACAGCCTAGGCAACAGAGTGAGACCCTGTCTAAAAATAATGATAATAGGAACAAACCTGTGCTCTTCTGGGGGGCAGGGTGGGTGTCTGTGGAACTAGAATCGCACTGCTGCATGTGTTTTCCACAGTCAGTGGTTGAGTTTGAGAGAAATTACTAGCATGTAAAATTGAATTTTCTATAAGTGTAGTAGACAGTATTCTTCTTTATAATGCATCATTTAAGTGCCATCTATAGAGCGACCAACTTGTTCCTGTTCCTCTCAAGCCTGAAAGTCTCAGGGAGTCCCCTCAGCACCCTCACACTGAGATGGTGTGTCCCCTGCGGTTTTCAGTGTTGATGGAGACTGCGGTGGTGCTGGGGAGTCTGAGGGGCAGGGAGAAGACGTGATGGGGTCTCTCAAGGCTAGGAGGGCTGCTGGGACGAGCTTAAGAGTTACCTGACTGAGAAGGGCGCCCAGGTGCATCACGAGCCACTGGGAGGCCACGTGGAAGGGATCTGTGGCCACAAGAGTCATCTCCACAGAGTGGCAGGGCTGAGGGCCCAAGGGGAGGGGCTTACGAGAGAAGGGGAGAGGGAGTATCCATGCCTCTTTTGAAGACAGAGCATATTGATTCCTCTTTCCAAAAGTTTAGTTATTTTTCGATAGAAATTCTTTTTTTTAATTTTTTTATTCTGAGACAGGGTCTTACTCTGTCACCCAGCCTGGAGTGCAGTGGCATGATGTCAGCTCACTGCAACCTCCACCTCCCAGGCTCAAGTGATCCTCCCTCCCCAGCCTCCTGAGTAGCTGGGACTACAGGGCACACCACTACAGCCGGCTAAGTTTTGTATTTTTTGTAGAGACGGGGCTTTGTTTGCCATGTTGCCCAGGCTGGTCTTGAACTCCTGAGCTCAAGCAATCCACCACTCACCTTGGCCTCCCAGAGTGCTGGGATTACAGGCATGAGCTACCTTGCCCAGCCAGTAGAAATTCTAAAACAAAACCCAGAAATGTGCTTTCATGATCAAAACATATCCTCAGCAGGCTCTCACTCATACTCACACTGCAGCCCTTTGTCCCTGACCTTACTGTTTTTGTGTCTTAGGAAAAAGAAAGTGATGCTGTGAAGCCAAAGAATCAGGGTATGTAAAGAACTGGGGTGCACAAAGAATCGGGGTGTGTAAAGAATCGGGGTGTGTAAATGCATGTCATGGAAGCTCCGTGTGGAAACGGCTTCCGTCCATTCAGCAAGTATGGCTGCACACCTGCTGCACCTCAGCCATCTCCCAGCTGAATGGAAAACACTGCTACCTTTTCACTTGTATCATGGTTTTATAGCTCACATCAAACTGCTTACTAAAATTTTGAAAATCATTTCTATAAAAAGTTATTTAAATTGTTTTAATCTCTTCAGACATTCAAGGAGGGAAAGCAGCCCCTGCCGAAGCTCTGAGAATCCCGGATGAGCACTATCTAGATAAGTGAGTTGCGCTGTCTTCCACCCCCATATGATGGTCAGGCTGACGGGCGCTCTCCAGATAAGTGAGTCGCGCTGTCTTCCACCCACTGTACGATGGTCAGGGCGAGGAGCCACACAGAAACCCTGGAAAGGGAACATGTCCTCCCTAGTTGGCCCTTCGTAGTCATCATAAAAGGTAGGAAATGTGCCTTCTCCACTAACCAGCACCCACTCCGAGTCAGTCCAGACAGCTTTTTCTCTGTTGCCCCAATGGAAGTTGCCAGTCTGTTTGTCAAAACTGTTGTAACAGGCACAGAATATCACAACAGCAAAATTCTTTTTACTCTACAGCAGCCAGGACAGATCTATAAGAATGCAGGGTCTTTGTCTTATCTTTTTATTGGAACTTAAAATATCCTTTCTGCTTGATGATGCTGAGTGAAAGTCTGGAAGGACCGTACGCCCGTTGATTTCAGGTGCCTCCTTGGCGAGGGCTTTCCTATCGTGCTTTAACACATGCCACACCCAGCCTCCACTGCTGCCTGCAAGGGAGGCCCAGCCCAGGCCCCGCAGAGCAAACTGAGGCAGTTCAGAATGAGAGAGAAACTGCACACAACACCGGGACTGCGGCAATTCAGAATTTTGGGACGTGGGAGCAGAACGGCCATCAGTGGAACTAGATCCTTACCTTTATTTCCTGTTTTTCTTTCCTTTCAGTTTGTGTATTTTCTGTGGGGAAAGGAGTGAATCCTTCACAGAGGAAGGTCTCGATCTCCACTACTGGAAGCACTGTCTCATGCTGACAAGATGTGACCACTGCAAACAGGTCAGGCCAGGGGCACAGCCGCCCAGCTGCTTGCATGAGCATGAACACCTGACTGTTGAAAGACCGAGTCACAAAGCTGTCCCAAGGCTTAGTATTTTCAGAGAGGTTGTGAGAAAAGTAACTGAAACCTAACACACCCCTGAAAAACGCACGCGAGTTATTCCATATGACAGCCCAGTGAACCGTAAACGTGCTGTGCGGCCACCTCCCCTCAGGGCTCTTCCCAGAGTCAGCAGGGGCCTGATTTCTGACACCACAATGGGTGCTCCTTGCTCTTTGAGCTTTGTAGAAACAGAACCATGTGGTGTTATGTTGGATTTCTTGCTTTGTTGTGTCCACAGCGCCTTCATCCATCTGCTGCTGTGCACGAGGGCTGTGTCCAGTTTGGGACCATGACGAGCGATGTTGCCACAGCAACATCCTGGTGTCTTCCAGGATGCACGGGAATGCACTTTCTTGGGTTCACAATGTGTCGTGGGATTGCCGGGTGTGCTGATGCTCAGTGGGGCTGCCCAGGAGTGCTCCAAAGGGATTGTGCCCAGGCACTGCCACCAGCAGCACGGGCACTGCCTCCCTTCCCACAGTGCCCCTGCGGCCACGCTTCCTGCTGCCTTGGCGAGTTCCCAGTGTGCCTGTCCCTGGTGAAGATGAGGTGGAGGGCCCGTTCTTTTGTCTGCAGGCATTGGCTGTCCTGCAAAGCACCTTCTGGTTTCTCACCCATTTACCTCGGATTGTCCATGTGTTTTTATTGATTTGGGGCCATTCTTTATACATGTGGATGTGAGTGCTTGGTGAGTCGCATGAATTGTGACCACCTGCTCCCACTGCACAGCATGCATCTTCACTGTCTTCAGTGTCTTGAGGAAGACTCATTTTTAATGTTAGCATTGCCTGCCTTACCAGTGTTTTTCATGGTTCGTGCTATTTGTGTCCTGTGTAAGAAGTCTTCCCCGATCGCCTAGGTTAGGCCTTTCTTACATTACTATAAAGAAATACCTGGCTGGACACGGTGGCTCACGCCTGGAATCCTAGCATTTTGGGAGACCGAGGCGGGTGGATCACCTGAGGTCGGGAGTTCAAGACCAGCCTGACCAACATGGAGAAACCCCATCTCTACTAAAAATACAAAATTAGCCAGGTGTGGTGGTGCATGCCTGTAATCTCAGCTACTCGGGAGGCTGAGGCAGGAGAATCGTTTGAACCCAGGAGGCAGAGGTTGCAGTGAGTCGAGATCACACCATTGCACTCCAGCCTGGGCAACAAGAGTGAAACTCCATCTCAAAAAAAAAAAAAAAAAAAAAATCCCTAATACTGGGTAATTTATGAAGAAAAGAGGTTGGACTGGCTCACAGTGTGTCAAGTCCTGCGGCCTGAAGTTATAGAGTATACACAAGTCATTCCTGCCAGAGACACCAACGTAGCAGGAGAATCTCTTACATCTCTTCTGTGGTGCTGTTTCTGTGCACATTCTTAGAAATAGCTGGGAGCCACGATATGAACCCAGGGCCACACGTATTACCACTGAGCCACTCTGGGTCCTCATCCAAGTTTCACACTCAGGTCGACCGTAGCTTCCCCCATCCTTTACAGTGGCCCCTGCCCGATGCTAAGGCGACAGGAAAGGAAGGACGTGGGGTCTTCAGCAAAGTATCACAAGTGACTCCAGACAGTCTGTGGGCAAATGCCAAAGATAGAAGCCTGTGGCTCACTTCATGCGCAGGTGACACAGATTTCCCTGGGCAGAGGGAGTTGCCCACAGGCTCTGCAGGCTGGCCAGAGGGCGCTTCAGCTTTCTCAGCAACATGCTTCGCTCTGTATTTCAAAATCCAGGTGGTGGAGATATCCAGCCTGACGGAGCACTTGCTGACGGAATGTGACAAAAAAGACGGGTTTGGAAAGTGTTACCGTTGCAGCGAGGCTGTTTTCAAGGAAGAGCTGCCCAGACACATAAAAAATAAGGAGTGCAACCGTGAGTACCCCTTCCCAGGCTCCCGTGCCCTCGGGTCACCAGGTGTCCTCCTGGAGGAAGTGCCACTGCTCTTGGGCCTCTGCAAGGGCTTGGTGAATTAAAGGGCACCTGCGGGCAGGCCAGCAGCATGTCTTGTCACCTGTCATTCAGGGAGTGACTGAGTCTTTTTGAAATCATTTCAGCTGCCAAACCAGAGAAGCTGGCAAACCGGTGTCCTCTGTGCCATGAGAACTTCAGCCCTGGAGAAGAGGTGAGGGGCCTAGCGGGGGAAGGGGCCAGTGAAGTAGGTGACACACCTGTGGATGATGGTGGTGGTGGCGGTGGTGGTGACGGTGATGGTGATGGTGGTGGTGTTAGTGCTGGACCACAGCCACAGAGTATAGCACATGAGTGTCCAGGGAGTGGACAGCGTCTACTGAGCCCTGTCTGAACAGTTCTTCCGTTTAGCTACGTGTTCACATGATTTCCTTCCCTATGTTTACAAATGGTTTATCGAGGAGCCTCAACTCACTGAGGCCCAGCCTGTGTCACCGGGACACAAGCATGAGATGGTTTTATTTTGTTCTGGTCATTGCTTTTATCCAGATACTGAGGCCCTCAGTGACACCTTGGCCAGATTCTGTAACACTGCAGCCCCTTTTGCCTAATAAAACCTAGGCCTATTTGGGTAAACGATTCTCCTTCCTACCCGATTCCAAGCTCTCCTCCCGGCCTCAGTGTGCTGCGCTGTGACTCCGCAGGCTTAGTGGGGACGGCCGGCTCGCACTTGCCCACCCTTCACTTCCCCATGTGCCCAGCTCCTCTGGCGTTGGAGGCGACAAGGAGGGACGTGGGCGTGCAAGGCTCCGTGGCAGCTATTCTGGCCCTGTCCAACACGAGGGGCTGGCGGTGCCCTCTTTAGGCCAGGCAGCGAATGCTGAGCCCTGGGGCCCTGCTCAGGACCCAGTTTTGGAATCTGGCTCAGCCACTTCCACTCCAACCTCCTTAGCTCCTGCCACCTGCTGCGTATCACTGTGTCCTGCTGCTGGCTCCCCTTGTCCCAGCTTTTCAGCAAGATGGCTCCAACCCAGCCACTGTAGCTTTCTCTTAACCACGGAAAATTCACACACCAAACAGAGAAGACAGCCCCCAGCCGCTCTCAGCCATAATGTCTGCCCAGTTATCTGGCTCTCTCTGTCTGTCTGTCTGTCGGTCTCTCTCTCTCAAAATTTGAAATGCATCACAGAGTACACAGAAAAGTAACAGAAACCCTCAGGACTCTCCCTTGTAGCGGTCACTGAGCTTGAGCAACTAGCAGCTCAGCCAGTCTTGTTTTTCCCGTGCCCCCACGTGCTCCCCTCTCGTGTAATGTTGAAGCCAACCCAGACAGCATGTTGTTTTATCTGTAAATGTTCCCATACGGAGCTTTTGGAATCGGGACTGTTTTACGTAGCCGCAGCCTCAGCCTTCCAGACATCAGTCACATTGCCACATCTCATCAGCTCAGAAGCGTTTGATTACCGGGATCCATAGAAGGCCCACATGCGGTACCTGGTTGGTCTGTTTTGAACAAGTTCATTCTCTTCGTTTTTTTCCCTTACGATTCACTTGGCAAAGGAAGGAGGCTGTTTGCCCTATAGAGCTTACCATCGTCTGGATCTGCTGACTACGTCCCCTTGGGGTTGCTTAACGTGTTTCTCTGTCCCTGTACTTCCTGTAAATAGGAGGTTGGATCTCTGGCCTCATCAGGTGTGCACAGGCTTGGTGTGGGTGTGGCCGCTTCACAGGCAATGCTGGTGTGTCCCCCAGGAGGCGCGTGATGTATGACGCCGGCAGCTGCTGATGCTCAGGGCCTAACCCACTGGCTCAGGAGGGGCCTCATTCTGTCATCCCTGCTTCGTTCATCTGCTGGGATATTCCTCTAAATGGAAGCTCATCCACTCTGTGGTTGCCCAGGGTTAGACTTTCTGTTGGAAAGGTAGAATGAAGGTTTAATTCTTTTCCTTGGTTTATTGGTTTTCAGAATAGTAAGCTGGGTCACTAGCATCTTCCATGGCAGCTAATTTGTTTTGTTTTGTCTGTAGTGTCATTATGAACCATGGATTTAAATTATTTGATGTGTTCCAGTCACTGCAGTTACCATGCTTAGTGATGCGTGAATTATCCCAGCTCTGGCCTATGGCAGACTCTTCAGCTGGGCCCCTGAGGCCTGGATGAGACCCATGCAGCCTCAGAGAGTTCCCTCCTGTTTGCCGCATTCCTGCCCCGGACCTGGAATCAGCCATCTGGTCCCAGAGGCCTGGTTCCTGTTAGTGGGACTGGATGTCTCAGGACAGCGCTGGGGGCCTCATGCCCATTGCGGCTGGGTGGGTCGCTGTGGCTGGACTCTCAGTGGACACAGCCGGGAGAAATCAAGGGAAGTAAGCTCTGTCACTCATGCACACACACTTCCCCTTGCCGTTCTGAGCTGCAGGCTTTATTTAACCTTGTCTCTCCCAACATCTGTGTCTCCTTTCTTACATCCATGGGCCCTGGTTCCTAACGGCCCGGGAGACAGAATTCAGGAATTGCAGGCGACCAATTCACCTTGGCGCCCACTGCACGTGGGGCAGCCCCAGCACAGTGGCACCTGCACCGCCGGCAGAAGATGCCGCCGGAAATCAGATCTGTTCCCAGTTCTTGTCCTGACCACATCTTCCACTGGTAACGGGGAGCCCAGTGGCCCTGTGTTGGAGGGACTTGGGTGAGTCCTGGCTGGCAGTGCCACCAACTGTAAATACATTCATTTTATATTCCATTTCTAGGGGACTTTAAAGAATTAAGTTCTGTAATTACCAAAGACATGTTTCCAGGTCAATAGAATCAGGCATCTTGGAAGACAGAGGCCGCCGTCCTGCCCCGCTTCCATCTGCCTTCCTCCACCCCAGACAGAGGAGGCCGCTGTCCTGCCCCACTTCCATCCACCTTCCTTCACCCCAGACAGAGGCCGCCGTCCTGCCCCGCTTCCATCTGCCTTCCTCCACCCCAGACAGAGGAGGCCGCTGTCGTGCCCCGCTTCCATCCACCTTCCTCCAGAGGCTGCTTTTCCTACAGGGCATCCTGCCCCTTTTCTACCGAATACAAGCAGCTCTCACTGCACATACATCTTTTCCCCTGGTTATTTCCAGAATGTAGGGGCCTTTGTGTTTGCATTCGAGTTGTTGCCTTTACTCGTCCTTCCGTGCGATGCCCATCGTCCCCTCTGATTTCAGTTATTGCCATTGGTTCCCTACTAAGAGCAGTACTCAGATTCTCCAGTAACCACCTTTTCCTCCTTCCCTTCTTGTTCCCAACATCTGATTTGAATTGACATCCTCTTACAGGTAGTACCTGTAAGGCTGTCAGCAGGCGTATCTCATGTGTCATCTGCTTTCCCTGTATCTAATTACCTACACTGCCTGGCCCATCACCTCACACCCTGCAGTGTGAGCAGATAACAGGCACTCACTTATTACCTCGTGGGTTCCCTGGGTCCGGAGCCAGGCTTCGTTCTCATCTGTGGGCCCTGCTAGGGAAGGACTCACTTCCAGGTTCATCCCAGCAGCTGGCAGTAATATGTTCTTGGGGGCTGTCAACCCGGAGCCACTCATCTCCTAGAGGCCCCCACCGTCCTCAGCACCAGAGGCCTCTCTGCTGGATGGTTCACTTCCTGGAAGCCAGCAGGAGACTCTGCCACTCCAGCCTGCTGAGACACATCTTTCTAATTTTGTGTGAATTGTTTTGCCATTCGTTTTCCAAATATTTTTCCTCTCTTCAGCGTTCCCTCCCTTCTCTCCCGCCTGAGTGTGAAGACTGCAGTATCTGTTCTGTGGGTCACTGGGCTTTGTCCGGTGTTTCCTTTCTGTTCTAGCTGAACGGCCCCGTACCCTTTCTCCTTCCATCTGCAGTCCTCCGTTAAGTGAATTTTTCATTTCCAATCTTGTACTTTCCAGTTCCAGTATTTGTATTTGGCTGGGATTTCTTTACAGGTTTCATTTCTCTGCTGAGATTCACCTCTGTTCACTCATTAAGATCACCTGTTTTTAACAGCTTTATGGAGATCTAGTCTGCACAGCCTCTCCCCGTGTACAGATAGTGGGTGTTCATGTATTCAGGGTTGCACAACCATCCACACACATTTGAACTTTCCCATCACCCAAAAGACAGCACTGCCTACGTGTCGCCCCTTTTCTCCCCAGCCCCCTCTCCAGCCCCTGGCAACCATCTGTCTAGTTTTGGTCTCCATGGATTTGGCTACTGTGGACATTTCCTGTAAATGGAATTGGACATTATGCGGCCTTTGTGTCTTTGACTTAACATGTTTTCAAAGTTTGCCCGGGTTCTGATAGATCAATAGCACTTCGTTGCACGTTTAAGTCCTTGAATATAGTAGGTATCTGCTTTAAAGTCCTTGTGTGCTAATCCTAATGCTAATCATTCAGAATTTTTCTGAATGATGTGAAGGGGGGTAAACAGTGAAGTTCGACATCCTCCACACTGCTCAGAAGAAAGCTTCGAGTGGATCTTAGATTCAAATGTGAAAGGCCCAATTATGAATCTCTCAGGAGATGCTAGAGATAAGAGAATAGTCTTCAGAATAGGAAGGGATTTCTCAAACAGGACACAGAAAGCTTAAGCCTTGATGGAAGAGGCCGATCAATTCAGTTAGATAAAATGGAGAACCTTGGGGCAGAGTTTGGGTTTTGTAAAATGAAAAGGGATCTGGAGTTAAGCATCGTGAATGTGCTTGACACTACTGAACTGTATACTCGTTTTGTAATAAAACTATTAAATCGTAAAAGGTGAGAACCTTCTCTCCATCAAAGGACATAAATAGACTGGAAGGCAATACTGGGGATGAAAAATCATTGACCATTATCTTCAAAGTAAGTGGAAGGCAATGCCCCTGCAGGGTTTGAGCGGAAGAGTGGGCATGACCTGGCGGGCCCCACGCCAGCCACTTTTGCTGCTCTGTTGAGAGCAGCCTGTGGGACAGAGAGGTCGGGTGGTAGCAGAGAGCTGAGTGGCAAGAAGGGGTCAGATTCTGGACACGCACTGCAGGCAGACCCAGGACTTCCCGGTGGAGTCCTCATGACGTGGTGAGGCGGTGACTGCGGTCAGGAACCCAGGGTGCTCAGGAGCTTAGCCTGGAGCTGTGGAGTGAAAATGCCTGTCAGATGCGCAGGCCGGTAGACATATGGCTGCAGGTGGAAATGTGGGGATTGTCAGCGTGTATAATAAGTGGGTTTAAGGTCATAATACTGGAAGCGCTCTCCTAAAGAGCAAGTGTAGACAGAGAAGAGGCCCACAGGCTAAGCCCCAGGTAGAATGGGAGTAAGAAGGCAAACCAGGCGCTGGGGAAGAAACACACTGGGGAGGAAGCCTGACGAGGGTGGCGTCCTGGAGGCCCCAGAGCACAGCCCATCAGAGAGGATACCCTGCTGGCCTGGCTGGGCTCAGCTGATCACAGCCGCCCAGCTCTTGCATCTGCACTTGGCTACAGGGCAGCCAGGTGGCTCTGCTGGCCCTGACTGGGCTCACACACGTGTGCCTGGGGTCCGCAGCTGGAGACTGATCTAGGATGGTCTTGGAGGCAGCTGCGGCACCTCAGCCTTGCTTATGTATCTGACCCCAGCACACCAGCCTGGGCATGGCATTCCCACAGCAGTGACAGAGGGCAACAGTGAGACGAGCCCAGGCACATGAGTTCATTTCAGCCTGCCCTGCCACGTGTCTGCCACTGTCTCATTGGCCAAAGCAAGCCACAGTCACCCAGATTCAAGGGATGGAGAGGGACCCGCCACTGCTGTGCTGGGGAGGGAGGAATTGGAGCCTTAGGGCAGGCCGTGTCCCTCCACAGGGGAGCGGGGAGCAAGTGCACCCCATGTGCTGATGGGCCACATCCTGATGAGAAGGCGCCCCAGCTTTAGGGACATGAAGGTTGCTGGTGGCCTGGAGAGATGAGAACCCAGGCCTGCCTAGAGCAGCTAAAGCGGGACAGGAGTGGGCAGGGCTGGGGCTGCAAGTGCTCCAGCATCCTGAGGGCTACCGCAGGCAGCCGGAAACTGACAGCCACTGGTGACAGTGAGAGAGGAACCAGGGAGAAGCAGGGCTATGTCTAGTGGAGACCCTGGTCCACCAGAGAATGGGAGAGCGGCTGGAGCAATGTCCCTGGGGGGTGTAGTTTGTTTTTGAGACGGAGTCTCACCCTGTTACCCAGGCTGGGGTGCACTGATGTGATCTCGGCTCACTGCAACCTCCGCCTGCATTCAAGCAATTCTCCTGCCTCAGCCTCCTGAGTAGCTGGGATTAGCTAGTGGGGACATGAGATGCGCCACCACGCCCAGCTAATTTTGTGTTTTTAGTAGAGATGGGGTTTCACCAAGCTGGCCAGGCTGGTTTTGAACTCCTGACCTCAAGTGATCCACCTGCCTCTGCCTCCCAAAGTGTTGGGATTACAGGCGTGAGACACTGTGCCCAGCTTCACGAGTGTTGTTTAAATAGAAGGGAAGAAACCAGGAACAACCCGAATGTCCAGAAGACTCGGGGAATCAGAAGAAAGGTCCCGCGTTTACATCCAGCAGGGGGATGGGATGAGCTCCCTGTCCCCATGCAGACGGTCCCACAGGTGGTCCTGAAGGAAGGAAGCTGGCTGCCCAGGCGGTCAGGCCTGCGTGAGCCCCGCGTTCTTCAGGGTGAGTGCATGTGGCGTGGCTCAGGAAGAACAGGGATGAAGAGAGTGGGGACCCCACAAGGAACCACGGGCAGCAGGCTGGCGGGGAGCCCGCGGGGCCTGGCGCCTTCTGTCTTCTGGCCTGGAATGTAATCACGTGGGCACGCTGCTTCTTACCCTTGCATTTGTGTGCACGCTCTGCTGTGCTCAGAGACCCTGACGCCAAGAGCCCTGTGTGGCTGGGTGGGGACGTGAGATGAGGCTCCCGCTGTGCTCAGAGACCCTGACGCCAAGAGCCCTGTGTGGCTGGGTGGGGACGTGAGATGAGGCTCCCGCTGTGCTCAGAGACGCTGACGCCAAGGGCCCTGTGTGGCTGGGTGGGGACGTGAGATGTAGGCTCGCCTGGTGACAGGACTTGGTGCTTGCTGAGTTGTGCCCCGCACAGATCACAGAGGGTATCATGACATATCCGAAGGGAGGTGCCCAGGTGAGGGAGCCGTTCTTCTGCAGCTCCTGCTGGTGCAGCCACCCCTCATTTTCAGCTTGCACAGCGAGTCCTTTGGGTCTGGGGCAGCGCACCAGGCCCATCTTACCTGATTAACACTGATGCCTCCTCCGCTGCAGGCGTGGAAAGCTCACCTGATGGGCCCCGCCGGCTGCACCATGAACCTGCGCAAGACACACATTCTGCAGAAGGCCCCGGCACTGCAGCCAGGTGAGGGCCAGCGGCACTGAGCGGGTGGAGTCTGCATCCCTCCATTTTGACTTATTCAAACGACCATCCCCAGCCAGGGCAACATGGCTTTAAAAGCAAAAAAACATCCCTTTAAATATCCCTTTAAAAGCAAAAAAAAAAAAAAAAAAAAAAAAAGGCATCCCAGCCTCTCTTCATGTTCTGGTTCCTTAGTAAACAGGCTAATAATCATAACTGCGTGACCAAAATCCTTCACCTGCAAACGGGCTGTGCAGTGCGAAGGCTCCGCAGCTGGCCTAGGATTCACACTCCAGTCCTCCGCTCTTTCTACATCACTGACGCGAGTGTTTAGAATCAGGAAGCTGGCCAGGCACGGTGGCTCACACCTATAATCCCAGCACTTTGGGAGCCAAGCCAGGCAGATCACTTGAGGTCAAGAGTTCGAGACCAGCCTCGTCAGCATGGTGAAACCCTATAAAAAATTGGCCGGGCACAGTGGCGGGCACCCAGCTACTCAGGAGGCTGAAGCAGGAGAATTGCTTGAACCCAGGAGGTGAAGGTTGTGGTGAGCCAGTATGGCACCACTGCCCCCCAGCCTGGATGACAGAGTAAGACTCTGTCTCAAAAAAAAGGAAACTGAAGAGTAGACCCCAGCAGCCTCAGGCCTGGCTCCTGTCGCCGGGTGACGGCCATCAGCATGGATGTTGTTGCTGGGTGTCTGACCACTCCCAGCCGCTCACACTGTGGCCGCAGGTTCTGCACCTGGTCCATGGGTAGGAGCGCCCTCCTAATGTGGGTCCTGTGCTTGCTCTGCAGGGAAAAACTCAGCTGTGGCTGCATCAGGCCCCTCGGGGTCAAAGGCCGGAAGCAAGATCCCCACCCCAAAGGGCGGGCTGAGCAAGAGCTCCAGCAGGACGCATGCCAGGCGCTGACGCGGTGCTTGGGCTCCTTTGTCTCTGTAAGGGACGGAGCAGGTCTCCTGATTCTACACCATTTCTCCAGAACTCTCTGGCCTTGGTGACCCCATGCTCTGGTTGCTGTCCCCGGCTCCCAGCCATGTACGCCTCTTACATGTCTGTGCCGTCAGCTCTCGTGCAAACGATATGTATGGAACTAACCAAAGATCCTGTGTGCAGCGCCAGGACCTGGCCGCACTGTACGTTAAGCCTTCGTAAGGGTTGTCTCAGGCCTGCCTTAGAATCAGAAGAGGAGGCGTCCTGTTTGGAGAGAGCCAGAGAGCACCGCCTGGGGGCGCTAGCGCAAGGCCCCGGTCAGCACGGGCACGGTCCCGCTTTGCTTAGTGCTTGGAGTGATTTCCATAAAACATTCACCGGAAACCTTTTGCACATCGGTCTCTGCCACACGCAGTAGAATTTCCGCAGGGCTGTGGCTCGGCCAGCAGTGGTTCCAGGAGAGTGGCGGTGTGCACAGGCCTCCAGCCGTGCCTTCTCCCTGCAGGCCCCATCCGCTAGGCCTGCTGCCCAGTGCACTCAGCCCCGGGCAGCAGAACTCACGCTCCCACTACAGCAAGAAATAAAGGCAAAAGAGAACATCTTTTTTTAAATTGTAGTTTTTTTGAGAATTGGTCCCACCTCAGCGCGCACCTTGCTGGATGCTTCTCCAGTAGTGCTGCCTCTGTGTGAGGCATCCGCTCGCTGCTGGAACTGAGGTAGACACAGGTGTGGGCCCCTCCCGTGCCTGTGCTCAGAGGCACTTCACATTCTCCACACTTTGGAATTCCTGAAGACGTGGAGGAAGTCACTGTTAAAGGAATTTCCACCTGATCACCCTGTGTTCACAGCAGGCAGAAGCCCGCTGGTGTGGGCCTCCCACCCCTTCCACATCCATGTTGTGATTGGACCCGTAAGTTTACTTTCTTCAAACGGTTCATAGGATGTTTAAAACACCAACACATTGCTTAAAATGATGAAATCAACCCTCAAAAAACAGTCTCCTAACTCACCCCCTCCTGTAGGAGTGAGCTGGGGGTTTCATCCATAGCTTTGGTTGGGCCTGTGTCACATCCAGGCAGCCATGTGGAGGGAGTCAGGGTCTGTCTGGAAGAGTCCACACTCTCCCTGCCCCAGCCTGTGCTCCCAGGGGCCTAGGCTACCATGGACTGAAGGGCAGTCCCCTCCCACCCGGTGCCCAGGGCTTCTGCTTGCCTCACGGGTGTTGCATGGGCAAACTTCGAAAATGATAGTTAGAAAGGTTTGGGTTGATGCAGTTTGTATAAATGCAATGAGTCTATAAATATGTTTTAGTTGCCAATCGTGTGAAACAACAAAATGTCTAAAAACTAATCCCTGTTTGAACAATGTACTCCCTGGCCTGGATACATTAATAACCATGAATTTGCATGAATTAATCTCCATGTTTGGTAAACTAATACCTCTGGTTGACTCAGAATACTGAGTAAGATACAAGACCTACCAATAACCTTTCAGAATATGCTGTGCTTGGCTGGGCGCGGTGACTCAAGCCTATAATCCCAGTACTTTGGGAGGCTAAGGTGGGCAGATCACAAGGTCAGGAGATCGAGACCATCCTGGCTAACACAGTGAAACCCCGTCTCTACTAAAAATAAATAAATAAATACAAAAAATTAGCCAGGCTTGGTGGTGGGCATCTGTAGTCCCAGGTACTCGGAAGACTGAGGCAGGAGAATGGTATGAACCCGGGAGGCGGAGCTTGCAGTGAACTGAGATTGTGCCACTGCACTCCATCCTGGATGACAGAGCAAGACTCCGTCTCAAAAATATATATATAATCTGCTAAATGTTGTTTATCTGTTTGTTTGAGATGGAGTCTCACTCTGTCGCCTGGGCTGGAGTACAATGGCACGATCTGGGCTCACAGCAACCTCCACCTCCCGGGTTCAAGCAGTTCTCCTGCCTCAGCCTCCCGAGTAGCTGGGATTACAGGTGCATGCCCCCATGCTCGGCTAATTTTTTGTATATTTAGTGGAGATGTATATTTAGCCACGATGTTGGCCAGGCTGGTCTCGAACTCCTGACCTCGTGATCCGCCCACCTCGGCCTCCCAAAGTGCTGGGATTATAGGCGTGAGCCACCATGCCCGAGTTAAATGTGTTTGAAGTATAAGGAGAGACGAGGGCAGGCGCGGTGGCTGCTTGGTGAAACCCCATCTCTACTAAAAATACAAAAATTAACCAGGCGTGGTGGCACATGCCTGTAATCCCAGCTACTTGGGAGGCTGAGGCAGGAGAATCGCTTGAACCCAGGAGGCGGAGGTTGCAGTGAGCCGAGATCATGCCACTATACTCCTGCTCAGGGAACAGAGCAAGACTCCATCTCAAAAAATAAAAAGTATAAGGAGAGAAATACTTTAAAGTTTATTAGACAAAACAGAGTATAGATGCCGAGATGTCTGTAAAATGATTTTTCTGGTTTCAAAGAGATGTTGGCCATTATTTTCTAATCAATTTTTAAAATACAGACAAAACATTTCTTTAAACAGAACAAGAATGAGAAAAGTTAACCAAGGAATTATTCTTTTCTCACCAATCAAAACTTCTAAGAAAAAAATATATATACACACATATATACTTTCTCTATATATTGTAACTTAAAGAAAATATTTATAAAAAGACTTCATTTTTAGTGATTGACAAGCAAACTTGGGTTCATTTAAAACAGGTTCCTCTTTTGTTATTTACAGAAGAATCATGGGATTTTTTTTTTTTTTTTTTTTTTTTTTTTTGCGGGCTGGGGGTTTGAGACAGAGTCTCACTCTATTGCCCAGGCTGAAGTGCAGTGACGTGATCTTGGCCCCCTGCAACCTCCGCCTCCCGGGTTCAAGTGATTCTCCTGCCTCAGCCTCCCGAGTAGCTGGGACTACAAGCGCCCACCACCACGCCCAGCTAATTTTTTTGTATTTTTAGTAGAGACAGGGTTTTACCATATTGGCCAGGCTCGTCTCGAACTCCTGACCTTGTGATCCACCCACCTCGGCCTCCCAAAGTGCTGGGATTACAGGCGTGTGCCACTGCGCCCAGCCCAATCCTGTGTTTTTTGTTGAAATGATTCTACCAGTGATTAGTGGCTACTGAGAGTTTTACAGGGTTATACATTGTTAAGGGACCAAGAATCAAATACAAAAAATGTAAAAGGAACTGTAAAATCCCTTGGTCATTCATAAATAAATGTCTAAATTAGGAATACTAATTAATAATTGAATTTTCACTCATGAATATGTTCTGAATATTTAATATTTATTTCTATTATTTCTGTTAAGGTATTCCATTAAATCTAATTTAAAAGAATTGTATATATAAATTAGAATTAGAATACAAATGTAAATACTTTTAATGAAATTTTGCAACTTTTTAATATTTTAACATAGTTTTCTATTTATCTTTATTTCAAGTACCAGAATTACAAAATATCTAAGTAATATATTTTTGTTGTTGTTTTAGGACTTAAGGGTTAATTCACCCTTAGTATATTAATATAATAAAAAGATCACTAAATGTTTTGTCACTTTATTTCAACATTACAATTAAAAAGCAATTTGTCAATTACCTTTACTTTAATAAACATGCAAGTGTAGCCCAGCCCTGAAACCTTAGAAAGCACATTGAAAATCGCTGAAAAAAGACACAGCAAATACGAAGTTGCCCTGAGGGTTTGGTCCCTAGAATAAGTTATTTGTCAAAACAAGTTCACTGCTGAAGAAACTGGCTGATTTGAAGCCACGTGGAGATGAGAGAAAATGACCAGTTTCGTCCTGTGGAATACATTCCGAATGTCCTGTGTGTTCTCTGACTGTGCCCAGGAGAAGATTATACTTTCTAGTCTCTTCACGGGTTTTCCCCCCTTTGAACGGGATTTTACCAGCCCTCAAGGCTGTTTTGCTTTTCAACTAAGCACTGTACCATGGTCACCCACCTACTGCCCAGGAAAGCCGGGGGTAGTGGCTGTGGCACCCTCGATTGGAAAGCTGGGTGGGCTGAGCTGTGGGAGGAAGGTCATGGCCAGGGCTTAGGCTGTGAGCCAACCCTGTGGAGAGGTGTGGCCTTAGACCACCCAGCAGGATGGAGGCGGGTCTGCGGAATCCTCACCTCAACCATGCAAGGCCGGTGTTGTCATCCCCAACAACAGAGCAGAGGCAGCTGCCAGGCACACACAGCCACAGCTGCAGGGCAAAGCTGCCCCTGCTGCCCTCTGACTGCAGAGAGGAAGGTGCTGGTCCAGAGGAACCTTGGCACTGTCTGGTTCTTGAAAATAGTATGGGGGATCCTGACTCCACTGATGTGTTTGACCACACCTTGCCTCTGCCTCAGTTTCCTCACCTGTAAAACGGAACTGAGGGTCCCTTTGCTGTGCACTGAAAAGGACACACACTCTAGGCACTTTCCAGCCCTCTGCACAGCTGGCCTCAGGGTGTCAGGCACCTGCCCCTAAATGGGGAGCACTTCTGAGTGTCAGCTGAGGTGAGGTCCAGCTGGCAGAGGGCAGTGGGCAGCCCAAAGGCAGGGGAGCCCCCACTGCCCACCCACCCAGCTGCAAACTCCCACCAGAGCATCTTCCAAACTCTGGTGTTCCTGGGGCATCCCTGCTTCCTAAGAATGAAGCCCTGGAGCAGGGCCAGGCAGGGGGAGGGAGGGAAATCTCTCACCCTAGGAACTTTTTGTGTGTGTGTGTGACGGAATCTCACTCTGTCACCCAGGCTGGAGTGCAGTGGCACAATCTCGGCTCACTGCAACCTCCGCCTCCAGGGTTCAAAGGATTCTCCTGCCTCAGCCTCCCGAGTAGCTGGGACTACAGGCATGTGCCACCATACCCGGCTAATTTTTGTATTTTTAGTAGAGACAGGGTTTCACTATATTGGCCAGGCTGGTCTCGAACTCCCAACCTCAGGCGATCCACCTGCCTTGGCCTCCCAAAGTGCTGGGATTGCAGGCATGAGCCACTATGCCTGGCTTGGAACTTTTTCTTTTAATTCCAAAGACAGGGTCTCACTCCGTTGCCCAGGCTGGAGTGCAGTGGAGCTGCCATGACTCACTGCAGTCTCCAACTCCTGGGCTCAAGCCATCTTCCCACCTCAGTCTCCTGAATAGCTGGGACTACAGGCACAAGCCACCACCCCCAACTAATTTTTGTGTGTGTGTATATATATGTGTGTGTGTGTGTGTATATATATGTGTGTATATATATGTGTATATATGTGTATATGTGTGTGTGTGTATATATACATATATATAGATATATATATTAGAGGTGGGGGTCTCGCCATGTTGCCCAGGCCCCCCATAAACTTTGATCACCAACATCAGTGTCCTCAGGAGCCCGTTTGCCTCTGTAATGTGGATTTCACACCTCCTGTGTTGTGGCAGACTGCTGTTACTACTTGAGACCGTCATCATGAGACTGAAGGAAGGGGGACGAACATAGAAATGAAAACTTAAAACAAAAGTGACTATTTTAAAGGAAGGGTAACACGGGGAAGAAGGAGAGAGCTCCCTGCTTCTAGTGAGCAAAGGCACCGCCTGCCCGAGCTTCCACAGCCCTTCATATTTATTGGGTAGCAAGAGCAGGGAGGAGGAGGTAACAACTGGTCAGCTGCTTAATTGATCACAGGTTCATATTGTTACTAACAGGCTTCAGATGTACCTAATCACGGGAAACACTGCGATTGAGGCGTCGCTGCCCTTGGCATTCCTTCTGGGCGGCAGACGCAGTTTGTCAGTTTGCCAACATTCTGCATTTATGAGAAACAGTTTGCCGTTTACTCATATCACCTCCAGTGCTATACTGAGTTGATCGTGACCCTCACTCTTTCAGCCTGCAACAGTGTGCTACTCTAGGTAGCAGCATCAGGCAGCACTCTGTTGCCTGGTGCTGGGGGGTGAATGTGCCCCACAAATTCACAGGCTGGAAACTCACTGCCAGGTGCAACAGTATAGGCAGGTGGGGCCTGACAGTAGGTGCCGCCCTCATGGTTGGATTTGTACAACCATAAAAGGACCTGGGGCCAGACACAGTGGCTCACACCTATAAACCCAGCCCTTTGGGAGACCGAAATGAGAGGATCACTGGCATCCAGGAGTTCAAGACCAACCTGGGCAACATAGTGAGACCCTATCTCTACAAAAAATAAAAAATTAGCTGGGCATGGTGGTATGGGCCTGTAGTCCCACCTATTTGGGTAGCAGAGGCAGGAGGATCACGTGAGCCCTGGAGGTCGAGGCTGAAGTGGGCCGTGATCATGTCAGTGCACTCAGCCTGGGTGAAAGAGTGAGACCCTGTCTCAAAACAAAAAAAAAGTAGGCCGGGCACGGTGGCTCACGCCTGTAATCCCAGCACTTTGGGAGGCTGAGGTGGGCAGATCACCTGAGGTCGGGAGTTCGAGACTAGCCTGACCAACATGGAGAAACCCCATCTCTACTAAAAATACAAAATTAGTCGGGTGTGGTGGCGCGTGCCTATAATCCCAGCTACTTGGGAGGCTGAGGCAGGAGAATCGCCCAAGAGGCGGAGGTTGCAGTGAGTCGCGATCATGCCATTGCACTCCAGCCTGGGCAACAAGAGTGAAACTCCATCTCAAAAAAAAAAAAAAGTGGGTGGGGGGTCTTGGGCGTGGGATCCCCCTCTGCCTTCCCCCTGTGAGGACACAGCCTGCCCTCCCCCTCTCCCTCCAGAGGATGCTGGGACTCCCAGCCTCCACGGCTGTTAGAAAGAAACCTCTGCTTTCTGTAAATTACCCTGTCTCCAGTATTTTGTTATAACAAGCAGACTAAGACACCTGATCCTCTTTTTTTTTTATTGTTTGAGATAAGGTCTCTCTCTGTCATCCAGACTGGAGTGCAGTGGTGTGATCTCAGCGCATTGCAACCTTCAACCTCCTGGGCTCAACTGATCCTCCTGCCTCAGCCTCCTGTGTAGCTGGAACTACAGGCACGTGCCACCACACCCAGCTAACGTTTACACTTTTGTACCGGGGAATCTCACTATGTTACCCAGGCTGGTCTGGAACTCCTGAGCTCAACTGATGCCCCCACCTCAGCCTCCCAACATGCTGGCATTACAGGCATGAGCCACCACACCCCGAGTGGTCCTGTTTAAAATGCATCCAATGGCCAGGCGTGGTGGCTCACGCCTGTAATCCCAGCACTTTGGGAGGCCAAGGCAGGCAGATTACTTGAGGTCAGGAGTTCAAGACCAGTCTGGGCAACATGGTGAAACCCTGTCTCTACTAAAAATACAAAAATTAGTTGGGTGTGGTGGTGGGTGTCAGTAATCCCAGCTAGTTGGAGGCTGAGGCAGGAGAATCACTTGAACCCAGGAGGCGGAGGTTGCAATGAGCCGGGATTGCGCCACTGCACTCCAGCCTGGATGACAGAGCGAGACTCCATCTCAAAAAAGAAAATATGTGTCCAGTGCTGGGAGTTGCCCCATAAGAAGCGAGTGCCTGGTGCTCAGTGGAGGCACTCAAGCTAAGGGTGCCCTGTCCCTGACCCTAGCCACCCTGACTTTGGTTTCTCAGCTGTCTCCTCAACTCTGGGAGTCTGCTGGGCTCTGCCACCCAGGCTGGAGAGCAGTGGTGAGTTTGATATGGTTTGGATCTGTGTCCCTGCCTTCATCTCATAATGAAATGTAATCCTCAATGTTGGAGGAAGGGTCTGGTGGGAGGTGACTGGATCATAAGGGCAGATTTCTCATGAAGAGGTTAGCACCGTACCCTTGGTCCTGCCCTGATGATAGAGAGTTATCATGAGATTTTGAAATACACTTTCATGGTTGTTTAAAAGTGTATGGCACCTCCCCCTTACTCTCTAGCTCCTGCTTTGCCTCTGCCCTGAGTAAAAGCTCCCTGAGGCCTCCCCAAGAAGATGCTCATGGCCATACTTCCTTCACAGCCTGCAGAACCTTGAGCCAATCAAACCTCTTTATAAATTACCCAGTCTCAGCCAGGCGCAGTGACTCACACCTGTAATCCCAGAACTTTGGGAGGCTGAGGCGGGCAGATCACGAGGTCAGGAAATCGAGACCATCCTGGCTAACATGGTGAAACCCCGTTTCTAAAAAAACTACAAAAAAAAATTCACCAGGTGTGGTGGCGGGCACCTGTAGTACCAGCTACTCAGGAGGCTGAGGCAGGAGAATGGCATGAACCCGGGAGGCAGAGGTTGCAGTGAGCCGAGATCGCACCACTGCACTCCAGCCTGGGCAACAGAGCAAGACTCCGTCTCAAATAAATAAATAAATAAATAAATAACACAGTCTCAAGTAATTGCCCTTTACAAACCTTATCACAACCTACACTGACCATCTACAACATGTTTGATTTTCTGACTTGTCTGATACTTCTGTCTTTTCTAGTCATTTTACTTTAGGATAAGAATTTACCACATAATATCCTTTCTTATATAAAATTATTTTCTTTTCTCCCTATCCTTACCAAAAATACATCTTCATAGCCAAAACTTGTTTTATTACTCTCTCCCCTACTTATTAGTTTCTTTTTATCTTTCTTCATAAATAACTTTTAAACAACTTTTAAATGACATAAAATTATTTGTTCTCTTAATAAGAACACAATTTACAGAATTATATATTAATTAGAATTCCTATTCTTAGTACCTTAAATTTTAGTGAAAACCCAGGAAGCAAGAAATCTTTTTTTTTTTTTCTTTTTTGAGACGGAGTCTCGCTCTGCCGCCCAGCCTGGAGTGCAGTGGCTGGATCTCAGCTCACGACAAGCTCCGCCTCCCGGGTTCACGCCATTCTCCTGCCTCAGCCTCCCGAGTAGCTGGGACTACAGGCGCCCACCACGTCGCCCGGCTAGTTTTTTGTATTTTTTAGTAAAGACAGGGTTTCACCGTGTTAGCCAAGATGGTCTCGATCTCCCGACCTCGTGATCCGCCCATCTCAGCCTCCCAAAGTGCTGGGATTACAGGCTTGAGCCACCGCGCCCGGCCAACAAGAAATCTTGAACTATCAGATATTATTTTGTAAATGAAACCATTCCATAAGTTTTAGAAACACATTTTCCCATAGCACAGTCTTTTCTTAATTGGAAATGACCCAGACATCCAATGAGCATTTATTATTTAATGCAAAGTAATTTTAAGAATTTTTTAAGATGGAGTCTCACTCTGTTGCCCAGGCTGGAGTGCAATGGCGTGATCTCAGCTCACTACAACATCTGCTCCCAGGTTCAAGTGATTCTCCTGCTTCAGCCTCCCGAGTAGCTGGAATTACAGACACGTACCACCACACCCAGCTAATTTTTGTATTTTTAGTAGAGACAGGGTTTCACCATGTTGGCCAGGCTGGTCTCGAACTCCTGACCTCAGGTGATTCACCTGCTGAAGCATCCCAAAGTGCTGGGATTACAGGTGTGAGCCACCACACCTGGACAAGATATTAAATTACACGAAAAGTCCACTTATAAGCATTTATCTCACTTATACGTACTCAGCTTTTTCCAGTTTATCTAGATTACTTCTGAAAACTGAGATATTATACAAAGCTAGTCATGATTTGAAGTTATTTTCCTGTTAACCATTTTTTAAAGACAGGGTCTCACTGTGTTGCCCCAGCTAGAGTGCAATGGCACAGTTACAGCTCACTGCAGCCTCACGGGGCCCAAGTGATCCCACCTCGGGCTCCTGAGTAAGTTGGACTACAGATACGCATTACCACACCCAGTGAATTTTTTAAACTTTTTGTAGCGATGGGGTCTCACTACATTGCCCAGGCTGGTCTTGATTTCTTGGGCTCAAATGACCCTCCTGCCTCAGCTTCCCAAAGTGTTGGGATTACAGGGATAAGCCACCATGTCCAGCCCTTGTTAACCATTTGTAAAGTCTGTGAACATTAGATGTTCACCTAAGTAAGAATTTTAAAATTAAACAAATGGGCATTTTGCCAATAACTCAGAAGATTCAGCTGTTTCCATTGAATCAACA
Organism: Chlorocebus sabaeus; assembly: GCF_047675955.1. Lineage (NCBI taxonomy): Eukaryota > Metazoa > Chordata > Mammalia > Primates > Cercopithecidae > Chlorocebus > Chlorocebus sabaeus. The sequence continues at coordinate 133,028,714 of NC_132923.1, forward strand.
ATCTTAGTCTTATTTGTCAAAAAAAAGAAAAACAAAGATTATTCCTGTTTTATCTAGATTTATAGTCTCATAACATTTGCGCCAAACCCTGACAGCTTAAAACATTTAGCAGAAGCAAATGTAAAACTTATTTACCCAGGCAAAAATGTATATTGATGATACTGAAGACATTTTTATTTTTCTTTTACCAATAATTCTAAAGCCAGCTTTTTTTAAAAAGTCAATTTTATAATTTTATTTGATTTATTTGATGATCAGCGATTAGTTCTCATTCACATTGACTGTCTGTAGATTTTTGAAAGTGGTAACAGGTACATACGTAACCAAAGTATGGAACTTATTTGGTGAATCTTCATCTTCATTATGTTTTCTGAACAGCCGCACACGGATTCGGTATGGGACATTCCTTATTTCTTTGGCCCAGACAGCTTTATTGAGCCTGTATCAATGTGCACATCTGGAGTTCCCATCTCCTTCGTGGCAAATTTCCGAATCTCTTTGAGTGCCCGAGGGGCACACTTCTTGAAACCCACTCCATGGATGTGCTTGTGAATGTCGATGGTGTATTCTCGGGTCACCATCTCGTTGATGGCAGAACGGCTCTTTTTCTTCTCGCCACCCTTCTTTGCGGGAGCCATTCTGCCAGGTCCAAGTTTTATTTATTAAAGACTACTAAATTCATGTGAACCTGAAAGGCATTTGGACTTAATTTCTGAGTACTCATCTACTTATAAGCCAATTTGGTAGCCTTCTAGACACAACACATAACATAATACACGCACATATATATAAACACATCTAAACGGGTATACATACACACATATATACATAAACACATCTAAACAGGCATACATACATGCACACAGATCCAATAGCTTTCACCTTGGAACTCCTGCCATGACGCAGCATCACAGACTCACTGACCTATAAAAGAGAGCTGGATCCAAGTTATTTCTGACAAAATTGGAACCTGTTCACATGGTTAGGCTTTGTTTGCCCTAATAGGTAATCCAAGACAACTGTGGACCAAAATTTTGGATAAAGCAATGTTCACGGCAGTTTTGATTTTAAAACCTTTTTTCCTTCAGTTTCAAATAAGTTTCCAATGTTTATATTTTAGCTAGAACTGGCTGAACCGTATAAGAAAAACAAAATTTCCAAGTAACCTTAAAACAGTGAGTTTTATCTCAACACCAGTAACTTAACAGCAGATAAAGGGGAGAAATAGAGAGCTTTAGAAGACTCAAACTCTACAATTGCAGGTTAACCATGTGAGCTCTGAATTTTCCTTATTGTAGTCTGCCCATCGTTTTAAAACATGCACAAAATGGGCCACAATATGTAACCAGCTGGAGTCTCAGATAGTCTAGAAAATAGTTTACATGCTTTTTCCACCAACAAAATTTGACACAGATACAGGAACTACTCTGGAGTTCCAAAGAGGATGACAAAATCAAAGGAAATTCCTGGAACCTGTTTCTCCCCTAGTGATACGGTTTAGCTCTGTGTCCCCACCCAAATCTCATCTTGAATTGTACTCCCATAATTCCCGTGAGTTGTGGGAGGGACAAGGTGGGAGGTAATTTGAATCATGGGGGCAGTTTCCCCCATGATTCTCAAGGTAGTGAATAAGTCTCATGAGATCTGATGGTTTTATCAGGGGTTTCTGCTTTTGCATCTTCTTCATTTTCTCTTGCCACCACCTTGTAAGAAGTGCCTTTCACCTCCCGCCATGATTCTGAGACCTGCCCAGCCATGTAGAACTGTAAGCCCAATTGACAACCAGATGGACCTGGTCTTGGCCATTGCGATGCAGACTGTGCCCAAGCACCCTCGGAGTGGGGTGCAACACTAAACAGAGACACAAACACAAACAGATCCAATGTAGACAGAGCCCTCCAAACAGAGGGGAGACTGCAACAAAGTCCTGAGGTCCTGTCCCAAACCCAGAGAGCACCACGGAGTGACCTGCATTAGGTCCAGATGGCAGAGACCCAGGCGGCACCACAGACTACCAATACTAGCTCTAGACAGCTAGAGCCCCAGATGGCAGACGCAGAGGATTTCCAGGTGCACTTCCGTTCACATCCCACATGCTGCTTCCCTCCCACCAGCAGAGGGGAGGGAAGGGAAAATCCCCAAGACAAAGGCAGTCTCGGCAGCTACTAGGAATTCCCTAAGGTCCTAGCCCCGGGGTCAGCTGACCATGAGCAGTTGGTATTTGCAAGTGGCTGCTGTCCTGCCTGGTAGCGAGCGTGTGTAAGCCCTGGGACTGCTATGTCCAATCTCTGCATCCATTGGAAACCAGGCACACAGGCTGAGCCACTCACAACACAGTGCATCACACAAGGCACCAGATTTGTAAGCTGCTCAAAGACCAAAAACATGAGAAGCGAGGTGTGGTGGAAGGAAAGCAGATTATTTAAAAAAAAATACCAGCAGACAGGACATGGCTGGGCTCATGCCTCCAAGAGACCCTCTGTCTCCTGGTCTGAGAGGTTTTGGAAGGAAAACTTGGTGTGGGAAACATGTAGGGGTGGTGCAGGAGGATGCAGAAGGGTGCAGGGGGGTGCAGGGGGATGCAGAAGGGTACAGGGGGGTGCAGGGGGGTGCAGCGGGGTGCAGAAGGGTTCAGGGGGGTGCACAAGGGTGCAGGGGGTACAGGGGGATGTAGGGCTGCATGTCTTGTTCTGAAGGTGATCTCGAGAAATAGCCTGTCTGAAGGTCCAGTTTAGGCCATCCTGACTTTGGCCCAGTAGTGGTGGGCTCACTGTTCCTAACTCCCCCAGAGCAGTAGGATTCATATCTGGGTCTCTGAGCCTGGTTTGCTTCAAAATTACCCCCTGGAAGTTCTTTTTTGGTGTTTTTTGTTTTTTGTTTTTTGTTTTTTTTTTTTGAGATGGAGCCTCCCTCTGTTGCCCAGGCTGGAGTACAATGGCACAATCTCAGCTCAGTGCAACTTCTGCCTCCTGGGTTGAAGCTCCTGCCTCAGGTTCCAAGTAGCTGGGATTACGGGTGCCCACCACCCCGCCTGGCTAATTTTTGTATTTTTAGTTAAGACAGCATTTCACCATGTTGGCCAGGCTGGTCTCGAACTCCTGACCTCGGGCGATCTGCCTGCCTCAGCCTCCCAAAGTGTTGGGATTACAGGAGTGAGCCACAGCGCCCAGCCTGTAAATGATTTCTGTGTATTTATTTTTTTTATTATCAGAGTTGATTCTCTCCTGGATCAGGAAAAAGGCCCAGCAAAGCAAGGAGACTGCCTTCAGAGTGCAGATTTCCCTCACAATAGACAGCCTTGCAGGACCATTTTAAGATACAGCAAGGAAATAGAATTTGGGGTAAAATATTTCAATTTCTTTATCTGTCACATAATGCTCTACTAGAGGCAGGCTGGAATTTGGTATCATTGCGCCAAAGAGTCATTTGTCAGCCTTTTTTTTTTTTTTTTTTTTTTTGAAATGGAGTCTCGCTCTGTCACCCAGGCTGGAATGCAGTCGTGCAATCCTGGCCCACTGCAACCTCCGCCTCCTGGGTTTAAGCGATTCTCCTGCCTCAGCCTCCTGAGTAGCTTGGATTACAGGCGCCCACCACCACGCCCAGCTAATTTTTATATTTTTAGTAGGGACGGGTTTTCATCATGTTGGTCAGGCTGGTCTCAAACTCCTGACCTCAAGTGATCCACCCGCCTCGGCCTCCCAAAGTGATGGGATTACAGGCATGAGCCACTGGCCTGGCCTGGCTTTGTCAGTCTTCAGGTCTGTGTTGATGTTAACGATGGTCAGGTGGGCCCGAATTCCCACGGGGAGGAGTGTATAATGAGGCATGTCCAACCCCCACCCCCCACATCCGACCCTTCCCCTCATGGCCTGAACTAGTTTTTCAGGTTAACTAGGGAATGCCCTTGGCCCACAGGAGGGGTCCACTTAGGTGGCTGGGGGGCTTAGAATTTTATTTTTTGGCCAGGTGTGGTGACTCACACCTGTAATCCTAGCAATTTGGGAGGCTGAGGCAGGTGGATTGCTTGAGCTCACGGGTTTGAGACTAGCCTGGGCAACATGGCAAAACCCCAGCTCTACAAAAAATACAAAGATTAGCCAGGTGTGGTGGCGCATGCTTATGGTACCAACTATTCAGGGGCGAGGTGGGAGGATCTCTGGAGCCGGGGAAGTCGAGGCTGCAACGAGCTGAGTTGGCACCACTGCACTCCAGCCTGGGTAACAGAGCAAGACCCTGTCTCAATAAACAAACAAACAAACAAACAAACAAATAAATAAGAATTTGGGGTCCGGGTGCAGTGGCTTGTGCCTGTGAGCCTACCACTTTGGGGGGCCGAGGCGGGCAGATCACCTGAGGTCAGGTATTAGAGACCAGCCTGGCCAACACAGCGAAACCCGGCTAATATAAAAATTACATTAACCCAATTATAAAAATTAACCGGGCGGCTGGGCGCAGTGGCTCACGCCTGTAATCCCAGCACTTTGGGAGGCCGAGGCGGGCGGATCACGAGGTCAGGAGATCCAGACCATCCTGGCTAACATGGTGAAACCCCATCTCTACTAAAAACACAAAAAAATTAGCAGGGCATGGTGGCGGGCGCCTGTAGTCCCAGCTACTCGGGAGGCTGAGGCAGGAGAATGGCGTGAACCCGGGAGGCAGAGCTTGCAGTGAGCCGAGATCGCGCCACTGCACTCCAGCCTGGGTGACAGAGTGAGACTCCGTCTCAAAAAAAAAAAAAAAAAAAAAAAAAAAATTAACCGGGCATGGTGGCGCGCACCTGTAGTCCCAGAGGGAGGCTGAGGCAGGAGAACTGCTTGAACTCAGGAGGCGGAGGTTGCAGTGAGCCAAGATGACATCACTGCACTCCAACCTGGGTGACATAGTGAGACTCTGTCTCAAGAAAAAAAAAAAGAATTTTGGTTTTGGTTTACACCACTCAAAAGCGCAGAAATTCCAAAACAAGCCGGCCAGGGCACAGTGGAGGACAGGCTGGCTCTTCAATCTGCCCGCATCCCACCCTGTGAAAGGAAAATAAATCTCAAAACCCCACAATCACTAAGTCAAAGGAAAAAGTCAAGTTGGGAACTGCTTCAGGCAAATCGGCCTCCCATCTTATTCCTAAATAAGATAGTTACAAATATATATATTTAAAGCTACACACCTCCCTCACAATTTGCCCACAGAGAAATTCCCTGTGGGCCTCAAGATCTTTACCCTAAAACAGTTGTGTTGAATTCCACCCTGGCAATGCAAATTGCTAGCTTCCCTTCACAGATGCGGGACAAAGGACTGAACTCAAAGTCATTCCTCTGCTCACCTGGACAGAAGCATTTCTGATCGCTTCCTTTGTTCTATCGTTTATGTAGAAATGCAGACTCAATGAGCCAGACTAAAGCATAAGCGACTATTCCCCTACCTGCGTCTCACACGTATAATAAATTGCGTAGTCAGTGAAAGGCTGATCAAAGACTCAAAAGAATTCACCCTCCGGTCTCTTCTGTACCTGTGACCTGGAAGCCCTCTCCTGGAATTGTCCTGCCTTACTGGACCGAACCAAGGTACACTTGCAAGTGTTGATTGATGTCTCACGTCTCCCTAAAATGTACAAAACCAAGCTGCACCCCATCTTCCCTGGGCACCATCGTCATGACCTCCTAGGGCTGTGACAATGGCGTGTCCTTAACCTTGGAAAAATAAACTTTTTACATTTCATTGAGTCCTGTCTCTGATACTGTTGGGTTCATAGCCCCCACCCTCACCCCGCTCGCGGGCCTCTCCCCAGCCTCTCCCCGGCTCCACGCAGGACACGCCCCTCCCCGAGATGGCACGCGCGGCGGCACTCTAGCAGCCAGGCGACTTCTCTATGGGCTTTCTCGGCACAGGCCGGAAGTGGCGCGTGCTGCCCCGGAAGCACCTTGGTGGGTGGGTGCCTGCCAGTAGCTGAGGCGCCATGGCGGCGGCGGCGGTGTCCGAGGCCTGGCCGGAGCTGGAGCTGGCTGAGCGGGAGCGGCGGCGGGAGCTGTTGCTGACGGGGCCCGGGCTGGAGGAGCGAGTGCGGGCGGCGGGTGGGCAGCTGCCGCCGCGGCTTTTCACCCTGCCGCTGCTGCACTACTTGGAAGTGAGCGGCTGCGGGAGCCTGCGCGCGCCGGGGCCTGGCCTGGCGCAGGGCCTGCCGCAGCTGCACAGCCTCGTGCTCCGGCGCAACGCGCTGGGGCCCGGCCTGAGCCCCGAGCTCGGGCCGCTGCCTGCCCTTCGGGTACTCGACCTGTCGGGCAACGCGCTGGAAGCGCTGCCGCCGGGCCAAGGCTTGGGCCCCGCCGAGCCGCCGGGCCTTCCGCAGCTGCAGAGCCTCAACCTCAGCGGCAACCGGCTGCGCGAGCTGCCAGCCGACCTGGCGCGCTGCGCCCCGCGCCTGCAGAGCCTCAACCTTACCGGCAATTGCCTCGACTCCTTCCCCGCCGAGCTCTTTCGCCCCGGCGCGCTGCCCCTCCTCAGTGAACTGGCGGCTGCTGACAACTGCCTCCGAGAACTCAGCCCCGACATCGCCCACCTGGCCTCGCTCAAGGTCAGCGGGAGCTGCCCGGGCGGGGCGGGATGGGGCCTTGGAGTAGCCCTGGAGAAGGAACCCCTTTCGGGACCGAGCCCTTCCTAGTGACGCCCCCTGGGGCAGTGGGCACAGGGAATTCCTGCAAGGCTGAAAGGAGCCAACTGCGGGGGCATCACCCCTGGGAAGTAGTTGCCGCCTTCCAACTCCCCCTTCTCCTGGCCACACCAGCATACTAGGTGGTCTCTGAACTCCCCTCATTCTGTTAACAACTGGACTTTTACACGTGGTACGCTATTTTGTAATTGTTAGCAAACTTGGCTTCTCCCGTAGGTCGGGCGTCGAAACCTGTCTTTTTTGTATCTAATACTTGTGAAGTGACTGGAGTCTTGTGGTGAAGGGGGCACCCTGGATTTTGCATAATGCTACATGCTGTGATCTCAAAGATTGTATTTCACTTCATCCTAATAGCATCATCCTAATAGCAGCTTTCCAAGGTAGGGGTGGTTATTGCTGTTTTACAGAAAGTCAAAGGGCTTGCGCAAAGTAAGCAAGTAACTTGGGTTTTTCTCCAGACTAGATTGTCCAAGGTCTGTTTACCAATTAATCTGGGATCCCCAGGCCCCGGGATAATACTTGGCCTATAACAGGTTCCCGTTAAATCTGTTGCCTAAAAGATAGTGGGGAAGCCACATGGCAGAACCACAACCTAAACCCAGCCGGATGGTCTCTGCATCTCTGCATCTTCTCTTTTGGTTTCATCCTTAAGGCAGTCCTGCATTTCTTCCTCCATTTTTCATCTTTGAATTTATGAAGACATTTCCTTTTTTTTTTTTTTTTTTTTTTTTGAGATGAAGTCTCTCCCAGGCTGGAGTGCAGTGGCGCAATCTCAGCTCCCTTCAACCTCCGCCTCCTGGGTTCACGCCATTCTCCTGCCTCAGCCTCCTGAGTAACCGGGACTACAGGCGCTGCCACCATGCCTGGCTAATTTTTTGTATTTTTAGTAGAGATGGAGTTTCACCATGTTAGCCAGGATGGTCTCGATCTCCTGACCTCATAATCTGCCTATCTCAGCCTCCAAAGTGCTGGGATTACAGGCATGAGCCACCACGTCCGGCTGAGTTTTATTACTAAACCAGTTTCCCCAAAAATTTGGAGGCTGGGGTTTTTCAAGGATAGTTTGGGGGAAGGGGAGGGTGGCTAGGCAATGGGTGCTTACTGCTGATTGGTTGAAGTGCAATCATAGAGGTGTGGGAAATGGTCCTCCTGCTCACTGAGTCACTTCTGGGTGGGGCCACAGGAGCTCATTTTGGTTTCAGGTAGTGCCATTGATCAGACATGCAAAAAACCTGAAAAAGACAGCTCCGAAGGCCAATCTTAGGTTCTACAGTACCGTGATGTTATCTGCAGGAGTAATTGGGGAGGTCACATATCTTGTCATCTCCAGAATAATGACTGACAGTCATACATGTTTGCACTTTAGCAGAATTCAGGCTCCTCCATCCTCCTAGCCTGGTGGACCCTCATTAGCTTTACAAAGGCAGTTGAGTTTTACAGAAGGACTATTATCATTTAAACTATAAATGTCTCCCAAAGTTAGCTTGGCCCAAGCCCAGGAATAATTAAAGGTAGTTTGAAGGGCCAGGCCTGCTGGCTCATGCCTATAGTCCCAGCACTTTGGGAGGCTAAGGCAGGCAGATCATCTGAGGTCGGGAGTTGTAGACCAGCCTGACCAACATGGAGAAACCCTGTCTCTAGCTGGGCGTGGTGGCACATGCCTGTAATCCCAGCTACTCGGGAGGCTGAGGCAGGAGAATCGCTTAAACCCGGGAGGCGGAGGTTGCGGTGAATCAAGATCATGTCACTGCACTCCAGCCTGGGAAACAAGAGTGAAACTCTGTCTAAAAATAAAAATTTAAAAAAAAAAAGGTAGTTTGAAGGCTGAAGATGGGGATTGGTTAGATCAGATCTTTTCCACCACCGTAATTTTGTCACTGTTACAGGTTTTGCAAAGGTGGTTTCATTGGCATTTCCTGGAAGAGGCGAGTTCACTGGCATTTTCCTTGGTCCTCGGGGCTGTAGGCATCCCTCTAGGACAAAGGTGTGATGTTGGGTACAACACGGTCTACCCCCACTTTCCCACCTGACAGATACTTTTGGTTTTCCAGAGTGTTGATGTAGGCCTGTATCTTAATATTGTACCTTACATCATGTAAGCACCCAGTCAGTTACAATATTTCTTTTCAAATTCATAGATGTCTTTCAGTATTCAAGCTCTTAAAGTGTTGTGGGCTGGGCATGGTGGCTCACGCTTGTAATCCCAGCACTTTAGGAGGCCGAGGCGGGCAGATCATGAGGTCAAGAGATCGAGATCATTCTGGCCAACAAGGTGAAACCCTGTCTCTACTAAAAAATACAAAAATCAGCTGGGTGTGGTGGTGCATGCCTGTAGTCCCAGCTACACGGGAGGCTGAGGCAGGAGAATCGCTTAAACCCAGGAGGCGGAGGTTGCAATGAGCGGAGATTGCGCCACTGCACTCCAACCTGGGTGACAAACTGAGACTGCGTCTCAAAAAAAAAAAAAAAAAAAATTGTGTTTACAGCTCTCTCTAGCACCTGCCCAATAAAGCAGTACTCTTTGTGGTGCCCAAAACAATGTCATTCAAGTCAAAGAGTGTGTCTTGTTTTCTAAATCCCAAAAGAGGTGACCAAGTGCCCTTTCCCCTGGGCCATTCTGTTCCTAAATTTTAGGCTTCCAGTGGCTAACAGGAGACCTGTTTCTTGGAGGGTCATGCAAGAGCTATTGGAATCCTTGTTGGACTCAGATGTCCTTTTGGGGACCTTTCTGAGGAGTGGCTACCAGAACTGTGCCCAGCAAGTAGCTACGCACACTGGAGTTTTGCACACAAAGGCGAATGCATTTGATGTCCTTCCTGGTGCTGTGGGGAGATGGGGAGTGTAGAAAACCAAAAAACTGAGCTCAGAAACGGAAGGCAGGCTGGGTGCAGTGGTTCATGCCTGGCATCCCAGCCCTTCAGGAGGCTGAAGCGGGCAGATCACTTGAGCCCAGGAGTTTGAGACCAGCCTGGGCAACGTGGCAAAAACCTGTCTCTACAAAAAATAGAAAAATTAGCTGGGTGTGGTGGTGTGCCCCTGTGGTCCCAGCTACTCAGGAGGCTGAGGTGGGATGAACGCTTAAACCCGGGAGGTTGAAGCTGCAGTGAGCTATGATCACACCACTGCACTCCAGCCTGGGCAACAGAGCTAGACCCTGTCTTAAAGAAAGAGAAAGGCCAGGCACTGTGGCTCACGCCTGTTATCCCAGCACTTTGGGAGGCTGAGGCAGGTGGACCACCTGAGGTCGGGAGTTCAACACCGTCTCTGCTAAAAATACAAAATTAGCTGGGCATGGTGGCGCGTGCCTGTAATGCCAGCTACTTGGGAGGCTGAGGCAGAAGAATCACTTGAACCTGGGAGGCAGAGCTTGCAGTGAGCCGAGATGGCGCCGCTGCACTCCAGTCTGGTCAACGAGAGCAAAACTTCGTCTCAAAAAAAAGGAGAGAGAAAGAAGGGGGAGGAAAGGAATAAAAACAGAAGGCATGGGCTCCAGCCCTGCCTCTCTGTGACTGCGTGCCGTTGGCTCTTGAAAGCTCTTTGCTCCTCGGTAGGAAGACTGGGAGGGTAATGCAGTACACGAAGAGGGAGGGAGACCGGAGGTGGTGCTGGTCATCGTGGCTGCTTGACTCTGAAACCATGAGGCTTAAAGCAGCAGCAGCCCTGCACCCTGGGCTGGCTCCGCTGGACAGTGGACGGTGCTGCAGCTCTTGCTGCTGGTCGCTTGTGTGGCTGTGCTCAGCTGGCATGGGCTCAGCGCTGGGCTGCCGGGGTGGGTGGGCTTCTCCATGTGTCATCTCGGGGCCTCTCCCTCCCTTTCTGTCGCAGGGCTCAGGGCTGCTCAGCACAAAAGCAGCAGCTGCCAGCTCTTCAGGCATTGACCTGGAACGTGCCTCCTGCCACTTTCCTGCGTTTTGTGGGTTAACTGAGTGCAAGCCCAGTTCCGGTTCATTGGGAGGGCTGGCTCTTTAGAGGCCGCCAGAATAACAGCACAGAGGCTTCTGCCTGTCCTTCCCCCGCCCAGAGGGACGAGACTGCAAGTGGAAGCAGCTCAGCCTGGTTCCTAGTGCTCATCCCCACACCCATTCCCCAGGGAGCACCCCCAAGCCTGGGCTGGGACCTGCAGTGCAAAGGCTCTGATCCTCTTTCCTCCCAGCCACTGGGGACGAGGCCTCTGCTGTCCTGTGGCCTCACCTGTAGCTCTGCCTGCGTGGGAGCCTGGCTTCCCCAGCGTGCTGGCCTCAGAGCCACGTGACTTGCTGAGCTCTGAGAGCACCTGGCTGGCCCTCCCCGGCTGCTTCCCGCTGCTGTGGCCTGTGGGGTTCAGCTGCCAGCGCTGTGGTGAGCCAGGGATGGGGGCACGTCACACCTCTCCTGGCTGCATTGTAAGTGGCCATCACGCAGGCCTGTGGTGCTGTCCGTGTGGGAATGAGGGATGGGTGGGACAGATGTTACCTGAACAGCTGATGTGGGCGGGACGGTGCCTTAGTAAAGATGTCCTTTCAGGCCCTGGGCCACTCCCCTCCCAAGTTCAAGCTGCACAGGAAGTTCAGCCTCAACGCGAACCCTCCTGAAGCCAGACGCTCTCCCCTCAGCTTCCGAGTTTCTCAGTTGCTGCCGGAGGGAGTGGGGCTCACTCAGGGACTGGCGCTCTTTGTTGGATTGGTTTATGTAAGCCTGTCACCACCATGAAGTTAGGATCCTTCCCCAGCAGCAGGTCCCCTGCAAAAGCCATGGGCCCGGAAGGCAGCCAGTGTGCCAGGCCAGAGTCAGGCCCCATGTTGCTGCCATCAGCTTAGCCCCTGCGGGGGTTGTGTTTCCTGCAGAAGAGTGTCAGCTCCAGGTGACAGGTGATGGCAGTTCGTCCCATCGGGTGTCAGGACGACCCCCAGCCACCCCGTGTAACTCATCCTCTCTGGAGCCAGTGTGCACCTCACATCCTTGTGGGCGCTCCTGCTTACTCCCTCGCACAATTGAAAACTGACGCTACCCTCATCCCACCCTTCATATGTGAAACCTCTGGCTTCATTTCCTGCTGAGGCTGCCACTGGGTGCCCAGCGCTGGGCTGAGGGGCCAGCGTGTGACCTCGTCAGCAGGGCTTCGCATTTCTGACAAGGACCCCCCAACATCTGCGGCTTTGCACCCCACCCAGATGGTGACTCTCTTGCCCTCCCTCTTGCTTTCCTTCCCCCGCTTCCCTTCCTGTCCCCCAACTCCCACAGAGCCTCCAGGCAGGTCCTGAGCTGCTCAGATGCCCTTTCTCTGACGGTCTTTGCCTGGAAGGAAGACCCTTCTCCGAGTGCCCGCCATTGTCATTTTGGGGACTTACTGCAGGCTGTGGGCTGAACCTGGCTGTGGCTGCAATGGGCGCCTCAGTGGGGCCCTGCCTGCCTCCTTTGCCTCTGCTGCTGGTCCTGGGTCTTAAGGAACTTGCTCTTCGTCAGCTGGGGGAGAGGCTCCACTGCGTGTTTGCAGGCAGTAAGGAGGTTTCACTTGAGGGGAACTCTCAAGCTTTTTGACCAGAGCCCCTTAGGGCAGTGCAGAAGCCCACAGAGCAGAACCTCAGGTGCCCGCACCCACGACCTTCCAACCTGAGAGCTTCCCGTGGCCTCTGCCAGGCGAGCTGTGCCCTGGGCTGCTGGCCCAGGCTGGTTCTAACACTGGAGCCAGGGCTCTTGACAGGGAGGTGAGGAGCTCTAGAAGCCTGAGCTCACGGCCGCGCTGTTCCTGCTGCTGCAGGCTGGCAACAGTGTTGGCGATACGGCTCCTGGTACTTTGTGAGACCACCTGGATTCCAGGGGTAGATTGTCTCCCGTCCCATGTGGGGCTGGAAGGGAGGTCTGGGCTGGAGTCACCAGTACAACCAGTCCACACCAGCCCAGCCCATCCTGTCCTGTCTGGAGAAGCACAAAATTGTGGCAGTTCTGTTAGAGCCGATGGACGCGTAGCTCAGGTAGTGCTCAGCAGCTGAGCTTGGTCTCAGCCCCCGCCTCCTGTTCTTCCCCAGCAGGCACCACTGCTGCTTAGACTGCCCCTTCTCTCCTGGAGGGCACTTGATCCCTTTTATTTTACACACGCTGTTCCTCCTTGACTGTTAAGTTGTCCACTTCCTCCCTGGGTCTCTGCTCTCCCTGTGGGAACTCGTCCAGTGCACCCTCCCACGTCTGAGCCGTGCCGCCCTTCCCGCTTGTGAGCACCGTCGCATTTCTGAGCCATGCTGCCCTTACCTGCCGCTGAGCAGCTTGAGCCAGAGGATTCCGGCAGGTTCCTTTTTTCATTTCCTTCACAACTTGGGGCTTGAGAAATTCCATCACCCCTGCCGTCCATTCCAGGCGAAGCAGAAGGTGTCCTCTGGGTAATCAGCCCCTCCCATCTCTGTTCAGAGTCAATCAGGTCCAGCCCCACCTGTCTCCTCTACACACAGTGTGACTGGGACTCACCAGCCACACCAGCCAAGGGTGAGTGCTGGCTTCTGGGGGCCCACATGCTGTTGCCTCCTCTCTGGGGGCAGAGCCGGCACCCAGGCTGCCAGAGACCCCCGAGGGTCAGGCCTTACATCCCAAGCAGGGTCTTCCTCCAGCCCTAGAGGAAGCTGGGACAGAAGAGTTTGCTGGCAGTGCCTGCTCCTCCACCCCGGTGAGGCTGTGGGGCCTGGGTACCAAGCCAGGAAGGAGCAGAGTGGAGGCGGATGGGCCCCTTTTGCCTGAACCCGCAGCGGCAGCCTCATGTCATGGAGGTGGCTGCCCTCACACACACGTTCCCTGCACTGCCCAGACCCTGGGAGAGACATCCTAAGAGTGCATCAGGTGCCACTGTACCCCACTGTACCCCTTCCATCCTTTCAGTGAGGTCACCTGCACGTTTTGCCAAAGTCTGATAAGTCATGGTCATAGAAAGAGCTTTCCCGTGTGCCACAGGGCTTCCTGGGCATCTGTGTGGCACACAGTGGTGGCCCCGATGCACCTGCCCTGGGTCAGACGAAGGCTGAGAACCCATCGCCATTGAAGTCGGCTTTCCCCTTTCCTTCCCCCTGAGAGCACTGTGTGTGTCACTGCGGGCAATTTTGTACTTCAATATGAAGAAGAATGCTCTTGAGAGATTTTGCTGTATTTTTTTTTTTTAGCTCATTTAATTAAAAAAAAAAAAAAAACACCACTTTGGGGAACCCGCTTCTCACCTGAGCAGTCCTGGCTAGGTCCTGACACGAGGTCACGTTTCACAGCCAGACATTCCTCATCCCTTGTCGCCTTTCTGTTCTCTAACCTGATGATTGATCTGCAGTGCTGCTGTAGTTGTTGAAGACGGTAACATGTTTGAGTCAGAAACTTTTGCAGAGATCACTGTTAACCATGGCTGACAGCTTCCCCTCGGAGGGGCTCCTTGGATAGTGCCTTTGATGTGGGGGTGTACAGCTGGGGAAACGACTCATAGGTGAATAACTTGTGGTTCCCCAGGGACTTCCCCACAGACAGGCCAGTGGTGGCTCTTGTGAGTGATGAGTGGTCCCCCTGCCTCTGGAGCTGACCCTGGACTCTTTTCCCAGAGTCTGGAGCTCTGACGCATCCTCATTTCTCTTTGCAGACGTTGGACCTTTCCAACAACCAGCTGAGCGAGATCCCTGCGGAGCTTGCGGACTGCCCCAAGCTTAAGGAGATTAATTTCCGCGGGAACAAGCTGAGAGACAAGCGCCTGGAGAAGATGGTCAGCGGCTGCCAGACAAGATCCATCCTGGAGTACCTGCGCGTCGGAGGCCGTGGTGGCGGGAAGGGCAAGGGCCGTGCTGAGGGCTCGGAGAAGGAAGACAGCCGGAAGAAGAGGAGGGAGAGGAAGCAGAGGCGGGAGGGCGGCGATGGGGAGGAGCAGGACGTGGGAGATGCCGGCCGGCTGCTGCTCAGGGTCCTGCACGTCTCTGAAAACCCCGCACCCCTAACAGTCAGAGTGAGCCCCGAGGTCCGGGATGTGCGGCCCTACATTGTGGGGGCCGTGGTGCGAGGCATGGACCTGCAGCCAGGGAATGCGCTCAAGCGCTTCCTCACCTCACAGGTGGGTGCCCATGGGGTCCTCAGATGACGAGGACAGAGGTGTGGGATGCCGCAGGCTGGGACACATCCTGGGGCGAGTGTGTCCGAAGGAGCAGCAGTGGAGTGTGGAGCCCAGCCAGATATATGTGTGCCTCAGTTTCCTCAGCTCCAAAGAGGGAATAGAGCAGGTTCTGGCTCAGGTGTTGCTGAGGAAGGGGTGAGGCCTCAGTCCCCTCCAGGAGGCAGGTGTCCCCAGCTTGGAGATGGCCTCTTCCCAGATGCCCGCAGCCTGGCCTGGTTAGTCCTAGTCACTGGGCCTATCCCTTGCTCCTCCACATATGGGGTTAATGGTTTATCCTAATTTTTTTTTTTTTTCCCAGGAGTCTCGCTTTGTCTCCACTGCTGGAGTGCAGTGGCACAGTCTAATCTCACTGCAGCCTCTGCCTCCCGGGTTCAAGTGATTCTCCTGCCTCAGCCTCCTGAGTAGCTGACATTACAGGCGCCCGCTATCATGTCCGGGTAATTTTTTTGTATTTTTAAAAGAGATAGGGTTTCACCATGTTGGCCAGGTTGGTCTTGAACTCCTGACCTCAAGGAGTCCACTCGCCTCAGCCTCCCAAAGTGTGGGGATTATGGGCGTGAGCCACCACACCTGGCCTATCCTGATTCCTGGATAGCTTTATTGTAGTTAAAAATCAGGGTTCCAGCTGGTGCGGTGGCTCATGCCTGTAATCCCAGCACTCTGGGAGGCTGCAGTGGGTGGATCACCTGTCAGGAGTTCGAGACCAGCCTGGCCAACATCATGAAACCCCATCTCTAATTAAAAACACAAAAATGAGCCCGGCGTGGTGGCGAGCGCCTGTAATCCCAGCTACTGGGGAAGCTGAGGCAGGAGAATCACTTGAACCTGGGAGGTGGAGGTTGCAGTGAGCTGCGATCATACCACTGCACTCCAGCCTGGCTGACACAGCAAGACTTCATCTCAAAAGAAAAAAAAAAAAGGAAAAGAAATCAGGATTCCTTGATTTTTTGATATTTTGGTGGGTCTTCTGACTTCTGCAGTAAATGACACATTTTGTTTTATGTAAGATAGTATTAAAGTCATCAACTCTTGCCAGCACATTCTTCTGTGAATTGTTTAGGTTTTGGCAAGACTAACTTCCCAGTTTGTTGTTTTTCTGTGACACCTGACCAACTTTTAAAATATAAACCACATCTGTGCCCAGGGGAAAGTCCCGTGTGCCCCTCAGTGGCAGTGACGGTGCATGGCGGGCCGAGAGTGACTGTCATGAGAGTCCTTCTGCCTGCAGTTTAGGGAGGAAGGGAACAGGCACCACAGCCAGGGCTTTAAAACTTAAAGCTTAGCCTTTATTTAAAGTTCAAGATGGATTCTTTGAAATCTCAAATATTACGTCTAGAATTAGAGAGGGAAGAAAGTCTGCTGATTGATAGGCTAAGATAGTTTTCCTGATGGTGATTCCACAGTGAGTGCCTGGCTGGCCGGGTGGAGAGGAGTTGGAGGGGAGCCCCGTCTCGGAAAGGGGTGTGGCGGGGTTTTGAAGACCTTGGACTGGGAGGGTTTCCTGGTGCACAGCCCGGCTGAGGGTCAAGCGTGAACCCCTCGCTGGGCACAAAAGACCTCGCTCATCACTGCTCCTGTGTTGCAGACCAAGCTCCACGAAGATCTCTGTGAGAAGAGGACGGCCGCCACCCTTGCCACCCACGAGCTCCGTGCTGTCAAAGGGCCCCTGCTGTACTGCGCCCGGCCCCCGCAGGACCTCAAGGTGTTACAGCCTCCTTTGCAGGGTCTGCTCAAGGGTCTCCTTGGTGTCGAAAGACGCTGTGCTGATACTGGAGCCCGAACCTTTTCTTTTCTTTTTTTTTTTTTTGGAGATGGAGTTTCGTTCTTGTCACCCACGCTGGAGTGCAATGGCATAATCTCAGCTCACCGCAGCCTCTACCTCCTGAGTCCAAGTGATTCTCCTGCCTCAGCCTCCCGAGTAGCTGAGTTTACAGGCATGCGCCACCACGCCCAGCTAATTTTGTACTTTTAGTAGAGATGGGGTTTCTCCATGTTGGTCAGGCTGGTCTCGAACTCCAGACCTCAGATGATCCACCCACCTCAGCCTCTCAAAGTGCTGGAATTACAGGCGTAAGCCACCGTGCCTGGCCTGAACATTTTCTTTCTTTTTTGTTTTGAGACGGAGTTTCACTCTTGTTGCCCAAGCTGGAGTGCAATGGCACAATCTCGGCTCAGCACAACCTCTGCCTCCCTCGTTCCAGCGATTCTCCTGCCTCACCCTCCCAAGTAGTTGGGATTACAGGCATGCACACCACGTCCAGCTAAATTTGTGTTTTTAGTAAAGACAGGGTTTCTCCATGTTGGCCAGGCTAGTCTCGAACTCCTGACCTCAGGTGATCCACCCTTCTCTGCCTCCCACCGTGCTGGGATTACAGGCATAAGCCACCGCGCCTGGCCTGAACATTTTCTTTAGAGTAGAATCCGATGCTGTTCTTGCAAAGACATGAAATAATGAAACAGGCCACGTTTGCAGTTACTGGAAGCGGTGCACAGCTGTGAGAGGACTCGGTGGAGGAGCAGTCGTGGGAAAATGGTTTCCTTCACTCGCTCGCTACCCTTTAATCAGAAATCTTGGTCTTTGTCCCGACTGTAAAACCCCGTGCTTGGGGTTGGCAGTAGTGTGAGTGGCTGTATCGTGGTGCCATCCTGGATGTTGAATTCTGTGCAGTGCATGCGGTCCCGGCTGCTCAGGCTTTCTCTCCTCATTTGGCCTTGTGAGGATGGCAGACCTCTGGAAACGGTTGTGCATGGCTGGGTTTGAGGTCAAGCCCTGCCTCGGTAGGATCAGTGTGTTTGGGCGCCAGGTCTCCCAGGGATGCTGCGACCGCAGCCTGCAGGCAGCTTCTTGCTGCGTGGTCCCGTGGATGCTCCTGCCTGCTGTAGAGATGAATGAGGGTGGCAGTCGGGAGGGCTCGTGGAGGCTTAAGGCTGTAATCGACAGGACGGGCGAGTTCTGTGGCTGTGACCCTAGTGGAGTTTATGGGTTTCTGCCCGATAGATTGTTCCCCTGGGGCGGAAGGAAGCCAAGGCCAAGGAGCTGGTGCGGCAGCTGCAGCTGGAGGCCGAGGAGCAGAGGAAGCAGAAGAAGCGGCAGAGTGTGTCGGGCCTGCACAGGTGGGCAGCGCGCCTGGTGGGGTGGGGCCGGGCGTGGGGGGTGCAGCATGCCAGCCTCCACTGAGTGAGTTTGTGCTCCTCAGGAACACCTAATGCTACCAGAGCCGGAAGCTTCTTACAGGGTAAACAGAAAAAAAGAAAGCATTCTCTGCTGAAAGGAGACGTTGTGGAACCAGTCTGTCATCTAGATGGCCCTGACGTGAGGGAAGTGGAAGGTGTTAGGAGCGGAGGTATTGGCCATTCCGCAGGAGGCGGGTCGCCCTCGGGATGGGACAGGACAGGATAGAATAGAAAGTAGCCATTAGGAAACGGACACCCCGCGCTGCTGGGTGTCCAAGTCGGGGTCCTTGGCGCTGCTCTAAGCAAGATGATCATCTATAACTAGCCCAGCGATTTCTGTAAGCACAGGCTGCAGAATACTTTGTTCTCTGAGGCTTGTTATGCTTTGGCCCTTGATATTACACTTCATTTGTGGAAAGAACTTTTTGATTCGTCCAGTTTACCCTTTAGGTATGTTTTCAGGTGTGTGCCTTTTTTTTTTTTTTTTTTTTTTGAGATAGAGTCTCACTCTTGTCGCCCAGGCTGGAGTGCAATGGCACGATCTCAGCTCGCTGCAACCTCCACCTCCTGGGTTCAAGCGATTCTCCTGCCTCAGCCTCCTGAGTAGCTGGGATTACAGGCGCCTGCCACCACACCTCGCTAATTTTTGTGTTTACTTAGTAGAGACAGGGTTTTGCCATGTTTGCCAGGCTGGTCTTGAACTCCTGACCTCAGGTGATCTGCCTGCCTTGGCCTCCCAAACTGCTAGGATTACAGGAGTGAGCCACTGCGCCCAGCTGTGCCTTTTTTCTTTTTTGTTTTTAAGATGGGGTCGCGCCATGTTGCCCAGGCTGGAGTGAGGTGGCCAATCATAGGCACAATCCCACTACTGATCAGTACCGGAGCTTTTTGTCCTGCTCTGTTTCTGACGTGGGCTGGTTCACTCCTTCTTAGGCAGCCTGGTGGTCCTCCGCTCCCAGGAGCTCAACATAGTGATGACGGACTTAGTGTAGACACGCCATGGGCGCAGCACAGCCCAGCACACTCCTGGGCCCATGCAGCCCTCCTGTTTCAGCCTCCCGAGTGCTGGGACCACAGGCACATGCCACCACACCCTGCACAATATATCTTTCATAGTTAGGCCTATCATTTGTATTTCTTCCCACACAGATACCTTCATTTGCTGGATGGAAATGAAAATTACCCGTGTCTTGTGGATGCAGACGGTGATGTGATTTCCTTCCCACCAATAACCAACAGTGAGAAGACAAAGGTAGGGTGGCATGTGTGTGAACTTGGTGTGTCTTCTAGGTTGTTCCCTGTAGAATTAACACAAGTCTGCTAGGTGTGGTGGCTCACACCTGTAATCCTAGTGTTTTGGGAGACCGAGGTGGGCGGATCACCTGAGGTTGGGAGTTCAAGACCAGCCTGACCAAAACGGAGAAACCCTGTCTTTACTAAAAATACAAAATTAGCCGGGCGTGGTGGTGCATGCCTGTAATGCCAGCTGCTTGGGAGGCTGAGGCAGGAGAATCGCTTGAACCCAGAAGGTGGAGGTTACAGTGAGCTGAGATTGCGCCCTTGCACTCCAGCCTGGGCAACAAGAGCGAAACTCTGTCTCCAAAAAAAAAAAAAAGAAAGAAAAAGAATTAACACACACAAGTGTCTGCTGCATTGTGAGGTCTCCTTGTGTACAATAGAAAACGCAGCCCGGAGGGGACAAAGGCCCTGGCTTCTCAGAGCCGTGGCTCACTGTTCATTGCTCATGCTCGGTGCTGCGCAACGTCCTGGGATGTATATTTTTGTAGAGATGGGGTCTCGCTGTGTTGCCCAGGCTGGTCTTGAACTCCTGAGTTCAAGAGATCCTCCCACATCCACCTCCCAAAGTGCTGGGTTTACAGGTGTGAGCCACTTTGCCTGGCCACATAGTTTTGTAGATTTTTCCTCAGAACAAATGATGCAGTTGCTGATGTGTACATTTGATAACTGTCTTTTCTGAAATCTTTCTTTAAGGTTAAGAAAACGACCTCTGATTTGTTTTTGGAAGTAACAAGTGCCACCAGTCTGCAGATTTGCAAGGATGTCATGGATGCCCTCATTCTGGTGAGTGCCTGGTGGCTCCTCCTGAGAAACGCGTTTTGAGCGTGAGTGGTGCTCTGCTCTGACTTACCACCCGTCCTGATTGTCTCTTTCTTGCGTACTGCATTGGCTGACAGCAGCGTGTCTTCCCTGGGTCACCTCTCATCTCCAGGTTAAAGAGGTATTTTTCATTTGCAGAAAATGGCAGAAATGAACAAGTACACTTTAGAAAATAAAGAGGAAGGATCACTCTCAGATACCGAAGCTGATGCAGTCTCTGGACAACTTCCAGATCCCAGAACGAATCCCAGTGCTGGAAAGGACGGGCCCTCCCCGCTGGTGGTGGAGCAGGTCCGGGTGGTGGACCTGGAAGGGAGCCTGAAGGTGGTGTACCCGTCCAAGGCCGACCTGGCCACCGCCCCTCCCCATGTGACTGTCGTGCGCTGACGCTGGGGCCGCCTGTCCAGCCTGTCCGCGTTTGTTTGGCCTGTTTTACTGAGGTTTCTATGTGGCAATGCTGAATTATCCATTAGATTTTCACCCGTTTTTTTTTGGTTGGTTGGTTTGAGATGGAGTCTCACTCTGTCGCCAGGCTGGAGTGCAGTGGCATGATCTGGAATCACTGCAACCTCTGTCTCCCGGGTTCAAGCGATTCTCCTGCCTCAGCCTCCCGAGTAGCTGGGACTACAGGTGTGTGCCACTAGCCCAGCTAATTTTTGTATTTTTAGTAGAGACGGGGTTTCACTATTTTGGTCAGGATGGTCGTGATCTCTTGACCTCATGATCTGCCTGCCTCTGCCGCCCCAAAGTGCTGGGATTACATGATCCTCCTGCCTCAGCCTCCCAGAGTGCTGGGATTACAGGTGTGAGCCACTGTGCGTGGCCCACCCCAGCATTTTTTAAGATGTATGTATTCGTTGTTCTGTTTTTCCAGGTGATTCTGTCGTAAAGTGATGCTATGTTGTTGTTACAACACCAAACTGATTTTACGGTTTTTATGGAATTATTCAGATGTCAAAATTAACTGTTCAAAATGTTCTGAATCATGTAGCTACGTGGCAGGTAACTGTCTATGGGAGAAAACACTGTACAGTCATGCACCACATAACAGCGTCTGGGTCAGTGATGGACACTTCCCTGACAGCGGGCCCACGACATTCTTGTGCAGTGTTTGGAAGCCTGGCCTGGGCTCTTGGCGTTGGCCTCTTGTAGATCAAGTAGGGGAAGTGATTGATGTTCAGTCATGCTGCTGGGACACTTGCTTTTCCAGATGAAAAACACATAAATAAAACTACACGCACCATTGAGGCTTGTGTAAGGACACTCTATGATCACACAGCAGCGGCTGAGCACACATTTCTCATGTCACTAAGCAACACATGACTGTCACTGGTTTGGAGACCCGAAAACTTAGGAAGCTAACCAATGTGCATTTCCTTGAATGGCACAGTCAGTTTCTATGACGCAGCATCTTTTAAAACCATATCATGTCAGGATGCAGCTTGGCTGGGCAAGGACATTGGGTTTTTCAGCTGGCAGTGATCATCATCTTGGGGGAAAGTTTTAATGTGACCTTAGAATTGGCAGAGTTGCATCTCTTCATAGTGCTGCTGGATTGCCTTGTGGGGGTGGAGATGTGGAGACCCCTCCAGGCGAGCAGCCCGTAGGCCGAAGGCAGTGGCAGCCCCTCACGCTGGCTCAGCGGGGCCGAGCAGAGGAGCGCGGCGTCAGTGGGCTTTTCATCGTATGCACGCTAGTGCCACAGTGACAGGCAGTTGGAGCCCCATGAGTGGACCGGACAGCTCTGCTTGGGAAGCATCAGCAGTCGTCAGCTGAGGGACAGATGGTAGCAGTAGCTGGAGGACGCTTAGGTTTTTGAGCCAAAAATCTTCGTTTGTGCACCAGATGGATGGGTCCTGGGCACCTTCTGTTGTAGACATTTCCGTCATGAATGTCCAGGTCAGACCCCCATGTCCACGTCTTCATGTATGTCCAGGCACATGTGCGTGCACACCACTCCCGGGAGTCAGTGTGCTTGGCTCACAAGGACCCGGCCAGCCACTGCGATGGCTTTCACAGACCCTACTGCTTTACGGTCTGGGTGCCATGTGAGAAGCGGACTCATCAGCTTTATCGAACGACACCATTTGTTCTCTGTTCAGTGTCTTGATTTCTGTGTCTGTAGAAATGACTGGCGATTTTGGGGAGCATCTGCAAGAGCCCCACAGCCCACACACCTGTAGTCGTCAGAACCAGAGAGGCCCAGGGCCCTGTGCAGTGGGCAGACTAACAGCTGGGGGACTCTTCAGAGCCTTGCAGGATGCGGGCCAGGCTGCCTTGAGACCTGGACCCACTTATCTGGTCACTGCCAGGCCTTCCTGTCTGGCCCACTGTGGGAGGGAGGGGACTCCAGACAGGATGAGGCCCACACAGTGCCAGCCGGACTGCTGTGGGTGTGTCAGACTACTGCCTTGCCTTGTGTCCCCCAAAACCGAATTTCCTGCTGCTCTGGGTAGTCAAGGCAGATGCCACAGTTGGCCAGGAGCCTGCCTTGTTGGAGGCTTGAGGTGGCACGGGGGCTTCCCCAGGCCAGGACTCTGCTGGGGCTCTGGGGCTGGGGACCCCACACAGTTGCTCGGAGAGGTGATTTTGGGCTGCCATGGCAGAGGCTGCCCTTTCTCTGTATGGCCCGGCCCAGTCCGGGAGGGAGGGAGGGGAGGGAGGGATGCTGGAGCTGCTATCTTGGCTCCCAGGGGCTTGGTGTCCATGCTGTAGCACATCTGTCACTGTGTGGACAGATGAGGATGAGGCTGCCACGTGCTGTGCCCTTTCCTGATGCAGCTCGTGATGCGCGAGATGCTGGAAATGTATTTAACTCGCAGCGCAGGTGTCTCTGATGTTTTCTTCACCCCATCCCACCCCCCCACTCACTAATAAAAACAGCTCCGCTCCTGGCCCAGCAGATCCTTTCCCACCGGCGTTGCCAGAGGCTGTTGCTCAAAGTGTCACAAACTCACTCTAGCCCAGTGGTGGCTTCCATGTGGGGAGGCTGAGGGCCTCCTGTGCCCACCCAGATCTTGCCAGCAGGGAGCACGAGGCACCTGCCACTGTCACGGGGAAGCTAGTACCCTTGACCAGGGGTCCTGGGAACCGGCCCCACCCTGCTGGGTCCCTGCCTGGAGCACGAGATGGACCAGAGGTGTCAGGCTGCCTGGATACGTCAGGTGCACACTCAGAGGAGCCCAGGCCTCAGACGCACCCACAGCAGATCCTCCTGTTCACAAGTCTCTGGGAGGGGAAGCTAGGCGGCCACTTAGCAGGGTCCTGTCCCATTGTCTCCCCAACCCTCCCAGAGCTGTAAGGACACTGCCCAGTTCAGCCTAGGTCCATGACCCTGGGATCCTGGGGCCGGAGCTGCTGTTTCCACCATGGCCACTTAGGGGACAAGTAGTGTGCCTGAGAGGCAGCTGTGGGTAACTTGAGTGCCCGGCCCAGTGAGCACCCGTGGGTGTCTGCCTGCAGCCTCCCCTGCTGGGGCTGGCAGGGCTGCTGGTGGAGCCCCTGGCTGAAGATGCTGGGCCCCTGCCAGGGTGGAGCCAGACGCAGCCAGCCAGATCTGGGGCAGACCCTGACATCCGCCCGTGCCATCTGCTGCTGGCCCCTGACAGGGCGGGGAGGAGCATTTGTGGGGGTGCGTGGGCATCACTGGCGTGTGGGACCCATGGCAGAAGCACCAGGGCCACTAGAACTGGGACAACTCCCGTCCCCATCCTGTACCCTCGCCTGGCTCCTGGGCCGCACCAGTTCTTGGGGACGCCCAGCCCCAGGACCCCCAGATCAGAATGCTGCCTTCTGGGGCCCATGCAGCCAAACTGCAGCAGCCCCAGGGCAGTGCTGTCCTGTGAAGCTGGGCTCCAGGGAGGGCACCAGCTGGCCACTCCCCTCCCTCCTTGGGAGTGGCAGGTCAGAGGTAGGGATCTCTTTTTGAAGACTTGTGCTGAGATCCAGGCTGTCATGGCTGGGGCAGACAGCAGCCCATCCAACAACAGGCTCCCAGGAAAGCATCATTGCCTCACACCCCAGCCCAGGACAGGCCCTTGGGCTTCCTCCTCAGGTTTGGAGCCAGGAGGCTTGGGGCAGTGTGCAATCAGCCTTGCAGCTCCACCTGCCACCGTTCTAGCCCCAGGCAGACCTCAAGTGGGCCTGCTCGCCCAAAAGGCGGATGGTGTGGAGTCTGCCTCCCCACCAAGACTGGCCCAGCCCCTCCTGTTTACCTGACTTGATGCGTTCTGTGGGACCTGACCTGGGGCAGGCGCAGCCTCAACCCTCTGATAACCTCATCTGGCCCTGTGGCCCCCTTCCCTGTGCCCGTGAGGATAGTGGTGCCCGTGTCTCCCACCCCCAGCCCTGTGGTGAGGACCCCTTTCCCAAGATGTTTCTGGCAAGGCTTTTTGGGGTCTTTTGTGGTAGGTGAGAGCTGAATACATGACTCGGGAAAGACCTACAAAGAGAATGGAGGTTGGGACCAGAGGCTGAGACTGGAGGCCAGGATGGGGGTGGAGGGGAAATGGGACTGAAGTCCCTGGGACATAGCTGAGGTCCAGCCACATCCGGGTCCCCAGGCCTGCTGTGTGTCCTCGCCAGAGGGCCCAGTTGGGAGGGGTGCATTCCTACAGCCACATGGGAGGGGGCCTGCCCTGGGGACACAAGCCGTTCCCACAGCCTTCCTGGATGTTACGCCTGGTCGGGCAACTATGGCAAAGGCTGTCGTCCACCGTTCATTCAACAGACGCTTAATGCCTCTGTACACAGGCTTTCGGCCCACAAGGAGTACTTGGAGGGGCCAGGCCCGTCCCTGGGGAAGGGAGGGTAGACCTGGGTCCTCCCTGGCAGCCACCAGCCCTAAGAGGATGTACCCAGCCCCTGCGTATGGTGGACTGCCTAGGAAGAACTGTGCCCACTTTACTAAGGAAGACACGGTACATCTGAGACAAGGGCAGAGGACACATAGCCCTTATTGGAGCCATCCTTACAAAACCAGGAGTCAGAAAGGCCCAGAGAGGACAGGGGCCTGCCCAGGCCACACAGCTCTGCACAGTGCTGCCATGGAGGAAAGCAGCAGGGAGGATCCCACCCTGGGGGGCTGCCAGGGAGGTGGGCTCAGTTTGTCTGCCCAAGGAACCCCTCATCCTGGCCTTGACAAGGGAAGGGGCTGAGCCCTGGGTGAAGGGAGGCTGTGGTTGGGGGCTCCAGGCCGCAGGGCCCAGCGTGGGTGTGTCCTGCAGCTCCTGCTGAGGCTGGACCCAGGCCTCCTTGCCACGTGTGCCCAGCTGTTTGTCTGTAGGTCCTTTGAAGGACTGTGTGCCAGGTGTGTGGTACGCCCTCGTGTGGGGCCTGTGACAGCTGTGCACCTGGTGTCTTCGTGCGCGTAGCTGCCAGCGCCTGTGCTGTTTGCTGTGTGTGCCGTGGGGTCCATGTCTATGTGGGGGTCCATATCTATGTGGGGTCCATGTCTATGTGGGGGTCCATGTGGACAGGGATGTCTCTCCAGGCCTGTGCTCTCACATGTGCAGCCAGCCCCCAGCATGCACGCGGGGCAGCATTTATTTGCACTTGTGCACATAGTAGCCAGTGAGGTAGCCCAGGATGAAGATGATCCAGAAGAGGGCCACGCCGCCCAGCACTTTCATGGCGATGCCCAGCTTGCCCGTGCACAGCTTCTGGGAGATCCTGGGGTGAGAACCAACTGGAGGTGAGCCCCAGGCCAGGGCCGCGTGAGGGGCCCCTAAGTGGACTGTGGCCATTGGTGTGGGTCAGGGGGAGGGGCCTGGCGCTCTGCTGGAGTGAAGAGGAAGCTCTCCCCACCCACAGCCAACCAGAGGGAAGGCCAAGGGCTGCGGTTTGCTGAGCCGCTGGACCGTGGGCTCCCTGCCAGGATGGGGTGGAGGGTGATGGGGCTGGCGGCAGGGGTTAGGGCAGGCGTCTCTGTGGTTGGGCAGGTTAGGCACCGGCCTACTGTGGCTGGCAGGCCGCCCCCAGGCCCCTTACCTGCGGCAGCATGAGGCCTCTTCTGTGCTGGACACAGCCCCTAGGCTGACTCCATCCCTGCTGCCGTCCTCCCACCTACTATAGTGGACTTGGCTCTCCTGGGGCTGCATGCTGTGGGGCTGCAGCAGGAGACGTGGGGCCTTCACAGTGGTGAGATCAAGACAGGTGGCAAGGCTGTGACTTCACTGTAAAACAACCGAATGGAAGGCAGTAGTCAAGACCCCCTCTGGGGCTGCTGTTAGGGGAGGGGCACTAAGGGCCAGGGCCTGGCTCCCTCACCGGCTCTGTCACCTGACTTAACAGGCGACCTAGACACAGAGTGGTTGAGTCATTTGCTCAGGGTCACACCGGGAGGATGGGACCAAGCCGCTGGAATTCCATCTCAGGCCAAGCCCTAACCTCAGGCATGTGGGAGGCCAGTGTTTCCTTCCAGCACGCTCCAGGGGCCTCCCTTCCTGGGTGCTTTTATCAGAGAGCCTGCACAGCCCGCCACCCTCAAGAGACAAGGACATTGTGGCCCAACCCAGGATGCAGCCCCTGATAACTGTCCCCCTCCTTAACCCTGCCCGATAAGGCGCCTGCTGACCTCTGGGGAGGCTGGCCTGGGGAGGGTGGGATGGGGCAGGGCAGCAGGTCCAGGGCAGCAGGTCTGGAGCAGTGGCTACAGCTAGACCGGTCCCTGCCTGGGGAGGGCAGTGGCAGCAGTTGTGTCCTTGGCCTCTGTGGGTTGCAGGCCCTCCCCCACCCACACCTCTGGGAGGGCTGGAGCTTGGGGGGCACGATGCACTGAGCACAGGGCCGGGGTGGATTCAAGGCCTCAAGGAGTCCCTAGAGAGACAGGAGGGTCGTGGGCTGGGTGGCTGCAGGACTGCCCAGCACTCAGCTCAGTGCCTGGCAGCCCAAGTGCCCACAGAGACCAGGAGACCGCAGGGACTGAGAGGAACTCCAAGCACTAGCACAGCTGCCCGGCCAGCCTGAGCCAGCCCAGACTCTAATCACCTCCTTTACCCTCTGGCCTCTGCTTCGACCTCCTATTTACCTAAGGGGAAGGGGGTACAGGGGTTGGAGGGGGTGCCAGAAATTGACAACCCACCCAGGCTGTGGGACTGGGGTTAGCTCTCCGGTCTGCTGGGCCCCCAGTGTCTCTTCTCAGCATCTGGCCCCCAGGAGTGGGGTCCTTGGGCAGGCAGTGGCAGGCCCCTCATTCTAGGGGCTGAGGCTTTGCTGGGCCCCCTCCAGCAGGGAAGGCTGACCTTCCTCCCAGGTCATCCGCACAGAGGTCTAAAGACACAAGAGCCACTCCCCTGCAAGAAGCCAGCTCAGAAATTCAGGCCCCAGGCAGTTCTGAGACTCCTGGGGCACTTCCGTGTCTGCCCTTCCCCAAAGCCCAAAGAGGCAGAGGGAGCTGTCTCAAAGCCATAAAGTGTGCCTTCAGTGGGAGCCCGGGCTCAGTGCAGCCTGGCACTCAGGCCCGGGGAGGCCCAGCCTCTACTGGAGTATGGGTGCTGTTTTCCCGGAGCATGTGGAGGCGTCAGCCGCCTACCCAAGGTTCACGCCCTCTTACCTGGTGTGCAGAATTCCAGTCTGGTCCCAGCAGCAATGTGCCAGCCCCAGTTAACAGCCATAACCGGGGTAAGACAAGCTTAATACCGCCACCCCTGCTTTCCCAAGTCACCCAGCTGTGGGCCAGGAGCCAGGGTGCAGCAGGGGATGGGGAAGCTTTTGCTTCTGTGAAAGAAGCAGCAGCCACCTCCTTCTTCTAGCCTTGACGGGATGGCTGGAGCTGCAGCAGCCACCTTGCAACCTGACATCCACGCAGCATTAGTCCCAGGAGTGCTGAGTCTCCAAGTCCACTGCAGCAGCCCATCATGGGCCTCCCGGTGGGAGGGGTCAAGCCCAGTGTATTCAACTCTGGGATCCTGGGTTCCTGTCTTGCTGACCTAGATCGCGTGGTTCCCAAGTCACCCCGGTGGACAAAGCCACCAGAGCCGGCCCTTGAGGCTGGCCTCCCTCACTTGCCCAGTAAACGTCTCTCCACACTCACGTGAGAGTCACAGCTGTGGCGGCACAAACCCATCAGGGACGCCCCTCCAGGCCCTGGGAGCCTCCCAGGTCCTGGCACCTCCTGGGGGTTTGTGAGTGCAGGAAGATCCTAGGTACACAGCGGCCCCTGCATAGACCTCTTCACCACAGCGCCTCAGGGCCCCACACTTACCCGGACAATCTTGCCTGAGGGCCGGGGCCTCTGTGCCAGGTTGAGGTCAGAGCCTGGCCGCGGCCCGCACCTCCCAGAGGGGCAGGTCGTGGGCTGAGGTTCGGTAGACGCCTCGAGCCTAAAAAAATAACCGGAGAAGCAGCCTTGCTAAGGGCTGGGAAGGGAAAGTGGCTGGGGTCGGGGGTCCCCAGCGGCCACCAGGAGCCGGGCGGGCAGTTCCGGGCCTGGCCCCGCTCCGCGGATTAGGCCGGTGGGGGTCAGTCCAAGGCACGCCCCCAGCCCCCGCCAATTCTCAGCCAGCAAGGCCGCGCACAGGCCCACCTGCCCACTGTGGCCGCACCGGGAAGCTGCAGCCCGGACCCCAGCGCGCCTCACCTGCGTCCGCGCGTCTCTGGGCTCCGCAGGGGCCGGGCCTGGGCAGGGGGCGAGGGCGGGGGCGGGGCCACGCGAGGAAGGGCTAGAGCCAGCAGCCGGGAGGCACCTGGTCCGGAAGGGGGCGTGGCTAGAGTGGTGGGCGGGGCCATGCGGGGAAGGGCTGGAGCCAGCGGCAGGGAGATGTCTAGTCCAGAAGGGGTCGGGGGCGGGGCGAGAGGGGGCGGGGTCATGCGGGGAAGGGCTGGAGCCAGCAGCGGGGAGGTGCCTGGTTCAGAAGGGGCCGGGGACGGGGCGAGAGGGGGCGGGGTCATGCGGGGAAGGGCTGGAGCCAGCAGCGCGGAGGTGCGTAGTCCAGAAGTGGCAGGGTGCTGGGCGAGTGGGGCTGGGGCCTGAGGCCGCCCAGCCCCGGGGCCTGGAGGTGCAGGGGGCCGGACAGGGTCTGAGGGCTACACTTCCCGCCCGCAGACGGCCCGCCCTCGGGGCCTCCAGGGTCCCCGACTTCCTTCACCCCTGCTGGAGCCGCTACGATGCCACGAGCCCCCCAGCCCCGCGGGGACCCGGCTGCAGCGCCGACGAGACTACGGGAGGCTCTGGGCGCGTCTGGGTCTGAATCTTGGGTATGGAAGACTCGGTCGCGGGGACCGTCCCCCTCCGGGGCCTAAGGGGCATGGCGCCCGCACGTGGCCCACGCTCGGTGCTCGCGGCGGGAAGGGAAGCGGGTGTGGGTGGGGAGCAGAGAAGGGCGATGGGGAGAGCCCCTTCCGATTGTGTTCAGGCGCCCAGAGCCTGCGAGGCGCCGGGGAAGCGTCAGGGACCACAGACACCGTTGCCGTCCGTAAAACTTTCCTTCCAGGACCAGGGGGATGGGAACAGAGCCCCCCACCCTCACCATCTTCCAATCCTCCTGCAAGAGAGTGCCCCAACCAGGAGAGGGCCAGGACAGGAGGTCACAGACCCCCTCTGTTCAGTAGGTGTGTGGTCTGTGCTGAGTGCTGGCTGGACACCCCGGCTGAGGCGTCTGGCAGCCTGGGGCCTCATGGGGACCTGTTAGGAGCTAGGGGCACAGGCTGGTGTGCTGACCCCCAGTGAGTGAGCTTTGGAATGGGGAGTGTCGTAGTAGTTCAAGGTCGCAGAGGAGAATAGGCCCCCACGTGGATCCCAGAGAAGAAAAAGGTGGGACAGTGCCAACGCCGGGTTTAATTCTAAGTCTGAGAACAGGACTCATGGTGGGGGCGGGTGGTTCTGGAGCTGGGCCCTGGCCTCTGCTGGGCTGACCGTATTTGGGCGCCTGGCTGGGCCTACTTGGAGGTCCCCTTCTTGGTTTTGCTGGGCAGGAAGGCCTCTGACTGTTGAAGCGGGGGCACTTTGACGCCTTTCTGCTTCAGCTGATTGTGGTAGTCGCTTCTCTCTGAGATAATTCTCTACACAAGAAACACAACCGTGGAGGTGGCCTTCGCAGTTCCTCACCTTGGCCTTGAGGCTGGTCTGCCCAGTTCATGCCAGCTGCCCGGGACACCACCCTCTCGTCCTCTAGAGGGGCTCGCTGCAGCAGGGGTGTGCTGGTGAATACTTACAACCGGCTCTCCAGCGGGGAGGAAAAAGCAAAACTACGCTCGGCTTTGTGGCGTTGCCAATTTCTGAGGTGGGAATACTCCCACGGCGGCTGATTTTCAGCCACGGAAGTGAAGCCACAGAACGCGGAGCCGGGGCAGGTGCACACCACCAGCCCACAGAAGCCTGCACTAAGTCCCCTCCTCAGCCCTCTTAGAGTTGTGAGGAACCCCAAACTCCTAGAGACCTTTGAGGTCGTCACATCTGTCCCTCAAGTCCTTTCTGTCCTGTGCATAGGGAACGTTGTCCCCACCCCTCTTCCAGTCTCCTCTCTGGGCCGTTGCTGGTTTGTGTCAGGTTATGGCAAACAAGCAAAGGTGCTCTTCCCTGGCTGCTGTGCAGTGGGAATCCTCCCTCCATCCTCTGTCTTCCCTCTTCTCTTCCTCTTTCCCTCCCCTTCCTCCTCCCCTCCCCCAGACAACAGTACCAAGGCCACAGAGATCTCTGCCCACATTACAGCTCTGCTGGAAAGGCACTGTGTGGGGCCCACCTGCTCTGCAGAGGAAGGGAACCAGGCCCCAGGAACGTGGGTGCTGGAAGGTCATGGGCACACACTGGGGTTTAAGGGCAGCCCCAGAGGGCAAAGTGTGGGTCTTGGGACCAGAAGCAGTTGCTGGTGAGAGGTGACCCCTGTGTAGCACATGGCCCCACACAGAGCCACAGCCGGTGCCTGACGCCCAGATCTCTGAGTCTCACGACACCTTGCAGGTAAGCATGCGCTGTCCGTCACAGAGGGAGGCATCTATGACTCAGAGAAGTGACTGTGTGGCCCACAGCTGGTGGGTGGTGACCCCCTCATGCCCAGTGACCCCAAGGCCTGAATTATTTCTCCTATACCCCTCTACTTCTCCGAGGCCCCTGCTTGGGGACCCCTGGTCAGGAAGGAGCCCAGGAGGCTGTAGCCAGGGTGGGAAGAGTCTGCGCCAGGGCCCTGGATCAGTGGGTGGGGATACCAGCGGTGGGACCAAACTGGACAAAGCGGGGGCTGGGCTCCTGCTGCGGGAGAGTCTTCATGACCCGAGCGGCTTGTTCCCTGTCCACAGCGCTCAGGATGGGTTGTGGTGGTTACTGCTGGTCTCTGATGCCCCTCCCCCTTTTTGCTGAGAGTGGGTAAGACTCCCATGCCATGTCCCCACCCACCTTAGGATGATTTGGTCCCCTCTGCCTGAGCAGAGAGAAAGGGGGGTCCTGGGGTCCGGGTGAATAGGTGACACAGCTAGGATGAGAACACAGTCCCTTGAATCTAACCTAGGCCCCCGCCCCACCCCCTACCCCAGTTGTGGCCTAGGGGGATGGGGCCCGGATGGAGGCAGCAGAGCTCAGGGGTGTACCTGCAGGGCTTCCAGGATGTCATTGTCAGAGATCTCGTTGGCCAAGGACTTGGTCCCGGTGATGCTAAAGGTGGCCTGGATGATCTTATTCCTTAGCCTCTCGAGCTATGAGCAAAGGGACAACATTGTCACTCATCTTTGCCCACGAAGGCACCTGGCCAGTGGGCTGCACCCCCCAGCACCTTATTTTTTATAGGCCAGGAAGGAACTTTTCATGGCTTTAGAAACTGGAAACGGGGGCCGGAGGAGTCAATGTGGGCTGCCTGAGAGCTAGGAGGTGCCGGATCCAACCCCTGACCCTGCGCGGCCCAGCCCCAAAGCCCAAAGGCTCTTTCACACCACCTGGGCTTTTCTAATTGGAAAGTAAAACCTACCCACACACACACACACACACACACACACACACGCACACACACTTTTTTTTTTTTTTTTTTTTTGGAGACGGAGTCTCGCTCTGTCGCCCAGGCTGGAGTGCAGTGGCCGGATCTCAGCTCACTGCAAGCTCCGCCTCCCGGGT
Source organism: Chlorocebus sabaeus (assembly GCF_047675955.1). Taxonomy (NCBI): domain Eukaryota; kingdom Metazoa; phylum Chordata; class Mammalia; order Primates; family Cercopithecidae; genus Chlorocebus; species Chlorocebus sabaeus. The sequence goes on from NC_132923.1 coordinate 133,060,805, forward strand.
TTACGCCATTCTCCTGCCTCAGCCTCCCGAGTAGCTGGGATTACAGGCATCCGCCACCTCGCCCGGCTAGTTTTTTGGTATTTTTTAATAGAGACGGGGTTTCACCGGGTTAGCCAGGATGGTCTCGATCTCCTGACCTTGTGATCCACCCGTCTCGGCCTCCCAAAGTGCTGGGATTACAGGCTTGAGCCACCGCGCCCGGCCCACACACATATTTTTAAACCAAGAAACCAAAATAGTACAGAAGCTGCACGTAACCCCTGGACCTTCCTCCACTGCCCAGGGGAGCTGCAGTGAGTGGACTTCCTGGCCCTTGGCGACACACTCACTTTAGGCATTTAACAGTGTGCTGCTGGCCCTTCCTCCTTTCCATGCTGACTAGGAGGCGTCTGTGCCACGGACAGCAGCATTGAACCTGGCCCCTGCGCACAGACCCGGAAGGCGTTCCAGTCTTTTGCTGCCATGAAGATCCTTGTCTGCCTGTACACTGCAGCCACCTCCCCAGAGGTAGCTAATCATGCCTCCCAGGAAGCTACAGAGGAAATCCCTCCAATCTGCACCCCAGGAGCCTCAGAAAGAAACCCCTGGAGTTATGCAGCACGATCAGCACCCGTTCCTCGTCCAGAAACCCTGACGACGCAGAGGTGCCCAACGGGAGCCAGGCCCGAAAGGCTCAGCTTTGCCTCCGAGTGGAAGCACATCCACACTGTCACTTGGACAGGTTTAAGTAACAGCAGGAATGTCATGGGCCCCTGGCCTGTGTGAGGAGTGGATTCCTTTCCTTCTTTCCAGAATTTATTGAGTGCCCACTTTGTACAAACATCGTGCCAAGTGCTGGAGGTCCTGAGGCCACAAGGGACTGGGCCTCTGTTCTGGGGGTGCCTCCCCAGGGTAGAGGTTGGCAGCTACCCAGGGTGTCCAGCCTCACTTCCCCACATCCGTGGGGCCTCACCATCAGGCTTGGCGCTAGTTCCTGCTCACCCGGACTTAGCTTCAGAGTTTTTCTCAGCTCAGCTTTCCAGGCTCTACCAGGTCAGTGCACGCTGGTGCACAAATGGACACACCTAGACCGCCTCTGGTCTAATGCTTTCACCAGGACTACGGCTGGATCCCAGACTGTTTTATCAAGGGATACCAGGGGTGGGTGCCACAGTCTGACCCAGCCGGAAGGAGGCAGGCTCAGGCAGGAAAAAGAACACAGTTGAGCTGCTGTTGGCATTCCTGGTGGGAACATGACTTCAAAAGCCTCCATACATGACCTTGACCTTTGCTTAATTTTGGATTCTAAATCAAGGTCAGGGCCAGGCATGGTGGCTGACACCTGTATTCCCAACACTTCAGGAGGCCAAGGCAGGCAGACTGCTGGAGCCCAGGAGTTCGAGACCAGTCTGGACAACACAGTGAGACCGTTGCTACAAAAAGTTTCTAAAATTAGCTGGGTATGATGGCACAGGTCTGTGGTCCCAGCTACTCAGGAGGTTGAGGTGGGATGGTGATGGCTTGAGCCTGGGAGGCCGAGGCTGCAGTGAGCTGTTGTTCCCCCACTGCACTCCGGACTGGATGATAGAGAAAGACCCTGCCTCAAAAAAGAAAAAAAAAAAGGTCAGCTCTTTATTGATTTCCTTTTTGGCATGGGGCCTTCACAAGCAGGGTGCGCTCTGGCCTTGCTCACGTTTAATGTGACGCCCCAGTGGGGTCCTGCAGTTAAGACTGCCTGGTCCAAATCCCAGCACCACCGCAAAGCAGGTCTGGGGTCCAGGGGGACTGTTCATCCTTTCCTGCTTGTCTGTTAAGTGAGGATCATGATAACTACTTCATAGTTTGGTTAAAGGAGCCACATGACTTTGATACCAAGAAGGTACTTAGAATGGTGCCTGGCCCAGCAAGCACACTATGACTCAGAGAGGGGTTGATAACACCATTCCTCTCAATCCAGGAGCCCTCCTCCTTTCCAACCAGTGAGCCATCCCCTTCACAATGCAAGCCAAGACCCGCAGCCCTGCCTGCGGGGCTCCGCCCACCACTGCCATTGACGAATGCTTCTAGGGTGATCCGTCGCACCCTCACTCCATCCTCTACCCACGCTTCTTGAGCGTCAACTCTGTGTGGGTGCTGGTGTACATGGCAGAACCAGCCCAAGCCCCCGTGTACTCAGAGCCCAGTTCTACCTCGGTGGGCAGTGGGCAATGGGCAGGGGCCCGGGTGCTTGGCCACCAGCTGCTGGGACAGACCCTCAGGAGGAGGGGCTGGGCATACCCTGGACTGGGAACTTTCCAGGGCCACGCGGACCTGCTGCTCCGCCTCCTGAATCATCTCCTTCTTGCTCTGCAAATCCTCCTGCAGCTGCTTCCACCTCTGCAGGTGGTTCTGGTCCAGCTCCACCTGCTCCTGCAGCTGGCTGACTTTGCTGTCCAACTCGGAGATGACGCGGTCCCGCTTGGTGAGCTTTCTCTCCAGTTTCGACACTTGCTGGGGACATCCGGGGAGGACAAAGAGGCGGGGTCATTTCATCCAACCTGAGTACATGTGATACCCGTCCACTTTTTCCTAAAAGATGGCCGGCAGCCAGGTACAGTGGCTCACGTCTGTAATCTGTAATCCCAGCACTTTGGGAAGCTGAGGCGGGTGGATCATGAGGTTAAGAGATCGAGACCAGCCTGACTAAGATGGTGAAACACCGTCTCTACTAAAAATACAAAAAATTAGCTGGGCGTGGTGACACATGCTGGTAGTCCCAGCTACTCGGGAGGTTGAGGCAGGAGAATTGCTTGAACCCGGGAGACGGAGGTTGCAGTGAGCTGAGATCACACCACTGCACTCCAGCCTGGTGACAGAGCAGGACTCTGTCCAAAAAAAAAAAAAAAAAAGGCCGGCAACTCTTGCTGGGTCCCTCCAGTCCAGTCTGGGCCCAGCGATTGCGAGGAGCTTTCTGTGCAGACGTGGGGCCCAGAGACATGTCGAGTGGCATGCTACCTAAGTTAAGGGACTCTGGCTGGGCTGTGAAGATGCTCCAGCCCCGTCTTGCCCTTCACTGTGTTGGGACTTACAGCAAGAACAGTGGCCTGGCTGGCCATGTAACGACACCCAGGCTGTCACCTGTCGGAGGAGCTGGTTGTCCTTCTCAATGAGCCCCATCATCTCTTGGTGTTTCTTATCTTCTCGGAGGTTGGAGAACTGGAAGGAGACAGAGGGGTTGGCATGGAGGTCTCCCAGGTTGAAATAACAGACTGAACACTGGCATCTAACTTTTTCCCTTCCCCAAAGCTCCCTAAAATAATAGCAGCGGGATTTCTATTGAAGGCAGGGAGAAGAGGAGAAGAAAGAGGACTAAAAATATTTTGGAGAGTTTGAAGATGGCTGAGTGGTATCTGACATCCCAGATCCAAAAAAGCCAAGTAGCTGGCAGTAGGGAAAGCAGAAAACAAGCCCAATTCACACTTGAGTTCCTTAAAGTCTCAGACATTGTTGGCCCAGGTTCTTCTAAAGATGGAGACTAAAATGAGGATGACTGGTGGAATGTTACTTCAGAAGTGAAGAGCCCTAGGCCATGGTGCAGTGGCTCACACCTGTAATCCCAGCACTCTAGAAGGCTGAGGTGGGTGGATCACTTGAGCTCAAGAATTTGAGAGAAGCATGGGCAACATAGATCCTGTCTCTACAAAAAATAAAAACATTGGTTGGGCGTGGTGGCGTGTGCCTGTGGTCCCAGCTCCTCAGGAGGCTGAGATGAGAGGATCACCTGACCCTGGAGAGGCTGAGGCTGCATTAAGCTGTGATCACACTACTGAACTCCAGCCTGGATGACAGAGTGAGAACCCATCTCAGAAAAATAAAAATAATAAAGGAAACAAAAGAAACTGTCCATTAAAATGCCAAAGCAAAGCACACTGCTCTGCCCAGGGAGCATGGAGTGGTCACCTGTGTGCTCAGAGTCCAGTCAACTTGAACATTGGAGCAAAGCTCCCAGATGAATGAGAGACCAAAAGCCAACTTCAAAAGGGAGCTTGTGACCAGGCGCGGTGGCTCACACCTGTAGTCCCAGCACTTTGGGAGGCAGAGGTGGGCAGATCATGAGGTCAGGAGATAGAGACCATCCTGGCTAATGTGGTGGAACCCTGTCTCTACCAAAAATACAAAAAATTAGCTGGGTGTGGTGGCGGACGCCTGTAGTCCCAGCTACTCAGGAGGCTGAGGCAGGAGAATGGCGTGAACCCCGGAGGCGGAGCTTGCAGTGAGCCAAGATTGCACCACTGCACTCCAGCCTGGGTGACAGAGCAAGACTCTGTCTCCAAAAAAAAATAAAAATAAAATAAAAGGGCCGGGCGCGGTGGCTCAAGCCTGTAATCCCAGCACTTTGGGAGGCCGAGACGGGCGGATCACGAGGTCAGGAGATCGAGACCATCCTGGCTAACACGGTGAAACCCCGTCTCCACTAAAAAATACAAAAAATTAGCCGGGCGAAGTGGTGGGCGCCTGTAGTCCCAGCTACTCGGGAGGCTGAGGCAGGAGAATGGCGTGAACCCGGGAGGCGGAGCTTGCAGTGAGCTGAGATCCGGCCACTGCACTCCAGCCTGGGCGACAGAGCGAGACTCTGTCTCGGGGAAAAAAAAAAAATAAAATAAAATAAAATAAAATAAAATAAAATAAAAGGGAACTTGTAGGAAATAGGAGTGGTGCAAGAAGTTAGAAAACTAACAGTATGATGAACGCTGTCATCGAGGGAAGAGAAGATACTGCAATTGTGAATCCAAACATGAGTGAGCTTCGAAAAATGAAAAATGGAACATTCAGGGAACATCAGAGTAAAATATTATAACAAAATGAAAACTCAAGAGCCGTTGATAAAGTTAAGGAAATCTTCAGAAAGTATCTGTAAAAGACAAGGAGACAAAAAGGAGGAGATAACAGATAAAACAAGAGCAGGACAGGAGGTCCAATCGCCAAATAATTGAGAGAAGGACATGAAAAAACAATAAAACCAAATAAAATTCCAGAACTAAAGGACATGAGTTTCCAGATGGCCCCTGAGTGCTCGGTACAACAGATGAAAATACGTCCTCAATAAAGCATAACTCTGGGTGGTTTCAGATCACCCGGGACAAATACAGATCTTACAACTCTCCAGAGAGGAACAACCATCCCACAAAGAACCATGAACGTCTTTGGACCTCTCATCAGCAAACCTGAAAACTGTAAGACAACAGAGGAATGCCTCTGTGATGCTGAAGGAAAATGGTTTTCAGACGGGAATGCTATATCCAACCCAGATGTTGCAAGGGTGTACAGTAAGGACATTTGCCAACATATCGTGTCCCCAAAACTTTACCCCCTTTCATCCTTTTTTTTTTTTTTTGAGATGGAATTTTGTTCTTGTCGCCCAGACTGGAGTGCAATGGCACAATCTCGGCTCACTGCAACCTCCTTCTCCTGGGTTCAAATGATTCTCCTGCCTTGGCCTCCTGAGTAGCTGGGATTACAGGCACCCACCACCACACCCGGTTAATTTTTGTATTTTTAGTAGAGCCGGGGTTTCACCATGTTGGCCAGCCTGGTCTTGAACTCCTGACCTGAGGTGATCCACCTGCCTCAGCCTCCCAAAGTGCTCAGATTACAGGTGTGAACCATCGCGCCTGGTCTCAGTCATCCTTTTTGATAAAACTACTGGAGGATGTGCTCCACCAGAAATAAGTGAACTGGGCAAGAAAGCAAAAGATATGGGATGCAGCCGTTTTCAAGTTGTGGTTTATGAATCTTAGTACTGTTCTGTAAAACTTATTTGAGTGTGTGTGTGAGACAAATAACTGTCCCGATGATGTCAGTGCAACATGGTTGTGAGAGGATGATATGGGGAGCAGGGTGGATGGAAAGGCTGCCCTTGTGTGTGCTGGGGGGTGACAGGGGAGGAAAAAAGGAAGCATTAAATAATGTTAAGATGGAGAAAAATCTAGAACGGGCATTATGAGCATGCTATTTAGAGATATGGAGATAGATTCATAAAGAATGTGCTGGAAGAATTTAAAATGATGCCTTAGGAGAGGGCAGATGACAGGGAGGAGGTCAGAGGCTCCTGGTTTTCATGACAGGCCTCGTGGAACTATTTGATCCTTTAAGCGATGTGCATCAATAACTTTGATAAGAATAAAAACTTAAAACACTTAACAAAAACGACAAGAGTGGGCTCAGTGGAGTAGCAGTCTCTCTAAGCACAGAGAGCGCCTTCTCACCCCCAGGACTCAGGGGCCAGGAGATGCTTGAGGAGAGGCCAAGAGCACAGTGGCTCAGGAGACAGCAACACATGCTTCCAGCCCAGGGGCAGGGCAGAGCTGTGGCTGGACACATGGGCTCCAGCCTCCCACACACCTGGGGGAATCCTGGCGGGGCCGCTATCAGCCACACAACCCTGGGCCAGCTGCCTGGACGCCCCAGGCTCAAAGTCTCCATCAGTAGATGGGACGGGTGGCGCCTGCCCCGAGCTGCTGGGGGTTAATGAAGTCTGGCCCGTGCTCACGGAGCGGAGGCCGGTACTAAGCGCACGGCCACCTTGTCGGTCATGGCTTGTAGCTGCTGCTTCCGCTCTCGAAGCTCCTTCTGCAGCGTCTCATTTTCCCTATTGATCTTCCGCAGTTGGGATTCTTGGAAATCCAGTTGTTGTTGTAAAGACGCAATCACTCCTGGGCGCAGAGGCAGAGGCGGTGAACAAGAGCAAGCAGGGGCAATGAGGGACCGGAGAGGGCCGGGCCACCACGCCAGCTGGGAGGGCTCTGCGAGCCTGGGTGAGGCTGCTGACACCTGCCCCTGCTCCAGCTCACTGACCAGAGCAGGCAGCGTCTGGGCGTCCCAGCTCCTGGGCCAGGACCCGCTGAGTGGCCAAAGCCCAGTCCCCTGCCAAGGCCCTACCTGTTGCGAGGGAATATCTGGTCCTGGTGGCCTCCAGGTTGAACTGGAAGTCCAGGATGACCTGCTCGTACTCCTCCAGCTGGGCCAGGAGCTCCTCCTCAAACGACTCGGCCAGGGAGGAAGCACTTCTCCTGGGGATCTCCTCTTCCTCTGGCAGCTCCCTTTCCTCGGAGTCCTCATCCCTGTCCCCTTCCTCCTCTTCCTCCTCCTTGCGTCCCTCCTCATGTACAGCCCCCATCTGGCTCACACCTCCCCTGGCACCCGTGTCCTCCACCCCCTTGGGCTCCCCTTCCAGGCCCTCGTCCTCCTCGCCACCTCCCAGGTCCAGCTCCTTGCCCCTCTCCGGTGCTGCAGACTCCTCCTGCATCTGCGAGATGGGTAGGGCAGGGGCTGGCCAGGGCTGCGGGGCACCCCCAGGGTGGGGGACTCTAATGCTCATGGCGGGGGCACCGGGGAGGACGCCTCCTTCCAGGCTGCTGCAGGGTCCAGGGAGCGGGGGAGCATCCGCCTGGCAAGGTCACCAACAATGGCCCAGGCACTGTGGCCTCAGTCATGGGTCCTCCCTCTGTCAGGAGACTGCACCTGACCTGTGACTTCAAGGCGTTAACAACCCACCCACCTCACCTGCTCCCCTGGAGTGGGGGCACCCCAGGTCAGGGCTGCAGTAGGGACACTTGGGGCCTGGGCCTCTTAGCTGAGCAGCCTGGGTGGCTTCTGGGCCAGGGTCCCCCACTGCGTGCCCGCTCTCCAGGCAGCCCGCACCTGCTGCCAGTGCTGCAGCTCCTCATCTCTGGAGAAGGCCTTCAGGAGGCTCAGCCTGCCCAGCTTCAGCGAAGCATCTGAGAGCCGCTCCTGCAAGATGCCCCGGGGACCCTCAGCTTTCCAGCCCCTCCTGCAGCACCCGAGGAACGGACCACTGCCTGTCCTGGAAGGGACAGTGGCCTTTCATGTCTGGGGAGGGGACCTGCATCCTCCTGCCAAGGGGCTGGGGGATGTGGGTGCTGTGGCAGTGGAGGGCACAGGAACCTGTGGATGGGCAACCCTGGGGGGCAGAGGCGCTCTAGGCAGCCCCAGAGCAGCCCCCGGCAAGTGGCCTTGCAGTAAAAGACAAGGCCTTGGAAGTCAGGGAGCCAGCCTTAGACATGCCCACAGTGCATGTCGTTGCCTGGGTGCCCCACCCTCAGACACCCACCAGTAGCCTGGGGAGGACAGAGAGTGGAAGCCCCTGGCTGACCACCTTTCCCTGCCCCTGCCCTGTGTGTCTAGGCAGCCTTCCCTTGAGGCATTTAGGGCATTTGGGATGGTCAGAGGCCTTCCCCCTGGTCCCTGCTTCATCTCTGGCCCTCAGCATAAACTCAGGCTGTCTCCTCAGGTATGAAAGAAATCAGGTCTTGGGAAGATCAGGTGACCACCGCTGGGCACAACACAGACCTGCCACATCCAGTCCTCTGCCCAGACCTAGAGGTGGAGTAGCATTCCCACCCCCACCCCAACCCCATCCCCAACCTCACAGCGGGGCTCACAGCCAGAGAGTAGGGAGAAGGGATTCCTGGCCAGGGCAGGGTAGTCCAAGCTACCACTGCCCACGATGCACACGGCCAGGCCTGGGGAATCTGCCTGCAGGGTGGCCTCCATGACCCAGGATTTCAGAGGTTAGCTCAACCCTCATTTCATAGATAAGGACTCTGAGCCCAGACAGCGCCATGCCTTGCCCCAGGCAGAAAGCAAGACAGAAACCAGGTGCAGGTGCCTAGACATCCGCTCACAGCTCTCATTTGTCATTTTGCGCCTCTGTTTGCCTCTCCCCTGCCTGTTGCATTGGCTCACGGCTCTCATTTGTCATTTCATGCCTCTGTTTGCTTCTGCCCTGCCTGTTGATCAGAACCCTGAGAACTGGTCCATGTTCCAGCGAGGACCTGGTAGGATCCAGGGGGCCTGGGGGTTTGCCAGGGGTCTGTGTGTCACCAGCAGTTTTGGATGCTTTGGAAATGACTGTCTTAGAGCTCTGCACTGTGCCCCGCTGGGGCTGGCTCACCCTCCTGCCTGGAGACATGGATGCCTCTTGGCCTTTGCCTTTGAGGAGGCATTTCAGCTGCGTCTTCAGGGCCTCCCTCTCCTCCTGGAGCAGCAGGATCTCCTCGTCTTTCTTCTGAACCTGTATCTCCAGCTCGGACAGGCAGTGATCCTGGGCAGAAAACCAGGGGCAGTCCCCATGGGCCATGCAGCCACACAATCTTCCCCCAACCTGCCTCCAGCCCCCCCAGAAGGAGCAGATCTGCTGTCCTGGGACCCCAAAACCCCATGGTCCCAGGGATTTCAAGATGTGTACTGCAGTAAAGAGCTAGCACTACACATCTGGAGACCAAGATGTGCCAGCTCTTTGCTGCAGCCATGCCTGGCACCTCCAGCGCCTCTGCACCCATCCTAAGAGCAGATCCTAAATCCTCCTCCCAGGAGTTGCAAGGCAGCTTCCCTTTCAGACCTGGCCCGTGGTCTGTCCTTGCACCCCGCTATACCACAGGACGCCAGTCTTCTTTGCAGTCCCCACGCTTAACCGGTAATACCCTCCAAGCTTCCCTAGGGGCTTGTTGGGGAGCTCCTCAAACTTTTGTTCTCAGAATTTCAACTCCCTCAATTCTTCAAACTTAAAGACAAAAATAAAGATGTTTTCAGGCAAACAGAAATTGAAAGAATCTGTCACCAGCAGATCTGAACTTAGAGAAATACTAAAGGGAGTTCTTCAGGTGGAAGGAAAATGATCCTAACAGAATATTCTGGAAGGAAAGATAACTAGAAGTTCCCCTAAATGTTTGGAAAGTAAGTGATAGGCTTCTGTGTCGCCAGTGGGTCAAAAAAGAAGTTACAAACAAAGCTAGAAACATTTTAAACTGAATGAAAATGAACATCAGGACACATCAAAGCTCGTGGGATGCAGTTAAAGTTGTGATTAACGACAAATTTACAGCCTTAAAATGCATATACCGGGAGAGCAATGGAAAATCATTGATCCAAGTATCTATCTTGGGAATTCAGAAAAAGAACTAAAAATTAATCCTACAGAAAGTAGAAGAAAAGGAATAAAGTTAGGTGTGAAAATTTATGATATAGGGAGGGAGAGAGGAGCAAGGGGGAGAGAGAGGAGAGAAGGATAAAGCAAACGTGGCCACATTTAACATCCGGGGAATGGAAAGGTACATGGGAATCTTTATAGTATGGATTCTTACCCCTTTATGCCTGCAATACAAAGTTAAAGGGAAAAAATGTGCAGAAATCACATTTTATCACCCTGGTCATGGTCACCTGAGACACTCTCACGTCTCAAAATAATTCAAGGACTGCTGGAAAGGAGATCTGATTTCCTGTTGGAGCTGCCGAGTTTACACAATGCCAGCTGCAAACTTGTGGCAGGTGGCTCTCTTGCCACCAAATGAGAAGAGTTCATCTATGACAGCCCAGATGAAGGCAGAGATGAGATAAAGGAAAGCCTGACGAGCCCCTTGGAGCTTCTGGAGGCAGCCAAGCCTGCAGCCCTTCCCTTGGATGGTTCATGCACATGACCTGGTAAATCCCCTCCCTGCTGCCTGCATGAATAACAACAGCGTATCTGCCTGACTTTTGTCTAATGGTACACTCAGGCCATGTCTCAGAAATGAAGTTGCTTGATTAAAGGGTAGGAACACTTTTAAAGCAGTGAAATCTCTAATAATGTACAGGTAGAGTAGGGGGAGTAAACAAAATGAATATCATGGACCCACAGGAGCAGGAGCTGGGACTGTCAAGCCCCCTTGTGTCTCCATGCAATTATATGACCCCTCCCCCCCAGGTCTCTGTGCCCTGCACCAACTCGCCAACATTTTGTGACTCATGTCCATAATTTTCATCAAAACTTTACCAGCTTCAAAAGAATGCAGAGAAAGGAAACAGACACTAGAGAAAAATCAACAAAATCTAAAGCTGATTCTAAGAGAAGGTTATTAACATTGATAAAACTCCAGCAAGACCAATGGGGAAAAAGAGAAAGGAGGCACAAGGCAGCCACGTTGGAAATGAGACAGGCTGTCCTTACGCTGCCCACGCTGCTGCATAAAGGATAGTAATTATCCTTGTACTATGTACAGCCTTAGGCTGATAAATTAAAAAATTTATATGAAATAGATGCATTCATAGAAAGACACAGAGCACAAAACTGAAATGAGGAAAAAGAAAATCTGGATATGTTTCAAAGGAATTGAATTTGTGATTTCTTTTTTTTTTTTTTTTTTTTTTTTTGAGATGGAGTCTCACACTGTCGCCCAGGCTGGTTGATCTCAGCTCACTGAAACCTCCTTTTCCTGGGTTCACACGATTCTCCTGCCTCAGCCTCCCAAGTAGCTGGGATTACTGGCACCTGCCACCATGCCCAGCTAATTTTTTTTTTTTTTTTTTTTTTTTGTATTTTTAGTAGAGATGGGGGTTTCACTATGTTGGCCAGGCTGGTCTTGAACTCCTGACCTTGTGATCCGCCCGCCTCAGCCTCCCAAAGTGCTGGGATTACAAGGGTGAGCCACTGTGCCTGGCCTAATTTGTGAGTTTTAAAAGTGCTCCTGCGGGGGCCCAGTGCGGTGGCTCACACCTGCTATCCCAGCACTTTAGGAGGCCAAGGCAAGAGGATCACTTGAGCTCAGGAGTTCGAGGCAAACTCGAGCAACATGGAGAGACCTCGTCTCTACAAAAAAAAAGGAAAAAAGTTAATGGGCATGGTGGCATGTGCCTGTGGTCCCTGCTATTCGAGAGGCTGAGGTGGGAAGAGTGCTTGAACCCTAGGAGGTCAAGGCTGCAGTAAGCTGGGATCACTCCACTGCACTCCAACCTGGGTGACAAAGTAAGACCTTATCTCATAATAAATAAAATAAATGAAAACTAAAAGTGCCCCTTTAGATGGAGCCTGCAGTGAGCTCTGATCGTGCCATTGCACTGCAGCCTGGGCAACAGAATGAGACCCTTTCTCTAAATAAATAAAGGCCAGGCGCAGCGGCTCACCCTGTCATCCCAGCACTGTGGGAGGCCAAGGCGGGCAGATCACGAGGTCAAGAGATTGAGACCATCCTGGCCGACATGCTGAAACCCCGTCTCTACTAGAAATACAAAAATTAGCTGGGTGCAGTGGCGCGTGCCTGTAATCCCAGCTACTTGGGAGGCTGAGGCAGGAGAACTGCTTGAACCCGGGAGGCAGAGGTACCAGCGAGCTGAGATGGCGCCCCTGCACTCCAGCCTGGCGACAGAGCGAGACTCCGTCTCAAAAATAAATAAATTAATTAATAAAATAAGAGTGCTCCTGTGAGGAGTCTCCGGACACAGACTCCTTCAATGGCGAATTCTTCAGAATTTAAGGAAGAAACGGCATCAATCTTATACAAACTCTTACAGAGAATAGAAAAAGAAACAAGGTGCCGGGTGCAGTGGTGCTCCCAGCACTTTGGGGGGCCATGACGGGTGGATCACTTGAGCCCAGGAGTTCCAGACCTGCCTGGGCAACACGGGGAAACCCCATTTCTACAAAATACAAAAGTAGCCAGGTGTGGTGGTGCACACCTGTAGTCCCAGCTACTTGGGAGGCTGAAGTGGGAGGACTGCTTGGGCTCAGGGAGGTCAAGGCTGCAGTGAGCCAGGATCACACCACCACACTCCAGCCTGGGTGACAGAGCGAGACCCTGTCTCAAATAATAATAATAAAGAAAAGAAATAAAAAGAAGAAAAGTAACTGTTTTCCAGCCTTTTCTTTCATTTTAATGAAGCCAGAATAACTGTGATACTAAGATTTGATAAGGGAATTACAAGACAGTGAAAATATAGGTCAGTCTTTCTTATAAATATAGATTTAAAAAGTGACACTACAATGAATCAACTTGTACAGAAATCAAGCTGGTTATTCCTGTTATGATTTTTATTTAGAATACATTCTCTGAAGTAGAGTCTGTGGGTGCAAAGATGTGTGAATGGCTGGAGGTCATGCGTGCCAGTGAGTCTGAGTTCCATGCCGGCATAACTGCCACCCACTGGGGTGAGGATGGACAGGAGTGAGGAGCTTTGTCAAAGCAGGGGGTCTGGAGGTCATTTTCAGCCATGGGGACCTGCTTGATGCAGCTAACCAGATACTAGAACCAGAGCCTGTCAGGGGGCAGGGCTGTCCTCCCAGCCGGAAGCAGAGCGAGGGAGTAGGGAACTGGGATTTGCACCCTCTCCGCCAGTACCTTCTCATGGATGACTGAGAGGTACCAGGGCATCCTCCTTCTCGAGCAGCTCTGGGATGCGACTGAGCTGCTGGTGACCGGACTCAAAGTCTGGGATTTGCTCTTCTTCCTCAAGTAATTGAACTCGCAGGCGCTCTTACTGAAGGGAAGGAGGCGCCCTGTGGCGACAGCAGGGGCCGAATGAGAAGCCAGACCCTTCCCTGCCGAGCCCCTCTGGCGTCCTGGACGACAATGTCCACCCTTCTGAGACTTCCCTCGGAAACCCCCGTCTGCCCAGACGGACTCCCATCTGTCTCCTAGCTCTTGTCACCTCACTTTGAGGACACAGTGTGATGCTGCTGTGAACACGATGGGGCGCCCACACCCAGCCCAGTGCATGTGCTGAGGGAGTGAAGGAAGGTGTGGAAGCTCCGGCCAGGACACCCAGGACAGAGGAGCCAGAGCTGGGAGTCAGGACAAGGGGGTCATCCTGATGCTGTCCCTGCATACCTGGTTGCTTGTCCCCTCCTGGGGCCTTAGTTTCCCCCCCTTTTTTTTTCTTTTTCTGAGATGGAGTCTCACTCTATCTCCCAAGCTGGAGTGCAGTGGCACGATTTCAACTCACTGTAACCTCTGCCTAACAAATTCAAGCAATTCTCTGCCTCAGCCTCCCAAGTAGCTGGGATTACAGGTGCCCGCCACCATGCCCAGCTAATTTTTTTTTTTTTTTTTGTATTTTTAGTAGAGGCGGGGTTTCACCAGCTTGGCCAGGCAGGTCTTGAACTCCTGACCTCGTGATCCACCCGCCTCGGCCTCCCAAAGTGTTGGGATTACAGGCGTGAGCCACTGTGCCCAGCCCAGTTTCTCCATCTTTAAACTGAGGGGAGGGAGGGGATTCTCCACCTTCCTGAGCCTGAGGGCATCTGGTCACTGCAGACTCTAGGTTTCCTCCAATTAAGGCAAGAAAGGAAACACGGTGCTGTGAATTTCCTCTTGGTAAATGGAAACACGCACTCCTGTCTGCCGGAACAGTGTCCTGAGGGGTCTCTACCCACAGTGAGGGATGCACCCATCAGCCTCTGGGTAAGGGCCGAGGGGACAAAACTTTCAACTACGATTTTTCCTAAAGACAAGGGGCCATGGTCCTGGGGGGAACTGCAGCCTAAGCTGTCAGGCAAGGCAGGGCTAGTTCTGCATAAGGGAGCCCGGGGGCCTTTCTGTGTGACTCCTCAGGAGGCAGGCAGTCCTGGAAGGGAATTCCACATGGCATGAGCAGCGACCCTGCAAGAAGCAGGCCTCGAGCTCAGGGGCCCAGCAGGTGCAGGCAGAGGTCCTAGGGGCTCCCTCACCATCCAGGTTCATGTCCGAACCCCGCCTGGCCAAGAGCAGGTCCCGGGTGCCCCTCCAGGTCTCTGAGCTGTTGTCAATCTCCCAGGACAAATCGGTCTCGGTGGGTGAACCTGCAGAGTGTTAAAGATGCCATCTGGTGACTGCTGTGGTCTCATCTCCCCAAGAACTCCAGGGCGGACTCTTATTTATCCTTAAGCACCAGGTAGGGGCACAGGTAGCTTTTTTTAATGGATGCATGGGACTGAGCAAGGGGCTGAACCAAAGGGTGGGCTTCATCCTCCTGCCTGCCCTGGTGTCTCTGCCTCAACAGACCCAAGTGTGGCTGAATTTCTCTAGCTGATGCCCCCTGTCCCCTGGAGGGCAGACCCCATTTTCCTTCAGTAAAAACGTGCCCTCCTAAAAGTCGAACAGAAGCTCCCTCACCTCCAGACCAGCCCATCCAAGGCAGACCCTGTTTCCCCTAAACCATCACAAAGCACCCCAGTGGCAACTGCCTACGAGCAGTATGTAGACGCAGACCCCATGCCCAGGACACCGTGTGGCCCCTCAGCCTCCCCAGAGGCCTGCCCACAACAATCCCTGGTCCTGGAGCCCTGGCCGCTGTGGAGACCCCCTTGCTGAGGCGGGGGGGGAGGGGCATGAAGCCTAGAAAGGTGGGGGCCCTGCTTCTGCCTGGTGCTGGCTGAGATTCGTGGATAGCACGGGACCCCCTCCCCACAACCCCCACCTTGGCCTGGCTACTGGTCACAGGAATTAAGCTCAAGCTCGCCACCCCTAAGAATGGTGCCTTGTGTGGGGACATGGAACCAGTCCAGGTCCAGGAGCAGATGATGGGATAAAGCCTTGGCTCTGGGCAGCGTCCCCCAGGTGACCACGGAGCTTGGCAGCTGCCTGCTCTGAGCCTCCTGTTCTCATCAGAGCAGTGAGGGGTTGGACTGGAGAGCTGCTGGGGCTCCGCAGGGGCACTGTCCCTAATGAGCTATCTGGCTTTATGGGATTCTTTCCTGAAGCTTCCAGAATCTTCAACCATCTCCACTCCCCTAGCCCCTGACCCTACTGAATTTTTAGTGGGTGAGACAATAGAAAAGCAAGAAGTCTGGGGAGACAAATCATAATCACAGTGGCCAGGAGAAGCGGGCCTCCCTCCCCTGCAACCTCACTGCTGCCCTGGCTCCCTGCGCACAGGGCGGATTTCCAAAGCAGCAGCTGGGGCCACCGTGGAGGCCAACTCTGGTGGCTGCTCGCAGACTGAAGGGTGCAGCAAGTCCTCCCCAGGCCCCTCAACTCTGATAGGCAGTTTCACAGGCGGCCCTGGTGGGGGGCTCTTACCACAGCGGGACATAGATGTGGCCCTGGTGCTGAACTGGGGGCAGTGAGGACGCCTGGGGAAGACCCTTCGAAGTTCCTCCATTTTGGACATGAAGCTGGTGAGGCTGGTGGCATCCTTGGGTTCACTCTGGCAAAGCGGGGAGAATAAGACAGGTGCAGAAGGCCCCTGACTCTAGGCCAGCCCATCCAAGGGCAGACCCTGCTTCCCTAAACCATCACAAATCACCCCAATGGCAGGTGCCTATGAGCAGTATGTGGACACAGATCCCACACCCAGGACACCGTGCTGCCCCTCAGGCCTCCCCAGAGACCTCCCCACAACCACCCGCTGGTGCGGGAGCTCTGGCTGCCCACTGAGAGCCTCTTGGGGACCCTGAGGCCTAGATAGATGGGGGCTCTGCTTCTGCCTGACTGACAGCTGAGATTCACAGACAGGCTCCCCTACACCCACATATGCTGCTGGTCACGGGCACTAAGCTACTGTCCCACTGAGGTTGAAAGGGCCTGCGTGTGTGCAGGCTGCAGCGGTGTGTCCCCTCCGTTCCCTCTCCAGCACACTGGATACTCAGCAAGAGCCACGCAGACCCACTTTAGAGACCATAACCTGGCCGGGTGCGGTGGCTCACGCCTGGAATCCCAGCACTTTGGGAGGCCAAGGTGGGCGGATCACCTGAGGTTGGGAGTTCGAGACCAGCCTGACCAACATGGAGAAACCCCGTCTCTATCAAAAATACAAAAAAAAAAAAAAAAAAAAAAAATAGCCGGGTGTCGTGGCACGTGCTTGTAATTCCAGCCACTTGAGAGGCTGAGACTGGAGAATCACTTGAACCCGGGAGGCGGAGGTTGTGGTGAGCTGAGATCGCGCCATTGCACTCCAGCCTGGGCGATAAGATTGAAACTCCATCTCAAAAAAAAGAAAAAAAGAAAAAAGAAAAAAAGAAACCACAGTCCACTAGGTCCAGGCAATGCATTCAGCCAGGAAGCTGCCAGGAACTGGGGTGACCATCTCGGGCTCCCCTAATACACGGTGGCACAGTGTACCTGTCCGGCTGAGGTCCCCTTCCACATTTTCTCCCCTTCACTCTCCTTTTCAAGATGCACGTCGGGAGTCTTGGGGCAAACTGTGCATCTTCTCCCCTTGGCCAACCAGAGACACCGGGAGCCAAGGTCTGCAAGAGGGGAGGACTGGCCCAAAGCAGCTAACCCAGAAGAAGCCAGTGGCACGTGGGGACTAAGGCACCAGGCCCTTCAGAAACGGAGAGGACCTCAGGGCTCTTTCCACCACTAGCGCTCAATTCGTTGCCTGCCTGGAATCCCCCTTTGGTAACCCATCACCAGAAGGCCTGTGGAATGCTTTGTGGGCTGACGGCTCCATGGGTCCTTGGGGAGGAGGAGAAGCAGGTCACCTCAAGGCCCGTGGCAGCCCTCCTCCCAGGACCCCATACCGTCTTCCTGTAGTAGCGGCTGATGGTCTGGACTGACTTGCTGAGCGTGTGTGGCTTTTGGCGCAGTTTCCATTCTGGGCACTGGGCGTCCCGGCTGGCCACGCTCTGGAGGAGCGCCAGGCCCCTGGCCATCGAGCTGGACATCAAACTGTGCCTCTCAGATGGGCTGGCCTCCTTAGGTAACATGAGGCAAAGACCAAGTGAGCTTTGCTGCCTGAATGTGGACCTGAATGAGGACAGGCCCAGCTCTTCCCGTGGATCTCTTCAGCCTGGCTTGGGGTATTGAGGGGAAAATGGCCTCGAACATGAACCTGCTAGCTGGTCCAGTGGGAGGAGATCAGCTTCCAGAGCTCCAGGTCCTGTAGGCTCCTGGGAGCAGTGGTGGCATCACAGATGTCTCCATAGAAACCGTTATGCAGCAAAAGGGCCCCACGGCTGGATGTGCTGGAGGCCAGTGCTGTGACATCAGGTTTTTGAGAAGAGCAAAGCTCAGTACTGAAGGTTGGCTTCTGGGCTGGGTGCGGTGGCTCACTCCTGTAATCCCAGCACTTTGGGAGGCCCAGGTGGGAGGAATGCTTGAACCCAGGAGTTATTTATTTATTTTTTTAATTAGCCAGGCATGGTGGCACGCACCTGTAGTCCCAGCTCCTCAGGAGGCTGAGGTGAGAGGATCACCTGAGCCTGGGGAGGTTGCGGTTGCAGTGAGCTGTGTTCGCGTCACTGCACTCCAGCCTGGGCTACAGAGTGAGACCCTATCTCAAAAAAAAAAAAAAAAAAAAAAAGTAAAGAAAAGAAAAAAGGAAAAGTCAGCTCCCAAGGACAGAGGAGTCCAGCTCAAATCTGTCTCCACGTGCTGGCTTGAAGACAGTAATTGTATTAGAAAAGGTTTAGGGGGTGGGTTCTGGGATTAGAACCATTTGGTGAAGAAATTCCTGGAAGAGAGAGAGAGAAGTCTGGCTCCCTGGGAATGATTTTCCAGGCTTCAAATGCCTACCTCAGGACATCTCTTAAGGAGAGAAAGACAAAACCCCTACTTGCAGAAGCCTTGATTGGGGTCTGAGTGGGAAGAAAGCCTTCTCTGCTTGCTGACTGAAGGAAATTTGAAGGGAACCTGCCCCTCCACGCCTGTGGGTATTTCTCGTCAGGTGAAGATGAGAGACTGAGAAAAGAAATAAGACACAGAGACAAAGTATAGAGAAAGAACAGTGAGCCCAGGGGACCGGCACACTCAGCATGCGAGGCCCTGCACTGGCGCCGGCCTCTGAGTTCCCTCAGTATTTATGGATCACTGTTTTTACTATCTGGGTGAGGGGGGTGTAGCAGGACAACAGGGTGATGGTGAGGAGAAGGTCAGCAGGGAAACGTGAGCAAAGGAATCTGTGTCATGAATAAGTTCAAGGAAAGGTACTGTGCCCGGATGTGCATGTAGGCCAGATTTATGTTTCACTTTACACAAACATCTCAGTGTAGCAAAGAGTAACAGAGCAGTATCGCCGCCAGCATATCTCGCCTCCAGCCACAGGTCGGTTTTCTCCTACCTCAGAATAGAACGAATGGTCAGTTTTCCATTGAGACATTCCATTCCCAGGGACGAGCAGGAGATAGAAACCTCCCTCTTTCTCTCCTCCTCCTCAGCACAGACCCTTCATGGGTGTTGGACTGGGGGATGTAGGGTCTTTCCTTTCCCACGAGGCCGTATCTCAGGCTGTCTCAGTGGGGGCAAACCATGGACAATACCCGGCTTTCTCGGGCAGAGGTCCCTGCGGCTTTCCACAGTGCATTGTGCCCCTGGTTAACAGAGAATGGAGAATGGCGATGACTTTTACCAGGCATACTGCCTGCAAACATATTGTTAACAAGGCACATCCTGCACAGCCCTAAATCCATTAAACCTTGATTCAATACAGCACATGTTTCTGTGAGCACAGGGTTGGGTCTAAAGTTACAGATTAACAGCATCTCAAAGCAGAACAATTTTTCTTAGTACAGATCAAAATGGAGTTTCTTGTGTCTTCGTTTTCTACGTAGACACAGTTACAATCTAATCTCTTTTCCCCATAGAAATTCATGACCCCATCCTTTCCAATATGACTTTATAAAAAATATTTACCATCCAAAAATCTCTTTCAGTTTTTTGCATCTAAATATAAAAGTACAAAACAGGCCTAGTATATATTTGAATTTTTTACCTACAGTCATATACCAAATAATGAAATTTTGGTCAATGATAGACCAAATGACAGACCAATACAATGGCAGTGTCTTAGGCATCTAATACTGTATTTTGGCCGGGTGCGGTGGCTCACGCCTGTAATCCCAGCACTTTGGGAGGCCGAGGCGGGCGGATCACAAGGTCAGGAGATTGAGACCATCCTGGCTAATACGGTGAAACCCCATCTCTACTAAAAATACAAAAATTAGCTGGGCATGGTGGTGGGCGCCTGTAGTCCCAGCTACTCGGGAGGCTGAGGCAGGAGAATGGTGTTAGCCGGAGAGGCGGAGCTTACAGTGAGCCCAGATTGCACCACTGCACTCCAGCCTGGGCGACAGAGTTAAGACTCCGTATCAAAAAAAAAAAAAAAAAAAAAAAGAATCTGATAGTGTATTTTCACTGTACCTTTTCTGTGTTTGGGCATGTGTAGTACACACATACCATTGTGTTCCAACTGCCTACAATACTCAGGAACATGCTGTACAGGTTTGCAGCCTAAGCAACAGGTATAGCATATAGCCTAGGGGTGGACTAGGCTGTAAACCACCTAGGTTTGTGTGAGCACACAGTATGATGTCTGCAGGATGATGAAATTGCCTAATGATGCACTTCTCAAAACATATCCCTGTTATTAAGTGACACATACTGTGTTTTAATAAGAAATAAAGCACTCTTAACCAGCCTCAAATACTGAGAAAGAATTCTTGCTTTGCCAATTTCTCTTTTGGCGATTATTTTGTAGTCTTCCACATGCAATTTCTAATTGTTTTGGGGACTTGGACCATACGAAATGTTGTCACATTGGCCTGAGGTCCAGCGTGTTTGAAAATCACATGTATTGTGCTTTGTTTTTACATTGGTCTCTGAAATGCTGTTCAGCAGACTCCTCGTCTATTAAACCACTCAAGTCGATTTCTGGTTCAGTTACCAGAAACTCATGGTGACAGTTTGATCGATAGAGAAGCCAATATTAAATAGAAAGCTTATCTTGGGACCGACATTCAATCTATACAAACAAATCAAAGCCTCTAGTCTTGTCACTTCGTGTGAAAATGGCTAGATTTCCCCCAGATCTAGAAGGTATGTTTGGAGCTGGCTTAAATGCAGGCCAGTGGCTGTGGGCGGAGGATTACCTAGGTGCTGAGGCAAGAAACTGAAGGCACAAACTGTTTCAGTATAATAAAGAAAATAGAATAAGAATAGTCATAATATAAATTAGATATAGAGATGATCATGAACAATTATCAATCATTATTATAAACATTTTAATCATTAGCTTTTAATATTACTCTTTGTTGCATTACTAACATAACCTAGAAGTAACCGGCAGGTATAGAGTCAGGTGCTGAAGGGACATTGTGAGAAGTGACCTAGAAGGCAAGAGGTGAGCCTTCTGTTACGCCTGCAATAAAGGCCGCTTGAGGGCTCCTTGGTCAAGCGGTAGCGCCAGTGTCTGGGAAGGCACCTGTTACTTAGCAGATCACGAAAGGAAGTCTCCTTTCCTTGGAGGAGTCAGGGAACACTCTGTACCCCCAGCTTCTTGTGGAAGGCTGGATATCATCCAAGCCTGTCCGCAGTCACCCAGAGGCCTAAACCCCTCCCTGTGGTGCTGTGCTTCAATGGTCACACTCCTTGTCCACTTTCATGCTCCTCCCGTACTCCTGGTTCCTCTTTGAAGTTCGTAGTAGATAGAGGTAGAAGAAATAGTGAAAATCTTAAAGTCTTTGATCTCTCTTGTAAGTGCAGAGAAGAAAACGCTGACGTATGCTGTCTTATCTCTCTGCTTAGGCTACCTAAAAGGGAAGGGCCCCCTATCCTGTAATCATGTGACTTGCTTCACCTTATCAATCACTTATAAGATTCACGCTCCTTACCCTGCCCCCTTGTCTTGTGTGCGATAAATATCAGTGAGCCCAGCCATTTGGGGCCACTACCGGTCTCCGCGTCTTCATGATAGTGGTCCCCCGGGCCCAGCTGCTTTCTCTTTATCTCTTTGTCTTGTGCCTTTATTTATTACAATCTCTCGTCTCTGCACACGGGGAGAACACCCGCTAAGCCCCATAGGGCTGGACCCTACAAGTGGCACCCGAAAATGTATCTCAGAAGCGAGGCAGCCCTGGAAGTTTGGCCATTGCAGGGGGCAGAGTGTGTGTGTGTTAGCTACAGGTATCTCCTGCTGCGTCCTCATTTCCCAGAGCAAGGAGTGGGTGGGCCAGTGTGAAGTGAAGGTGGAGTGTGAAAGGCACATGTGCGTCTATTTGCTACCTAGGCCTAGGGGTCGTGTGAGCTCGGCATCCCTCGCCTGGACCCACACCTCCCACAGGTGTTGTGTCCTTGTACTAACGGAAAAGCAGCCTGGGCCTTCAACTTGCGCCTGTAGTCCCAGCTACTCGGGAGGTTGAGGCAGAAGAATCGCTTGAACCTGGAAGGCAGAGGTTGCAGTGAGCCGAGATAACGCCACTGCACTCCCACCTGGGTGATAGAAGGAGACTAGGTCTCAAAAAAACCCAAAAACCAAGAACCAAAAACACAACAACAAAAACTAAGTGGAAAGTCAAACACTAACAAGCCTAAGATTTTTGGTTACTGTAAAAAAAAAAAAAAAAGTTGTAAATTGCAAAGTCAATTTTATTTTCTTAATAAGAAAATAAAACCCTCTTGCCAATCGGGAAAATCCTGTGGGGAGAGCGACTCCACTTGGAGATAATGGGCCCAGAGAAACCGCCTAAGGTGGGGCGGTGAGCACCTGGGTGCAGGTGCATCTGAGACCCGTCAGATCTCCACGCCCCGCGCAGGCTCCGCCCCCACGCCCAAGACCCCGCCCCTCGGTCGGAGCCCCGCCCCGCTTGAACCTCCTTCGACTTGGCCCCGGCTCTGCACCGAAGGTCCCACCCCTGTCCTCGCCCTGCTCTGCCCCCGCGCTTCCGCATCCGGGTTGTTGCGGGATCTCACGGGCTTTAAACTGCGGCGCCGCGGCGCGCGGGTGCGGATCCCCAGATGGGAGCTGGGGATGGGCCGGTTGCCCGGCGGGTGGCACGTTGCCGCCTGGGGCCCCGGAGACCTTCACCCGGCCGCCTACCCAGGCGGGCCGGCCCTGCCCGTCCACTGGCCGCCGAGAGTCCCCGGCCTTGGGCCCCCAGGGCCGCTGACTGGCCTCGGTCACCTCTCGGGGAAGACTCCCGCGTCTCCATCTGCCCCCGCAGGAAGGGACCCTCTTCTCGCCCGCGAGGCTTCTCCAGGTGGGATCGCCCTGGCCCCTGGCCCTAAGGGACCCGCCCCCTCGGAGACCACTCCAGCTCGGAGGGACCCACTCCAGCCACCGCTGCACGCGGGAGCGCTCATCCTTCCCACCTGCTCAGTCCCTCCTCCTTCTCCTGTGGGACCACCAGAGACCCCAGCTCCCCGCTCCCCAAGTGTGGGGCCTCCGACGCGAACGCCTCTGCTCGCAGGGCGGTGAGCGCAGATCCCACGGGGCCCTCGGTCGGGGGTCAAGGCTGCCTCCGTTTCCATCCCGGACCCGACAATGGGCCGGAAAAAGAAGACTTTGCACGACTGCGCGGCGGAGTTCACCGACCTGGTGGTGAAGCAGCCCCTGACTGAGCACAGCGACTCTGGGGACATGTCTGTGGTGGAGACCCTTTCCTGCAGGGCCTGCGAGCTGCCTATGCGCGTGCCCAGGGACCGCATCCTGGAGCACCTGTCCTCGGACAGGCACTGCAGGAACCGCAGACTCATCCGCAGCACGGCCTGCGGACGCCCATTCTCGTGTAAGTGTCAGTGCCAATGCTGGTATTTCAGGAGACATCCCAGCGGGCAGCCGGCTATTTTAGGATTCTCTGCCCTGCAAAAGTTTCCAAAGTATGTGGACAGGCCGCCTGATGACACGACGTTTACAGGATCTGCTAGTGGCTTGCCCACCTGGGGAGTAACCCTGTGAAGTCTTGCAGTTTTGTTAAAGTGTGCGTGGCCACCCGCATGCTGCCTTATCACAAGCCAGATACATACTGGTCTGCAGGGTGACTCCCCACTCTTGATCCTCTGAGATGATTGTGGACTGGGTGCTGTGAGTCCTACCACTTTGTTTAAATGAATGTGTCTTTTGTCCAGCTCAGCCGCCTCGGATCTCATTGCCACCGGCCTTCCCGCACACCCTTGCCACCCGCCTTTGCTCCCTCAGCCTCAGCCTCAGCTCATTCTCTCAAGCAGTCCCAGCACTGGCATGGTACCTCCTCCCGCCGTGGGCCGCACGTCTCTGCTCCCTGTCAACCCTACTGCCATCAGCATCACCACAAGTGACTTGTCTGCCCAGGAGGATGCAACACCAACTACCTCCACCGGCCACCTTTCAGTGTTTTCTGCTTTCCAAGTAAAGACACCAGCAGTGCCCTCAGAGCGGACCAGCCGGAGATTTTCCGAAACCTCCCTCCCATAGGGTGCTCCGTGGAGGAGGCCTGAGATGCTCTCACGACTTTGGAGCCAGGGTGGCCGACCACCTTGGCCTGGCCATCTTTGGGGTGGGCTTTGGGAGCCCAGCACTGCTGCCGAGTGTGGTGGATGAGAACGGCTGCTGCTTGCTGTACGTGGTGGAGGACCAGCTGTGTGGCGTGGAGCGAGCCTTCAGGGCTGAGCATTTGGGCAACACCAGAGTGGTTCAGGAACAGGATGCGGACATTGTCCTCAACGACCAGCGGTACGGTTTCAGTTGTCAGCAGAGGTTCACTGAACACCTGCTGTGTGCCGGGGCACCGTCCTGGGGGCTGGAGAAATGGCTCTGAATGCTGCAAAACCCCCATCCTTGTGCTGCTGAATTGGGTGCAGAGGCAGCTGAGTAGATCTCAGTACATCAGTAGCAATAAACTCTGTGGAGAGAACTTGCGCCGTCGGGAGAGGGAGGCTGGTGGGAGTGCTGTTTTAGGTGAGGTGGCTGGGGAAGACTGAGGAGGGGGCATTGGAGCAGGGACCTAGGTGGGTCAGTGAGATGGCCATGGGGGTATCTGGGGATGAGCACACTCTACAAAGAGGACACTGAGTCTTCTCCAGGCCTTGATGTAGCCGAGTGGCTGTACCGGCAGGAATGGAGTGAACTCAGGGTGAGGGCTGGGCAACAAGGTCCCAGGCTCAAGGAGCCTGGGGGCGACCCAGAGGCTTTGAAAGCCACCAGGGGTTGGTTTGGTTTGAAAGCCACTCAGGGGGCGGAGGAGAAGGACGCAGGGACACCAGTGAGGGGTATTGTGGGGCCAATGAGGCATGTTGGGCTTGGACCAGGGCATCAGTGTGGCTGGATTTGGGATATTTTGAATGTACAACCTTTGCGATGGGGTCCTGGCTTGCTCCCTTCACTGGAGCAGCTGGGTGTGACATGTCCACCCTGTTCAGGAGCAGTGTCTCCAGCAGCTGGAGCAACATCTCTACTTGCTGCTCACAGGGTGTAGACGGGCCCACAGCAAGTAGATGGGCTCCCGGGCAGCCACCCAGCCCTGGGGTCAGGTGCAGCCCCTGTGTTGAGGCCTGGGCTGGGCACTGCCTGGTGTTTCGCAGAGCTGACCAGTGCTGCTCACAGGACAGGCCTGGCTCACCTTTGGCATGTCCAGGTTTGGACCTGCTCTTAATAGCGTAGTAAGGGGAGCATTTGACCCCAGCTTGTTAACGTACGTGGAGGGCTCTGAGCGTATCAGCTGGGCAGTGTTGTATCTCAGCAAAGCCTGTTGTCACTGTAGAAGAATGTTCGTGAATGTTATCGCTTTGTGTGTGTTTTTGGAAAGTTGGCAAGTTTTATTTTATTTATTTATTTTATTTATTTTTTGAGACAGAGTCTCACTCTGTCGCCCAGGCTGGAGTGCAGTGGCACAATCTCGGCTCACTGCAAGCTCCGCCTCCCGGGTTCAAGCGATTCTCCTGCCTCAGCCTCCAGAGTAGCTGGGACTACAGGCGTGCGCCACCACGCCTGGCTAATTTGTTTTTTTTTTTTTTTTTTTTTTTTTTGAGATGGAGTCTCGCTCTGTGGCCTAGGCTGGAGTGCAGTGGCCAGATCTCAGCTCACTGCAAGCTCCGCCTCCCGGGTTCACGCCATTCTCCTGCCTCAGCTTCCCGAGTAGCTGGGACTACAGGCACCCGCCACCTCGCCCGGCTAGTTTTTTGTATTTTTTAGTAGAGACGGGGTTTCACCGTGTTAGCCAGGATGGTCTCGATCTCCTGACCTCGTGATCCGCCCGTCTCGGCCTCCCAAAGTGCTGGGATTACAGGCTTGAGCCACCGCACCCAGCCGCTAATTTGTATTTTTAGTAGAGATGGGGTTTCACCGTGTTAGCCAGGATGGTCTCGATCTCCTGACCTCGTGATCTGCCTGCCTCAGCCTCCCAAAGTGCTGGGACTATAGGCGTGAGCCGCTGCACCCGGCCTGCAAATTTTAGTTTCAGTTATCTTGTGTGGCATCTGCTTTAGGCAGGTTTGCACACTTCACTCGGGTATCACATTCACAGAGTGCGCATATTCACACATGAGACACACAGCAAAGTGCCCGAGTTAGTGTGTTTTTACGAACTGCATGCACCTGTGTGGCCAGCCTGGAGATCACAGTCCTTGGAAATCCCTGGGCTCCTGTCCAGCCCACACCTGAGACTGACCTCTGTAGGCTGAGGAAGGGGAGATAGACTCATTCTGAGGATCGTTTTTTTGAAAGAGTCTTGCTTTGTCACCTAGGCTGGAGTGCAGTGGCGCGATCACAGCTCACTGCAGCCTCAACCTCCTGCGCTCAAGTGATCCTCCCACCTCAGCCTCCTGAGTAGCTGGGACTACAGGTGTGTGACACCAAGCTTGGCTAATTTTTTTTAGTATTTTTTTCTAGAGACTGGTTTTTGCCATGTTTCCCAGGCTGGTCTTGAACTCCTGGGCTCAAGGGATCCTCCTGCCTCAGCCAAACCTCAAAGTGCTGGGATTACAGGTGTGAGCCCCTGCATCTGACCCTGAGGATCTTAATAGAATTTGACTCACGGAAGCCTATTCTGTGACTTGGCTGGAATCTGTATTTTATTCCTCAAAATTAGCAAGTTAAATTCTGAAGTAAGTCATACTGGAAATGTTTTCACAATTTACTTTGTTGAGGCCTTTTTCTTGTGTTATTCTCGTGCCTGAGATGGTTTATAGAGTGGTGTTAGCAGCATGGATTTTGAAATGTTCTAGGTCTCAAAGCACGCTCTTAACATTCCGCTTTATTCCTGCAGCGTCTCTGGAGTAGTTGTGTGCTCCCCGCCGGAGGCAGCTTCTGAAATCGTGATGCGTGCTCTCCGAGCAGTACGGGCCAGGCCACTCTGTCCACCCTCATGGTCACACACTTGTGTTTCTAGTGGGCAGTACCTGTCCGCTGATGTGGCCCTGTGTCTGGTGGGTTTGCATGAAAGGAAAAACTACTGGGAAGTCTGGGAAGGGCCCTGTGGTCTGGTTAGCATTCCTGGATTGTGTTCTTGAAGATGTGGGCTCCTGGGAATGCTAATTGGTATCATACTGGGGAAGGGAGAGTTTGTTCTTCAGGACATTTGGGGAATAAAAACAAGAAGTTAAGTAGAAAAGGTAACTAACATGGCCTCCCCAACTTTATATGTTATATTTTTATACACCTAGAATCTGGCGTCTCCCAATCTCTGATGGAGTCTCACTCTGTCCCCCAGGCTGGAATGCAGTGGTGCAATCTCGGCTCACTGCAACCTCCACCGCCGGGTTCAAGCGATTCTCCTGCCTCAGCCTCCGGAGTAGCTGGGACTACAGGCGCGTGCCAGCACGCCAATCATTTTGTGTGTCTGTTATCTGTTACTGTTTTGGTTTAATTGTGGTAAAATCCACATAAAATGTACTTTTTTTTTTTTCGGAAATGAGGTCTTGCTCTGTCACCCAGGCTAGAGTGCAGCGGCACAATCTCAGCTCATTGTAGCCTCAACCTCCCAGGTTCAGGCAATCCTCCTGCCTCAGCCGCCCCAAATAGCTGGGACTGCAGGCGTGTGCCACCACGCCTGGCAAATTTTTATTTTTTTTGTAAAGATGGGGTTTCATCATGTTGCCCAGGCTGATCTCAAACTCCTGAGCATAAGTGATCCTGAAGGAGGCCTGCCCCTCCACACCTGTGGGTATTTCTTGCAAGGTGGAGACGAGAGACTGAGAAATGGAAATAAGACACAGAGACAAAAGTATAGAGGAAGAAAAGTGGGTTCAGGGGACCGGTGCTCAGCAAGTGAGGACCTGCACTGGCGCTGCTGGTCTCTAAGTTCCCTCAGTATTTGTTGATCACTATCTTTACTATTTTGGTGAGGGGAATGTGGTGTGACTATAGGGTGATGGTGGGGAGAGGGTCAGTAGGAAAATGTGTGAACAAAAGACTCTGTCATAAATAAGTTTAAGGAAAGGTGCTGTGCCTGGATGTGCACGTAGGCCAGATTTATGTTTAACTTTACACAAACATCTCAGTGCAGTAAAGAGCAGCAGAACAGTATTGCCGCCAGCATGTCTCCCCTCCAGCCATAGGGCGGTTTTCTCCTATTTTAGTAAAAAGAATGTATGGTCGGGTTTTACACCGAGACATTCCATTCCCAGGGACAAGCAGGAGGTAGATGCCTTCCTCTTATCTCAACTGCACAGAGGCCTTCCTCTTGCACTACTCCTTCTCAGCACAGACCATTTATGGGTGTCAGACTGGGGGACTGTAAGGTCTTTCCCTTCCCATGAGGCCATATCTTAGGCTGTCTCAGTGTGGGGGAACCTGGACAATACCCAGGCTTTCTTGGGCAGGGGTCCCTGTGGCCTTGCACAGTGCATTGTGTCTCTGGTTAATAGAGAATGGAGAATGGCGATGACTTTCACAAAGCATACTACCTGCAAACACATTTTTAACAAAGCACATCCTGCATGGCCCTAAATCCCTTAAACCTTGATTCCATACAGGATATGCTTTTGTGAGCACAGGGTTGGGACAAGAGTTACAGATTAACAGCATCTCAAAGCAGAACAATTTTTCTTAGTACAGATCAAAATGGAGTTTCTTATGTCTTCATTTTTCTACACAGACACAGTTACAATCTGATCTCTCTTTTCCCCACATGATCCACCTGCCTTGGCCTCCCCAAATGCTGAGATTACAGGTGTGAGCCATCACGCCCGGCCTAATATACCATGTTTGAGCGTAGAGTTCCGGACATCACGCGGGCCTAATGTACCATTTTTAAGCGTAGAATTTCCAGCCATCACGCCAGCCTAATGTACCATTTTTAAGCATAGAGTTTCCATGGCATTAAGTTCACACTGTTGTGCAGCCATCACCACCCCGTCCATCTTCCCAAGATGGAGTTTCACTCTTGTTGCCCAGGCTGGAGTGCAATGGCACAATCTCAGCTCACCACAACCTCTGCCTCCCGGGTTTAAGCGATTCTCCTGCTTCACCCTCCCAAGTAGCTGAGATTACAGGCATGCGCCACCATGCCCAGATAATATTTTGTATTTTTAGTAGAGATGAGGTTTCTCCATGTTGGTCAGGCTGCTCTTGAACTCCCGACCTCAGATGATCCCCCTGCCTTGGCCTCCCAAAGTGCTGGGATTACAGGCATGAGCCACCGCGCCCAGCCTCTACTTTCTGACTCTGGATTTGACTGACCCAGGGACCCCACAGAAAAGGAATTGTGCGATTGTTGTCCTTTTGTGACTGGCTTATTTCACTCAGCACAGTGCCCTCAGGGTTCATCTGTGTGGTGGTGTGTGGCGGCATTTCCTACCTCTCTAAGGCTGAAGAGTCATCGTGCTGTGGACATAGCACACTTTGTACCTCCACTCGTCTGTAGGTGGACGCCGGGGTTGCTTCCGCTGTTTGGCTTGTGTGAGTAATGCTGTGAATGCAGGCGTGCAGCTCTGTCTCTTGGAGACTTCCCATGCTGTTTGACCTTTGTGTCGGTTCCAGGGCGCAGCAGTGTGGGAAGCAGAAGCTGCTGAGGTGAACCACTGCAGAGAGGATCATTGGAAGGACCGGTGACGGGGCTGTAGGTGGGGTGGCCACAGAATGCACCTCTACTGTGTCCAGGAACGCAGGCAGCAGGAGGCTGCTGCCGGGACTGTTGGTTTTGAGAGCCACAGCCCGGGGCCAGGACAGCACAGCTGCTTTGAGGGCAGTTGGTTACAGACACTGGGGTGCTGTGGAGGTGACTCCATCCTCCTCAGAGCTGCCTTGGCACTTGTGTCCAGAATCAGCCTCTTGTTCCTCCACGGAGCCCTCTGCCCTCTCACCAGTTCCACCTCCACTTGATTGCCGTTGCTGTCTGCTGGGTCTGGAATGAGGTTGCGGGAGTCCTCCAGCTTGTTCAAAATTGTTTTGGCTATTCTAGAACTTTTGCCCTTCCATATATGTTTTCGAGTCCCCTTGTTGGTTTCTACAACTAACATCCTGCTAGGATTTCAGCTGGGGTTGCATTGGATCTGTAGAATTGCCTGGGAAGAATGGACATCTTCACAGAGTTGCCACATCTCTGCATTTATTGAGGTCGTCTTTGGTTTCTGTGATTAGTGTTTTGTACTTTTCAGTGTCCAGATCTTATGTTTGTTATTTTGATGCTTTTTTAAAAATTTTTTTGAGATGGATCCACCCACCTCGGCCTCCCAAAGTGCTGGGATTACAGGCGTGAGCCACCGTGCCCGGCTAATTTTGTATTTTTAGTAGAGACAGGGTTTCTCCACGTTGGTCAGGCTAATCTCGAACTCCTAACCTTAGGTGATCTGCCCGCCTCGGCCTCCCAAAGTGCTGGATTACAGGTGTGAGCCACCACACCTGGCCTATTTTGGTGCTTTTAAAAGTGGTACTGTTTTAATTTTCTGTTTCCAGTTGTTTAGTGCTACTATCTAGAAATATGATTGACTTTTATATACTGACCTTGGGTTCTGTGACCTCACTAAGCTCATTTATTAGATTTCTTACATTGTCATAGACTTATGATCTATGTTGGTGGTCATCTTTCCTGTGAATAGTGACTACTTTCTTACTTTTACTCTCTCTCTCACCTGCCTGTCCTTCCTCCCTCCCTCCATCCGTCCTTTCTTCCTTCCCTCCCTCTTGCCCTCCCCTTCCTTCCTTCCCAGTGTGGCTTTCTCTTTCTTGCCTAATTGTACTGGTGAGGACCTGCCATGTGATGTTGAATTAGAGTTATAAGAGCCTTGTCTTGTTCTCAATCTTAGGGCGGAAGCATTCAGCCTTTCATTATAGGTCTGAGTTAACATACGTTCTATTAGGTTGAGGAACTCACTTTCTGTTTCTAATTTGCCAAAAGTTTTTTTTTTTTAATTATGAATAGATGTTGACTTCAGTGAGTGCATTTTCTGCATCTGTTGAGATGATAAATGATTGATCTTCTGATGTTGAACCAACCTTGCATTCCTGTGATAAGCCCCACTTGATCATATTGTCTTATTTTTTTTCTACATTGTTGGATTTGGTCTGCTAATTGTCATGTGCGTCCGTGTGAAGAGACCACCAAACAGGCTTTGTGTGAGCAATAAAGCTTTTTAATCACCTGGGTGCAGGCGGGCTGAGTCTGAAAAGAGAGTCAGGGAAGGGAGATAAGGGTGGGGCCGTTTTATAGGATTTGGGTAGGTAAAGGAAAATTACAGTCAAAGGGGGGTTCTCTGGCGGGCAGGAGTGGGGGTCACAAGGTGCTCAGTGGGGAACTTTTTGAGCCAGGATGAGCCAGAAAAGGAATTTCACAAGATAATATCATTGCTTAAGGCAAGGACCGGCCATTTTCACTTCTTTTGTGGTGGAATGTCATCAGTTAAGGTGAGGCAGGGCATTTGCACTTCTTTTGTGATTCTTCAGTTACTTCAGGCCATCTGGGCTTATATGAGCAAGTCGCAAGTCACAGGGGATGCGATGGCATGGCTTGGGCTCAGAGGCCTGACATTCCCGCCTTCTTATATTAATAAGAAAAATAAAGTGAAAATTTTTTGGGGGGTGGTATGGAGAGAGAATGGGCGATGTTTCTCAGGGCTGCTTCAAGTGGGATTAGGGGCGGCGTGGGAACCTAGAGTGGGAGGATGAAGCTGAAGGGAGATTTTGTGGTCAGGGGTGACATTGTGGGGTCATTAGAAGACACGTTTGTCGTATAGAATGATTGGCGATGGCCTGGATGCGGTTTTGGATGAATTGAGAAACTAAACAGAAGATACAAGGTTCGAATAAAACAAGGAGAAAAATGGGTATTAAAGGACTAAGAATTGGGAGGGCCCAGGACGTCCAATTAGAGAGTGCCCAAGGGGGTTCAGCATAATGACTTGCTTGGTTGGCAAGTTTTTGGGCTCTATCCTTCAGTTTTTTTGTGTTGTCATACACCAGGCCAGATCAATTTAGGTAAAAACAACACTCTTCATTTAAGAATATACAGAGTCCTCCTTTTTCAGCAGTGAGTAAGTCTAGGCCTCGGCGGTTTTGGAGGACAACTGCAGCTAAAGAGTCAACTTGGGCCTGGAGAACTGATAAAGTTTGTGATATTTCTGTGATACTAGCAGAGAAGTCATTAGACAGGCTACGGAAGGTCATGACAGAGGTTGAAATGCCTGCTATTCCGGTACCGAGAGCAATAGTGGAGGCAGAAAGTCCTAAACTGACCAGCAAGGGAATTAGTGGAATAACCTTTTTTTGTTGTGTTGGTGTCATGAGGGGAACAGGGAGCTCTTTGGTTCCATTTGCCAATTGAATTTTGGGAGTAAGGAAAACTAGTGTGTATGCGCCTGTCCAATTAGCAGGTAGACACATGTAGGTAGGGGATCCACAGAGGAAGAGAAGACCCTGTGTGAGGGAAAACTGGCCAAACCGAGGAATTATGTCTGACAGAAGGGAAGAAATGACCGCAGTGGCCTTCTCAGACCCTGTGGGAAAGGCCTCTACTTATCCAGTGGAAATGTCTACCTAGACTAAGAGGTATTTTAGTTTTCTGACATGTGAGTAAAGTCAATTTGCCCGTCCTGGGCAGGGGCAAATCCCCGAGCTTGATGTTTAGGAAAGGGAGGGGGTCTGAACAATCCCTGAGGGGTAGTAGAATAGCAGATGGAACACTGAGGAGTGATCTCCTTTAGGATAGATTTCCATGATGGAAAGGAAATGAGAGGTTCTAAGAGATGGGCTAGCGGCTTGTAACCTACATGGAAGAGGTTATGAAATGACGACAGAATAGAATGGGCCTGTGAGGCTGGAAGGAGATATTTTCCTTGGTCTAAGAACTATTTGCCTTGTGTGGGAAGAGATTGATAGGTGGAAGTTTCAGCGGGGGAGTAGGTGGGAGTGGCTGATGTGAAGGAGGAAAACTACCTTGAGGGATAGAAGTTGGAACGCTAGCTGCTTTTTTTAGCTAATTTATCAGCATAAGCATTGTCCTGAGCGGTGGGATCTGATGCCTTTTGATGGCTGCTTTTTTAGCTATCTTATCAGCATAAGCATTGTCCTAAGCAATCGTTGGGGGAAGAAAATAGATTTTGGAAGTTATGGAAGTGTAGAGAGTTGAGCATAGTTTGTGATTTTTAGGGCCTCTAACAGTATTAAAGCAGTGGCAGCCTCTGCGTGCAGACGTGAGGGCTAGGCTAAAACAGTAAGGTGGTTTGGACAGAAAGGCTATAGGATATGGTCCTGGCTCTTGTGTAAGAATTCTGACTGCACTAACGATGCCTAGGAAGGAAAGGAGTTGTAGGTGGTTTGGACAGAAAGGCTATAGGATATGGTCCTGGCTCTTGTGTAAGAATTCTGACTGCACTAACGATGCCTAGGAAGGAAAGGAGTTGTTGTTTTGTAGAAGGGATTGGGATTTGGGAGATTAGCCGGACACGATCAGCAGGGAGAGTAAGTGTGTATTTATGAGAATTATGCTGAGATAGGTAACAGATGAGGAAGAAATTTGGGCTTGACTGAAGTAGTGGGGGCTGTCCGTGAGGCCTTGCAGCAGTACAGCCTAGGTAATTTGCTGAGCCTGATGGGTGTCAGGGTCAGTCTAAGTGAAAGCAAAGAGAGGCTGGGATGAAGGGTGTAAAGGATTAGTAACGAAAAGTATGTTTGAGATCCAGAACAGAATACTGGGTTGTGGAGGGAGGTATTGAGGATAGGAGAGTATATGGGTTTGGCGCTACGGGGTGGATAGGCAAGACAATTTGGTTGATGAGGTACAGATCTTGAACTAACCTGTAAGCCTTGTCTGGTTTTAGGACAGGTAAAATGGGGAAATTGTAAGGGGAATTTACAGGCTTTAAAAGGCCATGCTATAGCAGGCGAGTGGTAACAGGCTTTAATCCTTTTAAAGCGTGCTGTGGGATGGGATATTGGCGTTGAGCAGGGTAAGGGTGATTGGGTTTTAATGGGATAGTAATGGGCATGTGTTTGGTTGCCAGGGAAGGAGTAGAGATGTCCTATACTTGTGGGTTAAGGTGGGGGGATATGAGAGGAAGATGCAAAGGAGGCTTTGAACTGGGGGAAAAGGCAGCAATGAGGTGTGGCTGTAGCCTAGGAATAGTCAGGGAAGCAGATAATTCAGTTAAAATGTCTCGGCCTAATAAGGGAACTGGACAGGTGAGGATAACTAAAAAGGAGTGCATAAAAGAATGTTGTCCAAGTTGGCACTAGAGTTGGGGAATTTTAAGAGGTTTAGAAGCCTGGCCGCCAATACCCACAACAGTTATGGAAGCAAGGAAAACAGGCCCTTGAAAAGAAGGTAATGTGGAGTGAGTAGCCTCCGTATTGATTAAGAAGGGGACGGACTTACCCTCCACTGTAAGAGTTACCCAAAGCGTCTGTGGTGGTCCAGGAGGCTTCTGAGGAGATGCGGCAGCGTCGATCTTCAGCCGCTAAACTGAGAAGGTCTTGTTATGCCCAGACCGTTTATTCCCCGAAGAAGACCACCAGAGTCCAGAGTCAAAGCTAAGCAGCAAGGATCTTTATTACAGGTTCGAACCTGGAACTCTCCCTCGCTCGCGAAACGAGACGGGCAGGAGAGCTCCCCCACTGAGCTCCAAGCAGTGTTATATAGTCTAAGAAAAGTGGGCATAGAATTATTATACAAATCAGATATATGATTGGCTAGTGTTTGAACAAGGCGATTTGGCTAACTATGATTGGTTCCCGCCATTTCTGATATTTCGGTTCAACCTTTGAGGCAGGAGAGCAGGTTTATGGCAGCAATAGTTTATCTTACTTAAAACACATCTTGTGACCTTGCCTCAGAACTTACAAAATTTCTGGTACATGCAGAAAAACAGGTACTCACGAAATCTCTGGTATGTGCAAAACAAAATCTCTGGTATGTGCAAAACAAAATCTCTGGTACGTGCAGAAAAACAGGTACTCACAGAACTTATGAAATCTCTGGTATGTGCAAAGATTAGAGAGCAGAACAAAAGGGTGTAGCGGGGGGTGGGCGAGTACACATCTATCTTTGTGTCCTTTCATTTCCCCCTCGCATAAGTAACTGGATGTCCAATCTTGGATTTCCAGAGTTTTATTATGTAGCCTCACTTTCTGGGTGCAGGAGAGGCTGGTGATGGCTACGGAGGACCATTAGTTGGATGGTATCAAACCTTTCTCTGACAAATTGTAAAATTTTATTTATCACACAGGGGCCTATAGTGAATAGAAGTAGTAAAGACATTAGGGGGCCTAAAAGGGGTGCCAGAAGGGAAAACATTGAAGAGCTCCACCAATTGTTAGCGGCTGTAGTGAATTGTTGCTTTTTCATTTCTAAGCTTAGTTTGTGTAGGCGTTGGACTCTTTCCTCAACTAACCCTGACTCATTTATATAGAAACAGCATTCTTCCCTGAGGAACATACAGGTACCTCCTTTTTCAGCCGTGAGTAAGTCTAAGGCTCTGCGGTTTTGAAGGGTGACTTGTGCTAGGGAGGTGAGCTGCCACTGAAGGGAGGCTAGGGAATAGGCGGAGTCTTCCATAGCAACAGAGAATTGTTGTAACAGCTTGTCGTTTTCTATCATGGAGTGTTGTAGGGCCCCTCCTGCTAACCCCGCTGCGACGACAGAGGTGGTTAAGGATATTCCGGCAATTAGTGGTAGAAAAACTGCTCGTCTATGTCGCGCAGTTTCAGTTGGGGCAGTCCCTGCCCAGCCTATGAACTCTGCCGGAGTTAGCAGGGTCAGTCGGGGGACTAGTGTAACAGGGATGCACAACTGTCCATCAGAGATGCTTTTGGACAGAGTTTTTAACAGAGTCATATTACACCATAAGAACACACCAGGGGGAGCATATATGGGGCTATTAGGGTATGTAGCCGATTGGTTGCAGAAGCTGTTGCTAAGTGCAGAATAACAGTAGGGATATTTCTCTTGGTATGGGTCACGGTACAGGGCCACATCGGGTATTGTGACTGTTCATGAATTAAAATCTGTATAGTTTGTGGGTGGGGAGGAAAGGGGAACAGCGGTTAATGGTGGTCTTCCTAAGGTTGCACACATAAAGCAAGAGGACAGATCGCCTAAACCGGTGAGGTTGGCGAATGCTAGCCCTTCTTGTAATAGGGTTAGCCAGGAGAAGGGCTGCAAGTCTTGTGATAGCTTGGTTTCCTGTCTGTGGATTTGTGTATGGATTAAGGGTTGAATCTGGACTAGACTCCGCCACAAGTACACGTGGCTACTAGGCCAGCTACTACTGGAATCATAGTAGACTGCCCCATGTTGGGGCGATGTCCACCGGGAGTGCCCTGGATCTGTTATTATCCAAGTGTATATGTTAGGAGTCCCTGTCGGGTAGCGAGTCCTGAGGTTAGACTTTCTCGGGTATTCGTCCCATACCCTGGCTGAATGCATTTTACAATAGTGGTATGGGCAACCTGCATTCTGGTGCCACCAATAATTCTTACAATTATATTCAGTCTGATCATATTCAAAACAGATCATGGGTATCCCCGGTTGGGCAATTTGGAACTTAGTGAAATT
Organism: Chlorocebus sabaeus; assembly: GCF_047675955.1. Classification (NCBI taxonomy): domain Eukaryota; kingdom Metazoa; phylum Chordata; class Mammalia; order Primates; family Cercopithecidae; genus Chlorocebus; species Chlorocebus sabaeus. Next base: position 133,097,187 of record NC_132923.1, read on the forward strand.
GAGGTAAATTGGAGTATTGCACCCGGAGGGGGGGCAGTCTGCACTAGCTAGCAGTTTACCCACCTGGGGGGTTTCCCCGGGGTGAGTTTTGTTCTCATAGAGCCAGAACCTCCAGACATAGGGATTAGACGGCGCAGTAGTGAGGAGAGTCAGATGCATAAGGCATAAAAGCATAGGTAAGCTAGACATGGTTACGGCTATGGGGATGACGGTGCAGGGTTAGCTTTAAGGGATTGTTCTTAGCTTTGTCTACAGTCCATGTAACCGGTGCTCCAGACAGCTCGAGAAGGTCGGATGATGGGTCCACTGGCTTGACGTGTGTATAGTGGATCCACGAAGCGATGCCTTCTACCTTGAGAGCGGTGGGAGTAGTTAGGAGTACTTGCAGTGGTCCTTTCCACCGGGGTTGAAGAGTTTCTTGCCGGTGGCGCTTGACTAGGACCCAGTCTCCCGGCTGGAACGGATGGGGTGTCGGCGGAGGTCCTGTTTTGTACAGTTCTCGTAGTCTGGGCCAAATTTCCTGGTGAATTTTCTGTAAGGCTTGTAAGGAGAACAAGAGCTCAGAGACATTTTCAGTTTCAGGTTTGAGTAAGTCATCTTTTAGACTGGGGACCAGGGGTGGGGGTCTGCCATACATGATTTCATATGGTGTGAGGCCCAGTCTGTAAGGAGTATTTCGGGCCCGGAACAGAGCGTAGGGGAGAAGTACTACCCAATTAGCGCCAGTCTCCATGGTCAATTTAGTTAAGGTCTCCTTTAGAGTCCGATTCATCCTTTCTACCTGTCCTGAGCTTTGGGGCCTATAAGCACAATGTAATTTCCAATTTGCCCCAAGAATGGAAGCCAAATCCTGACTTACCTTAGCAATGAAGGCTGGTCCATTGTCTGACCCAATTTGGACGGGAAAGCCATACCTGGGAAGGATTTCTTCCAAAATTTTCTTTGCTACAACCTGAGCAGTTTCTCTCTTAGTTGGGAACGCTTCTGTCCACCCTGAAAAAGTGTCTACAAAGACAAGTAAGTACTGATACCCATATTTTCCAGGCTTTATCTCAGTAAAGTCTATTTCCCAATAGATACCAGGCCTAGTTCCTCTACACCTAATTCCTGCGGCGGTCTGGGTTTGGGGGCAAGCGTTGTTCAGTTGGCAGGCTTTGCAATTTGTTGTGACATCGCTGGCCAGTTCAGCTATGCGCCTGATTCTGAACTTGGCGTGCTTGATTAAGTCTATCATTCCCGGGCACCCAGGTGAGTTGTGCGATGGATGTGTTCCAACACCTGCCGTCCTAATTTCTCTGGCAGGATAGTTTGGTCATTTATATCAGTCCACCACCCATTTTTAACCTGTTTTAGGGGAAGCGTGTCCATCCATTTGCGATCCTGTTCGGTATAGTCGGGAAAACATGGCAAATTTTGCGGGCCAGGATCGGGGAGCTGGAGCGCGAGGAGCTGACTGGGAGCTTTTGCTATGCTCCTTGCGGTTTGGTCGGCTAAGAAGTTGCCTCGAGCAATTGGCGTAGTTGGTTTCTGATGCCCAGGGCAATGTACGATAGCCAATTTCTTTGGTTTCCACAAAGCAGTTAATAGAGCTAGGATCTCTTGCTTGTTTTTTCTTTGCCTTCGGCTGTTAATAGTCCCCTCTCTCTGTAGATGGCCCCATCTATGTGCGCAGTAGCAAAAGCATAGCGGCTATCCGTGTATACTGTTAGTTTTTTCTCTGCCCCTAGGGTGAGGGCCTATGTGAGTGCTATCAGTTTGGCTCTTTGGGCCGATGTCCCTGGAGGCAAGGGTTCTGCCCAGATTACCTCAGTCTCTGATGTTACAGCCGCTCCTGCATACCGCTGGCCTTGGTGGACGTAGCTGCTGCCATCAGTGAACCAGATGAGTTCTGTGTCGGGGAGCGGACGATCTTGCAGGTCCTCTCGCACCCCATGCACCTGAGCCAGTATCTCAGTGCACTCATGGGACAGGGCGTCCAAGTCTGGATTTGGCAGCAGTGAAGCAGGGTTTAAAGAGGTTGGGGGCAGAAAAGTTATTCTGAGGGGGTTTAACAGCAGTCCTTGATAGTGGGTGAGCCGGGCGTTACTCATCCATCGGTCCGGCGGCTGCCGGAGGACGCCTTCAATGGCATGCGGGGTTATAACACGCAACTCTTGCCCCATGATAAGTTTATCAGCGTCTCGGACCATTAGGGCAGTCGCCGCGATTATCCGCAGGCAGGGTGGCCAGCCAGCAGCCACTGAATCTAATTTTTTTGACAAATAGGCAACTGGCCTCTGCCAGGGGCCTAGGTACTGTGTTAACACGGCTTTTGCAACACCCTTACTTTCATCCACGTATAAGTGGAAGGGCTTGGAGACATCAGGGAGCCCCAGCGCGGGAGCTGATAACAAGGCAGTTTTGATTTGTTGAAAGGCCAGCTCAGCCTCTTCTGTCCAATTGAAGGGCTGCCGTTCCTTTGTTGCCTGGTATAGGGGCTTGGCTAACTCAGCAAATCCGGGTATCCATAACCTACAGAACCCTGCCGACCCCAGGAATTCTCTCACTTGCCGTGTCGACTGGGGTCTAGGGATGCGTAGGACTGTTTCCTTTCGGGCTTTGGTTAGCCAGCGTTGCCCCCCTTTTAATAGGTACCCCAGGTAAGTTACCTCCGACTTGCAGATCTGAGCCTTTGTTGCTGAGGCTCGGTAGCCTAGCTCCCCCAGAGTCTTCAAGAGGTCCTCAGTCCCTTGAACACAAGTTTCCGGGGATCTGGCCGCTATTAAGAGATCATCAACATATTGCAAAAGAGTTATTTCAGGGTGTTGCCACCGGTACTCACCCAGATCTTCATGAAGGGCTTCATCGAACAGGGTTGGCGAGTTCTTGAACCCTTGTGGCAGCCTGGTCCATGTTAGCTGACCGTTGATGCCCCTCTCAGGATCCGTCCATTGAAATGCGAAGAGTTCTTGACTTTTGGGAGCCAGAGGAAGGCTGAAGAAAGCATCTTTTAGATCAAGAATGGTATACCACTGTTTTTCGGGATGTAAAGCACTCAGAAGGGTGTATGGGTTGGGCACAGTGGGATGTATGTCCATGACCCTTTTATTAACTTCTCTTAAATCCTGTACTGGCCTGTAGTCCGTACTGCTGGGTTTACGAACAGGTTAACAGTGGAGTATTCCAGGATGAGTGGCAAGCCCGTAGGACTCCCTGGTCTAGGAGTCGGCGGATATGGGGCGTAATTCCTTCTCTTGCCTCCAGGGGCATAGGATATTGCCGAACGCGAACCGGGTCCGTCCCTGGCTTAACTTCCACAAATATGGCAGGTCGATGTTTAGCTAGCCCTAAGCCCCCAGTTTCTGCCCACACTTCAGGGAAACGCTGGCGCCAAGAGTCAATTTCCTGATCGGGGGGCCTTTGCTCTTGATGGAGTCTGTACTCATCTTCTAAGGTGACAGTCAGGATAGATATTGGCCTGTTTTGGGAATCAGTTATCTTGGGCCCTTCTGGCTCAAAGTGGATTTGGGCCCCCATTTTTGTCAGCAAGTCCCTCCCTAGCAGAGGGCAGGGGCTCTCTGGGATGACTAGGAAGGAATGGGAGACTTTTCCCGTTCCTAAGTCTACAGTCCTCTGGGTTGTCCAGGGGTATTTTTTGATGCCTGTGGCCCCGTGCACCCAGGATGTTTTCTTAGACATTTTTCCAATTGGTTTGGTTAGGACTGAGCGTTCCGCCCCAGTATCGACCAAGAAGCGAACTGGGGACCCCTCCACTTGCAAAGTTACCCTGGGTTCGGGGAGGGGGTCCGAACCCCGTTCCCCCAGTCAGAGTCCTGGGTAACGAGTACGGAGGTAGGGTTAGCTGGTCTCCGTTTCTTTGGGCAGTCTTTAATCCAGTGACCACGTTCCTTGCAATAAGCACACTGATCCTTTTCTAATCCTTGCCTAGAGCCTTGCTTTTTCTGCTTTCTGCTTTGGCCATTCCCTGCCTGGGGGAAAGCTGCTACTAAGACTTTGGTCATTTCTTTGGTTGCCTTGAACTGTTTTTCTTCTGGAGTATCCCTATTATTATAAACTCGCTGGGCCATCTGAAGGAGGTCCTGAATCTGCTTTCCCTCTAAACCTTCTAATTTCTGGAGTTTTCTTTTAATATCTGGTGCTGCCTGGTTTACAAAGGACATTACTACTGTAGCCTGATTTTCCGGTGCTTCCGGGTCCATAGGGGTAAACTTTCTGAAAGCTTCCATTAATCTCTCTAAATACACAGTGGGGCTTTCTGTCTTACCTTGTAACACAGAATATACTTTAGCCAAATTGGTGGGCTTGCGAGCTGCAGCCCGGAGACCCGCCATTAGAGTCTGGTGATAAATGAGCAGTCGTCCCCTACCTTCTGCCGTGTTGTAGTCCCATCTGGGCTGGGTCAAAGGAAAAGCTGCGTTAATGAGGTCAGGATTTGCAGTTGGCTGGCCGTCATCTCCTGGAACCAGCTTTCTGGCCTCAACTTGGATTCTTTCCCGCTCCTCCGTTGTGAACAGGATTCGGAGGAGCTGTTGACAGTCATCCCAGGTCGGCTGGTGAGTAAACATGACACTGTCTAACAACGAGGTTAGATCTTTGGGATTATTGGAGAACCGAGCATTTTGGGACTTCCAATTGTATAAATCACTAGTGGAAAAAGGCCAATACATGAGACGGGAGAGCCCGGTATCATCGAGCGATCCTATTTCTCTGAGAGGCAGGGCTACGGTGGAGTCAGGGAGTCGAGAAACTTGGTCCCACAGTACGCGGCCTCGCGTTCGGCTGGCCGGCCCCCCCGTGTTACTTTCGCTCTCGGCTGCTTCCGCTTCTCGGTTTCCCCCTACGGAAGCACCACCCTGGGGGACTGGGTCCTGCGGGATAAGGTGCGGATATGGTGGGGGAAGTGTGGGTTCTAACGTTAGGGGGTCCTGGCTGTCTGGCAGCACAGGGGCCGAGGGAGCAGAGGGAGTCCTTTGTCTTGTAGGTCGCATTACTAGGACCTTGCAGGGCTCAGCGATGAATGGAGTTACCCAGGGCGGTGGGTTTTCCACAAGATCCTGCCACACTAGAATATAAGGAATTTGATCAGGATGTCCTGACTGCCCTGGCAGGAAAATCTTAGTTTTTACCTTAGTAGTAATAGAGAGACAGAAAGTTCCTTCGGAAGGCCACCCTAAGCCGAAAGAGGGCCACTCCGAACGGCAGAAAGTAACTAGCTTTCCCTTCTTTAGTTCTACGCTTAAGTTACGCCCCCAAGCCTTCACATCCTTAAAATTGGTAACAAGGAGTGAGAGCAGCGTGCTCTGGTTGTTGCCCATCTTTGGACTGCTCCTACAAAGAGAAGGAGGGACGAAAATGAGTGTGAAGCAGAGGGGAGTATCTGACAGGTCCGGTCCTGGAAGGGGAAGAAAAGGTTTTATGTTTCGTTTTGGACTTACACTTAACAATAACGGACAGACAGTGAGAAACGATGAGCCTTCGCGAGCGCGTGTCGGACTTCCGACCTGAGTCAGACGGGACAACCAAGGATGGAGGCCCCCAGATGGGCACTGGGGGACGTCTCCCACCAGTCCCGAGTGGCTGTCTTTTAGCGCGTCCGCCAAGACCGTGCCACTTACAAAACAGACCAATACAGATTACAGATTACGGATTTCGCGAAATTTCAGGGAGACAGACAGAGACAAAGACAGAGACAGTGACAAAGCCGGCTTACCTACAGATTAAGATCCATTGACTTGGGGGTCTGGTGGGCTTGGGGGAAATCCCGGATGAGCCCCCATTTGTTATGCCCAGACCGTTTATTCCCCGAAGAAGACCACCAGAGTCCAGAGTCAAAGCTAAGCAGCAAGGATCTTTATTACAGGTTCGAACCTGGAACTCTCCCTCGCTCGCGAAACGAGACGGGCAGGAGAGCTCCCCCACTGAGCTCCGAGCAGTGTTATATAGTCTAAGAAAAGTGGGCATAGAATTATTATACAAATCAGATATATGATTGGCTAGTGTTTGAACAAGGCGATTTGGCTAACTATGATTGGTTCCCACCATTTCTGATATTTCGGTTCAACCTTTGAGGCAGGAGAGCAGGTTTATGGCAGCAATAGTTTATCTTACTTAAAACACATCTTGTGACCTTGCCTCAGAACTTACAAAATTTCTGGTACGTGCAGAAAAACAGGTACTCACAAAATCTCTGGTATGTGCAAAACAAAATCTCTGGTATGTGCAAAACAAAATCTCTGGTACATGCAGAAAAACAGGTACTCACAGAACTTATGAAATCTCTGGTATGTGCAAAGATTAGAGAGCAGAACAAAAGGGTGTAGCGGGGGGGGGGGGGGGCGGGTACACATCTATCTTTGTGTCCTTTCAGTCTGGAAAGGAGTCAGTCAGAGAGCCTTCGGCCAGAGCTCCGGGGGCTCTGGGAGTGGCTGCCTGGCGAGTTGAACAGTCTGATTTCCAGTGGGGTCCTGCTCAGATGGGACACGGCTTAGGAGGAATCCCGGGCTGTGGGCATTCCTTGGCCCAGTGGCCAGATTTCCGGCACTTGTAGCAAGCTCCATGGGGAGGAGGTTCTGGAGGAAGCCCTGGCAGCTGCAGTTCAGGCGTTCGGAGTTGTGTGCTGGAGATGTGACTGGGGTTTGTCTCACAGTGGAGGCAAGGAATTGCAACTCAGAAGTAAGTTGCTACTTGGCTGCCTCTATTATTGTACACCTTGAAGGCGAGGTTCATTAAGTCCTGTTGTGGGGTTTGAGGGCCGGAATTTAATTGTTGGAGCTTTATTTAATGTCAGGAGCAGATTGGGTAATAAAATAAAATGCTTTTTAAGAATAAGACCGCCTTCTGACCTTTCAGGGTCTAGGGCTGAAAAGTGTCTCAGGGTTGCTGCTAAACGTGCCATGAACTGGGCTGGGTTTTTTATATTTGATGAAAAAGAGCCTAAACACTAACTGATTTGGAAGAGGTCGGATAAAGAAAAAGGAACATTAACCTTGACTATGCCTTTAGTTCTAGCCACTTTTTTAAGAGGAAATGTCTGGGCAGGTAGGGGAGGGCTAGTCTCGGAAGGAAACTGTAAGCCAGACCGGGTGTGAGGAGGGGAGGTGATAAAAGGATTACAGGGTGAGGGAGTGGAGGCTGAGGAAAAATTGGGACCTAGCTCGGCCTGGAGAGGAGGGGAGAGGTTGGATGGGTCTGTAGAAAAGGAAGATTAGAAAGACTCAGCAACGCTTGGGGTTGGGGCTAAGGGGACAGGCGGGAGGGAAAAAAGGAAGATTTGGGACGAGTCGCATTGGGAACAGACACTAGGGAGGGACCGATGTGTAAAAGAATGCCTGGACGTCAGGCACCTCAGACTGTTTGCCCATTTTATGATAAGAATTATCTAGATCTTGTAGGATGGAAAAAATCGAAAGTGCCATTTTCTGGCTATTTGGAACTACTGTCGAGTTTGTATTGGGGTTAAGCGGCATTGAAGAAGAAAATAAGGCATTTAGGTTTTAGATCAGGTGTGAGTCAAAGAGGTTTAAGTTCTTGAGAACACAGGTTACGGAGAAGAAGAATGGAGGGTGGAAGGTTGCCCATGGTGAAGGAGGCAAGCCCAGAGAAAAGAGAGTAGAGACACAGAGAGAAGGAGTTCAGGGGTTCTTGCCCTCCAGAAAAGCAGGAAAGGGGTTGGGGAGCAGAAATAAAGTATTGGGGCACAAAAATATGAGGGGGCGCAAAAATAAGAGGTCGGGGTACTTGCCCCTCCCCCAGAAAAGCAGAGAAGGGGTAGAAACAGGGAGGGTCGGGGTTGGGGTGCTTGCCCCTCCCGCAGAAAAGCAGGACTTGCTGCTTAGGGTGAAGGACCAAGGCAGGCGTCCCTGCAGCGTGGTCAGACACCCCTGAAACGTGGGTGAGTAATCAGAGAGGCATCCCTGCAATGATTAAACACCAAGGGAAGGCTGCCTTCTCCAGTCCGTGACCGGCGCCGGTGTTTTGAGTCCACGGATAAAATGTGTCTCCTTTGTCTCTACCAGAAAATGAGAGGAACTGAAATTAAGAGAAGGGAGAGATTGAAGAGTGGCGCCAAGATTGAAAGGAGAAAGAGGTTGAGGGATAGTGAGAGAGGTTGGAGAAGACAGTAAAAAAGGGCCGCTTACCCAATTTAAAATTGGTGAGATGTTCCTTGGGCTGGTTGGTCTAAGGACTAGAGGTCGTAGGTGGATCTTTCTCACGGAGCAAAGAGCAGGAGGACAGGGGATTGATCTCCCAAAGGAAGTCCCCTGATCCGAGTCACAGCACCAAAATGTCATGCGCGTCCGTGTGAAGAGACCACCAAACAGGCTTTGTGTGAGCAATAAAGCTTTTTAATCACCTGGGTGCAGGTGGGCTGAGTCCGAAAAGAGAGTCAGGGAAGGGAGATAAGGGTGGGGCCATTTTATAGGATTTGGGTAGGTAAAGGAAAATTACAGTCAAAGGGGGGTTGTTCTCTGGCGGGCAGGAGTGAGGGTCACAAGGTGCTCAGTGGGGGAGTTTTTGAGCCAGGATGAGCCAGGAAAAGGAATTTCACAAGATAGTATCATTGCTTAAGGCAAGGACCGGCCATTTTCACTTCTTTTGTGGTGGAATGTCATCAGTTAAGGCGAGGCAGGGCATTTGCACTTCTTTTGTGATTCTTCAGTTACTTCAGGCCATCCGGGCTTATAGGAGCAAGTCACAGGGGATGCAATGGCTTGGCTTGGGCTTAGAGGCCTGACACTAATTTTTTATTAAAAATTTTTGTGTTTGTGTTCATGAAGGATATTGGTCTGTAGTTTTTTTTGTAATGGCCTTACCTGGTTTTGGTTTCAAAGAAATGCTTGCCTCACAGACTGAGTCGGGAAGCATTTTCCTCCTTGAGTTTTCTGGAACTGTCTGTGCAGAATAAGAACTGATTCTTAAAACTTTGAAAACCTTTCTTAGCTCCCCAGAATGTACAGAAACAGACCTGGCTCTGGTTTGCTGACCTGGGATCTGGCTTCCTGAGGTAGAAGCTTAGGTCATTGCAACTTATTTTTATCTTAAGCAAAATATTGCAATATTCCATAAAAGGAACTTTGCTTAGGCTCCTAAGTAATAACCTATTTAGGAACTACAGGCTGACAGTTACTTGTGGGAAAGAATTTTTGGAAATGATTCAGGAGATCCTTCCACAAGGCCGCAGATAGGTTTGTGTTGCACAAGCAGGGAAAATTACTTGACATCACTTCCTCTGAAGGTGCCGCCACCTCTAGTGACTTATCTCTTGGCTGATTAGGGACAGGAAGGCTTAAATACAAAATGGGACGTGGCGTTTCTCAAATGGATGTTGACGGCCTCCAAGACATTGATGGTGTCCTTTGAGATCTGTTAAGTTCTCAACAAACAGGTCATAATTTGGCATTTCCATCTGGTAATCTAAAAGAAAGAAACTAGGCACATATTTTGGTCATTTGAATGGAGCCATCTAGACTAGAGATACTGGGACCCAGCCCTGGCTCCCCTCCACGCCCCTACTTCCCACTCAGTGTCTGGGTTCACGGAGCATGCTCAGTTACAGGCCCTGGCTCTCCTCTCCCCAGGTCCCCGCTTGGTACCTGGGTTCACGGAGCACACTCAGTCACAGACCCTGGCTTTCCTCTGCTCCCCAGGTCCCCACTTGGTCCCTATGTTCATGGAGCGTGGTCAGTTACACTTCACAGCCAGTGAATTACACGGCTGTGAAGTGTAACTGAGCCACTTCACAGCCAGCAGAGCCATGTAATTCAGTGACCAAAGCGGTGTCTGTTGACCCACCTGTATCAAGTAATACACTTTCATTGTCTTGGGCTTGTGTTGTGAGTGATGCCCTGAAGCCCAGGAAGGCATCTGCGGCAATTTGAATAGGGAAGCGTGAGGGGGGATCAGAGTCCTCTGCGGGGTCCATGGTCTCCGAAACAACTACGTGGAGGCTGTTGGGGGCACAGATGCTCTGCTGGGGCTGGTTAGTTGCAGCAGAACATCATCTTCACTTCAAAAAAGCATGGATTTGGATTTACTTGGTTTTGTGGTTTTATTCTTAATCTAATACATGATTTTTGGTTTAATAGTTATATAAAAGGAATTGATACCTGATTTTATGTTTATACATAGTTAAGTAGCACTATGTTCAAAATAATTGAAGTCAACACTGGGGAACCATGAGAATTTTGCTTTCCTTTAAAAGGTATCTGTATATTATTCAAGTTCGAGGAATACTGATAGGAATTACATCTGGGCTGGGCGCAGTGGTTCACACCTGTAGTCCCAGCGTTTTAAGAGGCTAAGGCAGGAGGATCAGTTAAAATCAGGAGTTTGAGAACAGCTTGGGCAGCATAGGGAGACCCTGTCTCTACAAAAAATAAGTAAATTGGGCGTGGTGGTGCGCACTGTAGTCCCAGCTATTCAGGGGGCTGAGGTAGGCAGACGTGGTGGTGCGCGCTGTGGTCCCAGATATGCGGCGGGCTGAGGTAGGCAGGAGGATCACTGGAGCCGGGAGCCTGAGGCTGCAGTGTGAGTGATCATCGCACGCCTGCACTCCAGCCTGGGCAACAGAGCAAGACCATGTCAAAAAAAAAAAAAATTATATCTGTAGTTACAGGTTTGAGATGAACGTGTTCCTGTTAGTGTGCCTGACTCATTGTGTCACCAGGAATCAGAATCTGAATGGCAGCTACCAGGCTTAGGGGCAAGTTGGGACTTTTGTTCTGTGATGCTCTCTTCTCGGAGCTGTGACCTCTTGGTTTTCATTTTACAGTTTCCAGGGAAGGGGGTGCTTTGCGAGAGGCTGCCGAGTTTGAATTGTCAGGCTGCCCAGTCCTGCATCGACGAAGCCGACAGACGTGGAAAGCCTTTGGTCTGTGGATTTTACAAGTAAGGACAGTTTCCTTGTGATTTTTTTCCTTCATTTTCAAATAAAACTATGCAAAATACTCAGGGTACTTTGTTTTTAAAAAAAAAGCTAACCCGCAATCTCTAAATGAGATTCTCATTTCCAGAAGAGGGAAATAGGTATTGCCACTGATTTTTCTCATTTGCTGGTCTTGTTCTAAAGCCCTGGTGACAGCGGGGTGTGCAGGGGTGCAGATTTTGAGTGGGTCCTGCTGGTTCTCAGTTATGTCTCTGCCAACTGCCAGCTTGGTGATGTGGGCGCCTTGGAGAACTCCTGAGCAGTTCCATCGTTTGCAAACCGCAGATTACATGGGTGACATTACTGGCCACTGACCGGAGTCTGGGTGGCCCCTGGTTGCTGGCACCTTGTTGGGTTGGCATCTGTTGGTGAGTAAGGCCGCGTGGCCTTTGCCGCATGGAGCTTACCGTCTGGAGAGGAGGACAGATGAGAAACGAGTAAATAGATAGGTCATCGCGGCAGGGCTGGTGTTTGAAGGGCTCTCGGTGGCGCTGATTGCTTCCTGCTCTGGCTCCTGCCCAGGGCACAATGGCTGTCGTGAGCATCAGTTTACCTGCTTTCAAAAGGGCTTTGAGGGACGTGGCCCAGAAGGGACTTTGGTGTCAAATTTGGCTTCAGGAGCTCAGCTGGCTGCCCCCGTGCCCACGCGTCTCAGGGAGAATGGGCTTCGGGGAATGGGCTCGCCTGCTTCGTTTCCCAGCTCCTCTCCCAGGCGCTTTGATCCGGCTTTCCAGTTCTTGCACAAGCAAGTTTGTGTCGGCCACGCCCTGGGGAGGATCCACAGGATCACCGCCATCAGCAGCCTGTTCCCAGCAGCCTCTCCGGCTTCCCTAAAGAGGGCAGGTGGGCATCCGCGTTGTGGGGAGGATCCACGGCATCACCGCGGTGGGCTTGGCTGGAGTCCCTCTTTTGGTCTGCCCAGTGGTCACTCATGTGACTACAGCCAGGTGGTCAGCGGCCTGCCTGGAACAGGCCCACCAGGGTCACAGGGCCAGGCCCTGCTGTCACCTGGGTTCTCTTCTGTGTCGTCCCCATGCCTCCTCAGGTCCCCACAGCAGCGTGGCCACACATTTGATGGCCTCAGGGCACCAAAGCGGAAACACTCAGACGTCCTGAGGCTTGGACCAGGACTGACGTGGTACCCTTTACACCACCCTTTGTGTACTTGGGCAAGTCCAGGCCCAGCGGTGCCAGCGCTGACTCCTCTCAGCACCCGCTTCACTCTGTCTCGTCAGCACCCCCTTTTGGCACCACCTCCCCCATCCGCCCAAAGTTCACCCACCCACCCTGCTCCACTGGCCACCACTCCGATCCCAGCCATGTCCTCATCCTGGCTGTGGCCATCTGCCTGCAATCTCTTCTCTGTAAGACCTCAGTTGGACCAGGTGCCTGCCTGCTCTGAGCTCTCCAGAGCACAGGTGGAGGCCGTGGTCTCCACCGACCCCGTGGGCCTGTCACTGGTCGAGGGTCTTGACTGTACATTGTCCAGGTTCTTGGTGTTTTGAACAAAGAATTGGACAAAACACCCAGCAAAGCAAAGAAAGGATGAAGCAACAAAATAACAAAAGCAGGTATTTATTGAAAATGAAACACACTCCACAGTGTAGGAGTGGCCCGAGCAGCAGCTCTAGGACCTGGATATGGAATCTTCTGGGACCCAAATACCCGCTAGAAGTTTCCCATTGGCCACTTCGTGCTCACCTCATGTCAGTGAAGTGGTTGCAAAAAGCAACCAGTCAGAGGCTAGGGTGAAGTTACAAAGTTATCCTTGTTCGCAAACTAGAACTCAGCCTGCAGTCAGTCTGATTGGTGTGGACCGGGACCATTCAGAGGCTGAACTGAAGTCACAAAGTTGCAAACGAAGACTTGACCCACAGTCAGTCTGATTTGTTGCAGACAGCCAGTTTCCCATCTGCCAGGCAGAAGAGGTGAGGGGGTTTGCAAAGGCAGTAGCCTCTGGTCCTTTTGTTACTTAGGAGTGTAAAGTTAGGGTTTTCCCTTCAATATAGTTCAAATAAGTTTTGGGAAACAGCCTTAGGTTCCCTGCCTCCAGACCCTCATCTCCCGCCTCAGGCCTACAGGTGCCGCCCCCCGCAACCCCACTGTCCTCTTGTCCACTTCTCGCTCTTCCTCAGAAGGCCAGACAAGTACCCGTCTGGGGCCTGCTCCCCAGGTGGGGACATGGGGACTGGCTCTGCTAGGCTCATGGCTGTACCTCCAGGGTCCAGAAGGTGCCTGGGCCCGGGACTGCCGGTGCCGTAGAAGCTTAGCAAACACGGAACTGGACCGCTTGCTGGGCAGCGTCCCCATGCCTCTCAGGGACCCATTTTGGAACAATTTAGAGTTAATTTTCTATTAAGGACCAGTTTCTGTGAAACTGCTTGGCTATGCCTTTCGTCCACTGCTTCAGTTAAAGCAGTGAGTTCAGGCCAGATGTGGTAGTAATCCTAGCACTGTAATCCCAGCACTTTGGGAGGCCGAGGCTGCGGGATCACTTGAGGTCATGAGTTCGAAACCAGCCTGGCCAATATGGTGAAACCCCTACTGAAAATACAAAAAAATCAGCTGGGTGTGATAGTGGACGCCTGTAATCCCAGCTACTTGGGAGGCTGAGGCAGGAGAATTGCTTGAACCCGGGAGGCAGAGGTTGCAGTGAGCCACGATCGTGCCACTGCACTCCAGCCTGGGCGACAGAACAAGACTCTCTCAAAAAACCAAACAAAGCAGTTTATAATTTGCCTAAATTAATTTTTGTATCATCTAAAGTTTTCTTCTGCTTAGATATGGCTGCCTTAAAAGATGCAGACACTGTTATGATCAGCATGAAGTTTCCCTGTGGGGCTGTGGTCAGCGTGGACATCAGCCAGCACCATACAGACAGCTGTGACCAGAGATTGGAGGTGACCCCCTGCCCTTTTCCACCCCTCGCCAGTCCACTGTGAAAAGCTGGGTTCGTTCTATGGGTTAGATGGAGGTCGTCAGCCGGGTTGATTGTGCGGGTTAGAGAGAGGTCGTCACCCGGCCACCCTCAGCTGGGTCGATTGTGCGGGTTAGATAGGGGTCGTCACCCGGCCACCCTCAGCTGGGTCGATTGTGCGGGTTAGAGAGGGGTCGTCACCCGGCCACCCTCAGCTGGGTCGATTGTGCGGGTTAGAGAGGGGTCGTCACCCGGCCACCCTCAGCTGGGTCGATTGTGCGGGTTAGAGAGGGGTCGTCACCCGGCCACCCTCAGCTGGGTCGATTGTGCGGGTTAGAGAGGGGTCGTCACCCGGCCACCCTCAGCTGGGTCGATTGTGCGGGTTAGAGAGGGGTCGTCACCCGGCCACCCTCAGCTGGGTCGATTGTGCGGGTTAGAGAGGGGTCGTCACCCGGCCACCCTCAGCTGGGTCGATTGTGCGGGTTAGAGAGGGGTCGTCACCCGGCCACCCTCAGCTGGGTCGATTGTGTGGGTTAGAGAGGGGTCGTCACCCGGCCACCCTCAGCTGGGTCGATTGTGCGGGTTAGAGAGGGGTCGTCACCCGGCCACCCTCAGCTGGGTCAATTGTGCGGGTTAGATGGAGGTTGTCACTCGGCCACCCTCAGTTGGGTTGATTGTGCGGGTTAGAGAGAAGTTGTCACCTGGCCACCCTCAGCTGGGTTGATTGTGCGGGTTAGAGAGAGGTTGTCACCCGGCCACCCTCAGCTGGGTCGATTGTGCGGGTTAGATAGGGGTCGTCAGCCGGGTTGATCCTGCTGGTTAAATAGAGGTCATCACCTGGCCATCCCCAGTCGGAGCACATGCAGCACACCTTGTGCACAGTCAGTGCTCAGTAAATATTTGTTTTAATTTTCTGGTGAGAGCCATGTCTTCCAGGTTTTGAAGAGAGTTCATTCTCTGGCCTCTGGGCCTCCAGGAGCTGTTTTGTGACGGTGGCTTTCCTTTACATTGGCTGTTGCTCTATAGAAGCCTGTGCTTCCTTGGCCGTTACACGGAAAGCCGGTGTTGGTCACGGTGTGCCATGGGAAGTGATAATGACGGTCCTGGAAGGCCTGCGTCATGTGTCACCTGCCCGCCCCACCCCCACCAGCAAAAGCCCTGGTGGTGTTCAGTCATCCCCTTCCCCTCCCCACTTCCCGTGCTCGGCCTGGTTAACTCCTGTCTTGCAATGGCTCCCAGGTGCGTGGGTCCCAAGGCGCGCTGCAGATGGAGAATCAGAATCCCTTGGGCATCACCGGGTGGGGCACGTCCCTGTCCCTCGGCTCCCAGACCCAGGCTAGCCGCTACCAGGACTCGTATCGAGAGCTCTTCAGACACTTTGTCAGAACCCTTAAAGGTGGGTGACGTTCTCAGGAGGAACCTGGGATGTCCCGATGCTCAACGGGTAGATGCCTTCCAGGCTGCAGTCAGTGCAGATGATATGCCAATTTCAGGTGGAAAATTGCATTCCAGATGCTGGGTTCAGATTTGAAATTGTCCATCTCAGTGATCATTTGCGTTGCTTGTACTTTAGGAAGATTCTGAGAGATGCTCCTTTGGGGTTCCGTGCATGTAGTATGTTGCCTGATACGTCCTAAGAAATCTTCTAGAACTCCGAGGTTTATAAAATGATGACTACTTCTGAACTCCTGAGAGCTAGTGGATACCACGTGTCCTGGAAGATAGGACGCCTTCTACCCTCTGTCAGTCCTGGGGGTGACTGGGAACCAGGGAGGTGGAACAGAATTCCGGGACCTGGGTCGGGCTTGTCCAAGAGGGGCTGGTGGGTCTCTCTAGGACCAGTGTCCCACCCCGAGGCCAGTGGCCCCTTCACATGTCCCAAGAGGAATACTGTCTGGCTCCGATGTGTTGGGTTTTATCCTGAATCTGTGCACATGTGCAGGGAAGGAACCTCCTGAAATCACCAAAGAGCAGTTCCTCAGGGCCTTCCGGGCGGCCGCGGCCGCGGAGCAGTCGTGGTGGAGCCGGTCAGCTGTGGCCCTGCCCTGCGAATCGGCAGAGGCCTCCGTGGTGAAGACAGAAGCTCCATGAACCAACCCGAGGCTGGAGCCAAGATCCTGCCCAATATCCAGTTGCCTGTTTCTCTTCTCACTGTTACTGAGAGAGGGAGATAGAACCTTCTGGCGATCTTGTCCTCACTGGAGACTCAGAACGGGAAGCATTGGGAAACCATGTGTGTTTCATTTCTGGTGTGACCAGGCTTTTCAGGATGTGACTTCAGACCGAGGACACAAGTTGGGCTTGCTTAGCTGTTTTGTGTTGCGCACCGGCCGCAGAGATGCTCTTCCGGTCAGAGTTCCCTTGGCAGGGCCTCGGAGGCCTCTGGTTGGCTGTCTCAGGAAGAGGGCAGGTCAGGGATTGGACAGTGTAAATTGACCCAGAAAGCTGCGGTATCAGCTTTTCTGTGGCAAACAGGGCCGAGGGCTGGTGAAGCTGTTAAGACTAAATGTTGCATGCATGAGGCAGACTGCAGGCCTCCTTAGGCCTTTTTTGGGGTAATTACATCAGTATTTAAAAATATTTTTTTTTGTTTGTTTTGAGATGGAGTCTCGCCCTGTCACCCAGGCTGGAGTGCAGTGGTGCAATCTCGGCTCACTGCAACCTCCGCCTCCCGGGTTCAAGTGATTCATCTACCTCAGCCTTCTGAGTAGCTGGGATTACAGGCATGCGCCACCATGCCCGGCTAATTTTTGTATTTTTAGTAGAGACGGGGTTTCACCATGTTGGCCAGGCTGGTCTCGAACTACTGACCTCGTGATCTACCTGCCACAGCCTCCCAAAGTGCTGGGATTACAGGCGTGAGCCACCGTGCTCGGCCTAAAAACAATTTTCTTGAAGAATCTGATTTTGTGCATAGTGATGACACAGCACCATTTCAGAGAAATAGGAAATAGACGTGTGTGGTATGAGAAGCCCATATTCTGTTCTTGTCGCCTGAATCTAGGCTTCCTCTCTGGATGTGAGCGCAGGAATGAACGGCGGCTGTTTTCTGCCCAAAGGGGTGTGGAGACCTTTTGGAAACAGGCCTTCTCCTTTCCGTTTTGCAGCCAGGCGGTAGAAACCTTCCTTCGAAGGGTAGTGCCCTGGGGAGCAGCAGACCTGCTCCGAGTCCAGCTTAGCTTTCCAAAATTCTGTGTGGAACCTACTGGAGATGTTTTTATATATTTGAAAATAATGGCGTGTATTTCTCATGCTATAGTTAAGAAAAATAACCTTTTAAACAAAGATATTCAAACTCACCCTTGTGCCAAAAGCGCTCACGTTTCTGTGTCCATTCCTGAAAGGGCGTTTTAGAGTCCCCGTTTCTACGTTCTACATGGCACCCTCTTGCCGAGGGAACATCCCCAATCCCTCCACTTCCCGTCTAGTTTGAGGCCTCAGCACTTTGGTGATCAGAGTTCTGTGGCTGTGAGGGGCTGGGTCCACCGCCGCCCATCCCTCCTTGGTGGATGTGGGGACAGGTAGGAGCCTAGGGAAAGGGGTGAGCGCTAGCCAGGAAGGTGGGGCCAAGGCCAGGCATGGCGCCTCACCTGCACCTCACCTCACCTGCACCTCACCTCACCTGCACCTCACCTGTGGGGAAACTCAGCGGAGCTTCCTGGCGGCATCTTTCCCTTTTGCCTTGGTCTTTTCTGTCTTTGTTTAAGGCCAATTTCTAAAAAGACTGAGGCCTCCTTCGAGGTTGAAGAGATTTCTAGAGCCTTATTTTTGCTGTGACAGGACCCTAGTCACTGTTCACAAGTCTGAAACCAAGAAACCTGAGAACCAAGAGAACTGAAATGAAGCCTCTGGTCTCTTGAGCCAGCACGAGGCTCTCTGCTGCCTTTTGTTTTCTTAGGTTTTGCTGAGAAACGAGAGTGCGTTCTGTGTGGGTGTCTGTGACACCTGGAGACCCTGCTTGGCCTAGCTGAAGTCCAGAAAGCCTGGGCCCCACAGGGCTTGGATGAGGGCTCAGGGGCCTGCACTTCAGGAGGCCCGAGAGGCCCGGTCAGTCCCATGAGGCTACTCGGCTTGGCCCGCAGGTCCTCCGAGGCACAGGGCAGAGGGACACCCCAGGGACCCATCAGACTCACGACACAGAGAAACTCAGGTGGGCTACCAGGGCCGGCCACAGAGGCCACAGGCTTCCCGCCTGTGAGGAGCCGCCCTGTATGTCTGAGCCCCTCGGAGATGGAGGTTTAGTCATGAGAACCAGTCATTGGAACATAACACTTTATTATGTTACAAAAACAAAAATCCCCACCGAAACACAGCTAAAAAAATAACACATTTTCCCAAGATTACATTACCAAAAACAGTTGTTACGTCATTGGAGGGCGTCCGTTAATACTGCTCGGGGAAGCACCAGCCTACACGGACACACAGATGGGGTCGCGTGTCCACCCTAAAGCATTAAAGTGCTTTAACTGGTAACAGAGGAGTGGATGTTTGTGCATTGGAGACACTGACTGTTCCGAGTGACAGGTGTCTCTGTGCCAGGATACTGCGAGTTGGGCCCCTGGGTACAGCAAGGGCTTCCCAGCAGCCCAGGCCTGGTGGGAACGCTGGGGGGATGGGGGAGAGTCGCTGTTTCTGACCAGAGTGACTCGGACGGACGTGAGCTGACCTGCCTGGTGAGCTCCTCCTGCCTGGCCTCTCTGAGCAGACTCAGGACCACTGCCCGTCCCCCTCAGCTCCAGGAGTGCCGGCAGCCTCCCTCCTACCCCTGCACTGCCGGGAAAACCATCTGCCTTCAAGATTTATTTGTTGATTTGTTTAGTTGTATAAAAAACATTGCTTAAAGGATTCTTGTTCCTGGGAATTTGCATTTTCTCCTAACCACGGCAAAGTCTCGACTGTGTTTACTTTCACAGCTGCTTCTCCAGCACAAGGAGGCTGCGCGGGCTCGCTCTACAGGTGCAGCTGGGGCCATCTGGCTGCTCCGTGTTCTGACCAGCTTCTTGGACGTCTGGCTGAGGTTCCAGTGACAGCTGCCCCTGGGCCTCTCCCTGCTCTGTGCCACCCACCCCCCCAGCAGCACACTACAGGGGCTCTTGGGACAGCCTCACTGGACTCAGGGTGCACAGGGAACATGCCTAAGAAACAAATCAACAACCCCCTGGAATTGAAGCGCATCTGTGCTGGGCTCGGGAACCCCGAGTGTCGGGATGGGCCCCCGCGGCTCTAGAAGCAGAGCATGGGGCAGAGTGGGGCTTCAGGAGGTGGACTCGGGTAGCAGGTGCCCAGCCCCCAGGAGATGGGCGTGATGCCTGGGGCACGGGTCTTAGCCTTTCTGGCCTCAGCTTCCTCATCTACGAAATGGCAGTAAGATGGAGAGCTGAGGTGACATGCAGCTGGGGTGGCTGCGCCACCCTGGGAAAGCCCTGAGTCCGCTGCTGCTGCCCCTACTGACTGATGCCCTGGGTGTGGGCACCTTTCTAGGGAGATGGAACCCCAGAAGCTGAGCAGCCAGAGCCTGCCCTTCGGCTAGAAGGAGCTAGAAGGAAGGGCCGGGCTCTCGCCCTGGCTGCAGCCAGATCCCCTGAGAGGCGGCAGCCCCGTTCTCGCTGCCCCCACAAACGTGCACCCAGGCGGCTGTGCCGTCAGTGGCCCCCGGGGCGGTGGACAGTGTGGGAGAGGGACGTCTGCATCTTCGTACACCAGGCACCTGTGGCAACACCAGTCGCTGCTTTTAAATAAGGGGAGGCTGGTGACAGTGATGCCACTCAGCAAGATGGAGTCCTGATCTGGGGATGGGGGCTGTGTCTAACCTTGCCGTGCCCTGGGGGGCTTAACTGCTTCTGGGAGATGTTAGTGGGGGAAGCTCCTAGCCCTTAGGAGCTGATGCCACACATACCCTAGGCAGAGGTGCGGAGCTGGCCGTGTCAGAAGGGGCCAGGCAGCCTGCACTCTGGGTGGTGTCTCAGCTTACGTGAGTGAGGCGGTCCTGCAGAATAGTGTGCTGGGAGCAGAGGCCACTCCCAAGTCCAGCAGAGAGAGTCCCCAGCCCCCGGCACAGGCAAGATGCAGTTAGGGACATTCCCTGAAAATACATGGTGTTTCAGACGCAGTCACTTGGCTGCTCACCACTCTCCACTGGCCCACCTGCCTGGAATGAAGGGCCTTGTCACACCTGTGAGGCTTCCCAGGGGCTCCGGTTCCTTGTCCTGGAGCTGTGCTCCGGGATGGTCAAGCTCCAGCCACCAAGGCTCAGGCTGCTCCTCGTGGATGGAGGTGGCCGCAGCAGGGGCCTGTGCAGACACTGCCTCCCTGGGGCCCACTAACTCCCTGGGGTGCTCCACGAAGGCCTAGACGCCCCCTGCACCTACCTCAGTCTGTTCCCTGACCGCCGCCGCCGCCCCCTGGAAAAGAAAGCAGCACCCTCTGGACCTGGCAGTGGTAGAGAAGGTGGCCGCGGCAAGGCAGGAGCTGCCCCCACGGCAGAGCGTTCCTGTGAATTTGCCCTTCCCAGCGTTCCCTCTAGGCTTCCTCCCTGCCCGGCCTTCCTGGGGACAAGTCCCGCCCACCTGGCTTCTCACTCAGCTTCCGTAGCCTGGCTCACGGGCGCTAGGTTGAGCTGGAAAGGGAATGTTGAGAAAGTTTAAAAAAAAAAAAAAAAAAAAAAAAAAAGCTGACCCACCATGTAGAAAAGGGTATCATTTTATCAAATATTGACAATTTCCGGTCCTCTAAGGACAGGCTGTCCCTTTCTGCCCAGGGTTCCCCAAGGAGAGGTGACTGTGGCCAGGCTGAGGGGCACTGGCTGAGGCGGTACCAGATGCTTCCCGCACCTGGGAGGGGTTGCGCCTTCCCCAGTTTTCTCCAATTTCAGCAACACTTTGGTGGTTGTTAGGGGCAGGAAGGAGGCGGTCCCGCAGAATACAGTGTGCTGGGGGCAAAGGCCACTCCCAAGTCCAGCAGAGAGAGTCCCCAGCCCGTTAGGGACATTCCCTGAAAATGCACGGTGTTTCAGACACAGTCGCTTGGCTGCTCACCGCTCTCCAGAACCAAAAGATGTCGCAAAATACTTTTTGGCAGTCCACCAGCGAAGAGGATTCTTTCCTCTGGAAGGACCTTGCTTGATCGGCAGATGACAGAGTCTCTAGGATGAGGCCTGGAGGTCGGAGCTGACACTGCGGTCCCCACCCACGCCTGCCATGGAGCACGCCCGGCAGTGGCAGGGCTGAGAGTGGGCCGGCCCCTGCCCCGCAAGCCCAGCATTAGGGCAGCTCCAGAAGGTTCTGCAGGTGACTCAGGCTGTCCGCAGGCGGCTTTGGTGGCTGGGCCTCTCCTGGGGCCGGTGAGGTGCCGGGGCATGGGCCGGACCTTGCCTTTCCCCGGGCACAGCCTGGAGGCCCTGCCTCCGGAGGCAGTTTTGGACACAGGAAGGAGAGCGAGGCGGCCTGGGTCTCTGGGCGGTGGCACAGGCTCTGGCTGGGCCCGGCCCCTCAGTGGATCTCGGCCTCCGTGAACTCCTCCTTGATGGGCTGCTTGCGGGCCTTGCAGTCGGGCAGGTCGAAGCCGAAGTCCGCCCACTCGTCGGGGCCGGCGCCGGGGCCGCCGCGGTTGGGGATGGTGATGGTGTGGCGCACGCGGAAGTGCACGGCCTCCATGACCCGCTGGCGCTGCAGCTCCCCGGAGCCGCCGATGGAGATGGCGGCCGCGTTGCTGGAGCGGAGCAGCTGCTGCGCGGCGGCGCCGTAGTCGTGGCCCTGCTTCAGGTCCTGCAGGCCCCGCCAGATGGTCATGCGATACTGCTCGGGGATCTTCAGGGCCCCCAGGTCCTGCGAGAGGCCGGCGCGTTAGGGGCAGGGGGCAGTGGGGACAGGGAGAGCAGGGAGGGCCGCCCTGGGCCTGGAGGTCTGGCCACACCACACCCCGGCCCCCACACCCCTAACCAGAGTAGGCAGGAGAGGGGACGTGGGGGAGGGGGAGAGCCCACCAGGGCCCCTCCTGGCCTGTGTGGGGCCTGGGCCCTGACCTCGGAGCATTAGACATGGAGCTCCCTGAGCATCTACCTACCTGGCCCTGGGGGAGGAACTGCCTCCCAGCCTCAGGGCAGGGCCCTCCTTGGTCTCCATGTCCCTGCCCCTCGGAGCAGATCCCCAGCTCATCCGTGAGCTCCCAGCACCCTCTAGGCACCACACGAAGCACACACATGCAGGGGAGGCAAGGGTTAACACGTGACCTGGAGCTGGCTCAGCGTACTGGGGACAGGCTGCAGGGAGGGCGGTTAGTGGACACAGACGAGGCCACCCTCTGCACGACGGACAGTTAGGCTGAGCAGCTGGCCCCAGCTCGCACTGACCCTCATCTGTCTGCAGCCCTGGGCTGGGGATGGTCTGGGACGGGCCTTGGACCTGGGCTGCGGCACTGGCTGGGGGCGGGTTCCCAGCAGAGGGCTTGCTCTCCCTTGACTGACAGTGTCCTGTGGTTCGCACTGTCCTAGGCTACGAGCAGGCTTTGTACACCGCTAGTCTCACTTAACCCAAAGACAAGCCGTGGCTGTTTAATCATGGTGCCTGCGATCAGCTCCCACAAGTGCCAAGAGCTATGTGGCCTCAGGTCAGGCGCTTGCCTTCCCCGGGTCCCCTTTCCTCTGGGTGTAAATGGCACTGAACTGGACTGACTCCCTCGGGGCCTTACATTCTTCTGTTTGTGCCTTGGAAACAGCCCATCCCCTAAAATCAAAGGCACACTGGCTGCTGGGAGTCCGAAAAGGCCCAAATGACCAGTTCAGCATCCAGAGGCCTGGGCCTGTGTCCCGCGCCGCCAGCTGCCCGCCTGGCTGCGCCTGCCCGAGCTCTCTAGAGTCGAGTCATCACATCCACTTGCCCGTGGGAGAGGGTTTCCAAGTTTCCCAGCCACGAGAGCAAGGAAGAGAAGGCTCTTTGCCCTCTGTTCAGGGGCCCCTCCAGCTACTGCCTGTGCGGAGCGGGGGTCGCCCGGGCGTTACCTCGATGGTCAGGTTCTGCAGGTGGTAAATGCTCTGTAACCCCTGGGACGTGAAATACTCGATGCAGTTTGGACACCCCAATCCTGTTAAAAAACTGCAGAGAGAATTTGAGAAAGGAAGCAGCATTAGCTTCCGAGCACAGGGCTGTGCGATCCCTCATCTCTGGGAGTGGCCTGGCTGGGGTGGAGACTGTCACTCTCTCCCTCCAGCCCACAGGTGGCCATGGCATCCCTCAGGGAGGGGACGTGCTCAGCTGGGGACAGGTCAGTGAAGACCCGGCTTTTGGTATTTTTCCTCTAAGTGGACCATTTCCCCAGCATCGTTGATGCTCCTAGCCTGACTGCCCTCGCCCGCCTGTCTGATCTGGGGTTGCGAGTGGTGAGCACACAGGGTGGGGCAGGGCAGCTGACATGGCCAGAAGGACAGAGGTGAACGGACAGGGTGACAGCGCATGCTCAGGCCCTCGGCAGCCCACACACCTGACGAGGCTGGGGTCGGCGTGGTAGGGGGGTGGCGGAGTGCAGTGGGACCCCGAGACCATGGACTGGGTGCCGTGGCTGCTGGTCATCTCGCCGTTGGCTGGCACTGCGTGGCCGTGGTTGTTGAGCATCCCAGAGCCTGGGTGAGAGGCAGGTGGGGCATTCAGGGAAGCCAGGCCAGGCGTCCAGGTGCAGGCTCCACCCAGGCTCCAGACACCTCTGGACACCAGGGGAGCCACCCCAAGGCCTGGCGATGTGATGCTTGGCATCGCCCCAGCCAGCTGGAGGCTTGAGCAAGGGCTGAACACCTGGGGCCCTGTCTCCTTGCCCCACCTAGTAGGGACGGCGATGACTGTGCGCACAAGGCACTGGGTCGTAAGGGCAATCACGGCTGGCACTGGAGTGCTCCCCACATCCCGGGGCCTCAGGAGACACCCAGGGGGACTGGAGTGCTCCCGCATCCCGGGGCCTCAGGAGACACCCAGGGGGACTGGAGTGCTCCCGCATCCCGGGGCCTCAGGAGACACCGGGGAGGACTGGAGTGCTCCCGCATCCCGGGGTCTCAGGAGACACCCGGGGGGAACTGGAGTGCTCCCGCATCCCGGGGTCTCAGGAGACACCCGGGGGGGACTGGAGTGCTCCCGCATCCCGGGGCCTCAGGAGACACCCAGGGGGACTGGAGTGCTCCCGCATCCCAGGGTCTCAGGAGACACCCAGGGGGACTGGAGTGCTCCCACATCCCGGGGCCTCAGGAAACACCGGGGAGGACTGGAGTGCTCCCGCATCCCGGGGCCTCAGGAGACACCCGGGGGACTGGAGTGCTCCCGCATCCTGGGGCCTCAGGAAACACCGGGGAGGACTGGAGTGCTCCCACATCCCGGGGCCTCAGGAGACACCTGGGGTGCTTGCTCGCAGCACTGGGAACATGCCTGGTCCTGCCCACATGAGGACCTTCCAGGGGAAGGGGGCCCAAACTCTATTCAGTGGAGCCCCCAGCTTGTGCTGGGGTCCCTGAGGAGGTCTTGCACCATTTAATCCCCACAAGGAGTGAGCCTGGTACTTCTGTGGCCATTTGTCGATGGGGAAACAGGCTGTGTAATGTTAAGAGACTTCCGCAAGCTTCCTTGCCTGCCAAGAGGTGGTGCAGGCGTGTGGGTTCCACGCTCTTAACCATGCCCCCTCCACCTCCCACAGTCAGGAGTGGGCAGAGAGGGCTGTCCGTGGCTGCTGCCCAGAGGGTAGAACTGCTGGAAGGAGCCAGCCACAGACACACCTGCCCTGCGTCCGGAGCTGGGTGGAGTGCCCTGAGCCAGGCGCCCCCAGTGGGCCTCCCCGCCCTGCCCATGGGCCCCCACTGCCCAAGGGACTCACCCACAGGTCCCAGGTTGGGTGTAGCTGCCGAGCTGTGCGGGGGAGGCTGGCCCACCAGCTGGTTGACGGAGGGCAGCTTGTTCATGCCCCCGTGCACCTTGTTCATGGGCGAGAGGACCGGCCCGTAGGATGGGGGCTGTAGGTGACTCCTGCTCAGAAGCAATGGCTTGCATGGGTGGGAAGCAAGGCAGCCTCGTGCCCACCAACCACCCACGCCCGTGATGCCCCCATGCTGCGAATGGGTGGAGACTGAGGTCAGAGAGTGGCTTTGTCCTCCTCTGATGTCAGAGAGTGGCTGGAGGATGGCCATGCACAGCCACTGGGCCTGCTCCTGAGAAGGACACTGGCCATGGCGGGGCCGGTAGGCAGGGGGATGACCTGTGCCACTGGAATTGGCCTCTGGTCTTGGTGGGTCATGGTCACTCTGGCCACCCCTCCTGGCCTTTCCACCCAGCAGACATTTACAAGACCCCTCAGTGGCAGAGGCATAGCAAGGGCCATGGCCTAGGGTCCCAGGGCAGCCCCAAGTCCCACCAGGCTTCCTGGAGGAGGAGATGTGGGGTGGGCCCCTGAGCTCTGGACCCTGCTGCCTGTCCCTGGCAGATGATGCCTTCTGGAGGGGTGTCTGGTCCTCCTGGCCTTCTCCTGCGGGGTTGAGCCATGAGCTTCCCCACACCGATGGTGGGCTGGGGTTGACTCACGGCCTCTGTAGGAGCTGCTGCTGCTGCCGATAGGAGTCTACCAGCGGCTGCGGCACCAACTCCATCAGCTCCAGGCTCTCCTTCAGCTTCATCAGGATCTCGAAGTTCTCACGGCCTCGCACCTGAGCACAGAGGAGCAGATGCTCTGCCCACATGCCCCAGACCCCCGTGGGAGGGAGGCGGGCGGCCGTAGCCTCAGGAGGACCTGGGCTTGGCAAAGCATCTGTCCTTTGTGGGGGTTCCCCGGCACCCCAGAGGCTCAGGATCCCCTGACCTTCTTTCCTCTTCCCAAGAAGCAGCTCTAATTAGAGCCCATGACTCGGTGGGCAGGTCTGTCCCCAAGAACCATGCCTGCTCCTTGTGGTCCCTAAGCCTCCCTCTTCCTCCCCCACCAACAGATACTGTTTTTTATTTTATTTTTTTAAAAAAAACAAGTATCTCTCTCTCTTCCTTTCTTTAGACAGAGTCTTGCTCTGTTGCCCAGGCTAGAGTGCAGTGCAGTGGCATCATCATAGCTCACTGCAGCCTCGGACTCCTGGGCTCAGGCAATCCTCCTGCCCTCAGGTGATCCTTCTGCCTCAGTCTTCTGAGTAGCTGGGACTACAGGTGCATGCCACCACCACACCCAGCTAATGTTTGTAGAGATGGGGTTCTCGCTATGTTGCCCACTTTGGTCTCAAACTCCTGGGCTCAAGTGATCCACCCGCCTTGGCCTCCCAAGATGCTGGAATTACAGGCATGAGCCACCACCCCCAACTGGGGCTCATTCTGGAGCTCAAAGACCTGAAAGCTCACATCACGGAAGATGAATCCTAGCCAAGCCTGTGCCGATTTAATTCACCTGTTGCAGGCCACATGTGAGAGGCACACTCAGGGGGTCTATGGCCACGGGTCCTGGCCAATGTTAGGGTCCTGGATTCCTGCTGAACTTCTACCCCGGTGGACTCCGCACCACCCCACCTGTGCTATGTACACATGGCTTCATTGTAAATGGCATGACACTGGGTTTTTGGGACTGAGGGGACTCTCAGGGATGCCCTGCAGTTGGGCCCTGCTGGTCTGGCTCTTGCAGGCAGGTTCTGCCCTCTGGACCCTCTCACGCAGGGCTGGGTGCCTCCCGCCCCCTCCACCATGGTCTCCAGGGTGTCTCCCCATGGCCCAGCCTGGGTTCAGCAGACGACAGAGGTGAGGCAGGTCTCCCAGCCGCTGTACGGGAGCACACACTCACCTGCAGGTAGTACGTGTCCTCGTCTCCGTGCCGCCGCTTCTTCACACCCGGGCCCAGGGCGGGGACAGCAGGGGGACTCTGCTTGAAGGCTGGAAGGCCAGGCAGGGGGGGTGGGGTGAGGCCACCCTCCGGGAGGAGGGAGACCTGCCCCACCCTTGGGGCCAATAGATTCTTCAGGTGGGTCCAGTGGTGAGCAGCCCACAGGGATGGGCAAACCTGCAGTGCCCCCCAGGCCTGGACAGGTGACTTATTTGGGGGCTGCTCTCAGGCTCCGTCAGGGAGGATTCTGGGTCTGGGGGGCCGTTCGGGGGCTGGCCCTGTCCCTGGGGCACGGGCTCGCACTGTGTCCTGCCAGCGTGTCCCGTACCCCTCCCACAGCATCCAGCTCCCCCCGCCGGCTGCTCACCGCGCTTGCTGGCAGCCCCGTTCTTGGCGGAGCTCTCATTCAAGGCCTGCTGCTCCCGGTAGTGGTCCTCATCGGCTTTTCGGTCGCGGCCAGGACAGGCGCAGATGCGGCCCTCGAAGGACCGGCGGCCCAGCACCTGCCCACTGTCGGGTGGGCACAGCCAGAATTGTGAGCTCAGTCCTGCCCACCCTCAACCTGCCCACCTTCCCTGCCCACCTCGGAGCCTGCAGGACCAGCCTTTCGAGCCCTGAGTCACCGTGGAGCACCCAGTGCTGGCAGTGAGTGTTCCCACCAGAGGGAGCCAGAGGCTCAAAGCTGGGAGGCTGCCCTGAGACCTTGCCCGCCCGGGACTCCCGCCTCCCTCCAGAGGCCCAGCTCCTGCCCAGGCAGGCCCTTCAGGCCAGAGGGCAGTCCCTTCCTCCAGCAGCACAGCCCAGTCTCTTCCCCGAGCTGGCCTCGGCATACAGGTCTCCATGATAGCTCCCCTTCTCCCGCTAGCCGTGCTTGCCCAGCCCTGTCCCACCTCCACCCCATGTGCCTGGGACTCACTCCCGCGTCTCCAGGGTGATGATGATGAGGATGGGCCGTCGGTTCATGCCCCCCACACAGCTGCTGTTACACATGAAGTTGTACAGGATGGTGGTGAATTCTGTCCCCACCTGCACACGGGGGAGCAGGGAGAGGGAGGGGCTAGCATCAGCACGCATCCCCAATCCACTAAGGTGGCAGCCCCCAGCTCCATGTCTGGTTCTGGCTCAAGGTAGGCAGGGGGATGCCCTGCTCTATAGTTTTTGCCCTCTGTATATCTGTCCACTCATCCATCCATCTACCCACCCACCCCATCTATCTATCCATCCATCCATCCATCCATCCATCCATCTATCCATCTATCCACCCATCCATCCATCCACCAACTCCATCCATCCACCCACCCCATTCATCCATCCATCCATCCATCCATCCACTCATCCATCTATCCACCCATCCATCCATTTACCCATCTGTCTATTCATTCATCTATCCATCCATCCATCCACCCACCCACCCACCCCATCCATCCATCCATCCATCCACTCCCCATTTATTATCTATCCATCCATCCAACCATGCATCCATCCACTCATCCATTCAATATCAATCTATACATCCATCCAGCCACCCACCCCATCTACCCATCCCTCTACCCACCCATCCATTCAACATCCCTCTACCCAACCATCCATTCACTTACCCACCCACCCCATCCATCCATCCATCCACCCACCCACCCACCCACCCCATTCATCCATCCGTTCACCCATCCATTCACCCATTCACCACCCCATCCATCCACCCACTCACTCACCCCATTTATCCATCCATCCGTCCACCCACTTACCTACCCATCCATCCATCCATCCATCCATCCATCCATCCATCCACCCCAACCACCCCCATCCATCCACCCATTCATGAAGATCACTAAACACCAAGCACTGGGCTGGTTCTGGGTTCTGGGAGGGCTCAGACCTGGTCTCTGCTCTCAGAGCAGCACAGAGTCCTGCGGTCTGTTTGCCCCAAGCTTCTCCCCTGACACAGGCTGGAGGTCAAGCCCAGATGCTGGGTGTGAGTGTGTGTGCCTGCACAGATTTTGGGGGCCTATGTGTGTGTTGCATGCTGTGGGCTCATCTGGCCAGAAGGAGGAACCAGAGCTGTCCCCAGCGAACCCACCCCCAGCACACTCCCGTTTCCCAGGGATTTTGCAGTACAGCTGAGACATGAACCAAAAATCTGTTGTTTTGTTTTTTGTTTTTTGTTTTTTTTTTGAGACGGAGTCTCATTCCGTTGCCCAGACTGGAGTGTGGTGGCACAATCTAGGCTCACTGCAAGCTCCACTTCCCAGGTTCACACCATTCTCCTGCCTCAGCCTCCCGAGTAGCTGGGACTACAGGTGCCTGCCACCACACCTGGCTAATTTTTTGTGTGTTTTTTTAGTAGAGATGGGGTTTTACCATGTTAGCCAGGATGGTCTCGATCTCATGACCTTGTGAGCTGCCCACCTCGGCCTCCCAAAATGCTGGGATTACAGGCGTGAGCCACCACACCCAGCCGTGAACCAAAACTCTTGATCTGAGTATCCCCAGACCACAGTGTGGGCAGTTTTCACATCACCCTGGGGACAAATACATAAGCCATTCGGGGTTTGGGAAAATCTTGGCCTTTCTCAGAACTGCTGTCACACGGCAGCCACCAGGGGGCGAGAGAGCTCTGCCTTCCTGGCAGGCCGGGGCAGGTGAGGGTGGGACATGGGTTTCAGGGAGCCCTCCTGGGCCCTGGTTCTGCTGTCATAAGGGGCTGCTCTTAGAGGATGGTGGGATGGGGACCTCAAAGGGGGCCTAGGTACAGGGTAGAGGGTTGTGGAGGACCTGGAGACTGGGTACAGGGACAGGAGCCTGGGGTGTCCTGGGGGCCTGGTACAGGGATGGGACCTGGTGAGGGAGGCTGGGGCTGGGTACAGCGTGGAGCCTGGTCTCAGAACCAGGTACAGGGAAGGTGGAGGCCTGCCATTGCCTGCCTTTCCCTGGGGGCCTGGTACCCACTCCTCACCTGTTCTGCCTCTGCCCCACCATCCTGCAGCAACTTCAAACCCTCTGTTTCCCCCTACCCCAGCCTTTCACACCAGTTGGGCCCCACATCAGCTCCAGAATGGTGTCCCAGAAACTGCTGCTGCCTTTGGGCCAAAGGTCAAACCCCCCAGCCTCTCCGTGTCCCCCTCCCTCCAGCCTGCATGCCCCCCAGTTCCCTGCCGCCCCCACCCACATGGTGTCCAGCGGGGCCTCCTGGCTCTCCGCCCTGCTGACCAGCCTCAGCCTCCTGCAGGCCGCCTCTCCTGGGCCCCTGGCCTGGCCTAGGAGTCTTTCCACCATCCCTCAACGCCCTTCGTAGAATCTGCCACCTCTTCAGGCACTGTTGCTGGTTCGGTTCTGTCCCAGCCAGTCCAGGGTCTAAATGGGCAGGGACCTCCCATCTCCTGAATCCGTGTCTGGGAGCCCCAAGCCAGAAGCAGTGTTGGGCACCAACAGAGGGCAAGGCTGAAGACCCACTCCCCACTATGGAGCTGGGCACACTGAGGCCCTGAGAGGGCCCGAGGCGGATGCGGGGCCAGAGCACCAGTGTGCACAGTGGGGCCTGTGTGGGTGAGGGAGTCCCTGACGCACACTTAACACAGAGCAGGGAGCCCCGGACAGACGCCGTGGGATGGGCAGATCAGCCAACTGAGGAGGGACAGGGGCTGCCTCAGGGGACCCCACACCCCGTACGGCTGACTGCAGGGCCCTGGGCACAGCCTGGCTCCCGGCCTACCTGTGGTGGCTCATAGGGCACCACGACGCTCTGCCTGCCGGTGACAGGGTCGTCCACATACTGCGAGAGATTATTGCCTTCCACACGGATGAGGTGGCTGGCTGGGGCAGACTGTCCTGCCGGGAGGGGGCAACACTTCAGAGAGGTGCACAGAGGTGCCCACCCAATGCCAGGTGCAGAGAGGTGCCCAGCCCTGTACCAGGCAGAGAGGTGTCCACCCCTGTCAGGTGCAGAGAGGTGCCCAGCCCGGTGCCAGGTTCAAAGAGGTGCCTGGCTCCATGCCAGGCACAGAGAGGTGCCCACCCGTGCCAGGTAGAGAGGTGCCCAGCACTGTGCCAGGTGCATCGCAGCAGAACTGAGACCACCAGGCCCAGTCCATGGGCTTCCAGATGAGGCTCAGGCCGGCTGGCAGCCCTTGTGCCTGGGGATGCCTGCCCAGTGGCTCTGCTCCCTGATTCTCCTGCTAATCCATGGGGTAGCCCATAGGCCTTGCCAGGCACACTGGAGAGAGGGGCTATGGCACATAGGATCTCTGGGGCCCCAGAAGGCCGCTGCCCCTCAGACTCTGCCCAGACCACTTGCCCCTGCCCAGGAGCATGGGACCCCCAGGCCCCAGTCAGAACTGGGAAAAAGGGGGCTGGGGGAGGCACTGAAAGCCCTCCCAGGGGAATGCTAAGCCCATGCCATCAGCCCCACTCTCTCCCAGTTAGGCAGCCCCCAGCTGTGCTGTGCAGGATGCTGGGCAAAGTGCCACCGGAGGGGAGGAGCTGGGGGCCTCACCTTCGTTGAAGTCCCTCCCGAGCTCGTGGTTGGGGCAGCGCTTCACGATGTCGGTCACGTGCTCCGCCTTCTTGTAGACAGGCATGGCCCGGATGGCGGTGCCCGGGGGCGGTGGGGCGGACACCTTGATCTGGATGGGGCATGTCTTGGCGATCTGGCAGTAGAGTTTCTTCAAGAGTGGGGAGTACTGGGGTGGGGGAGAGGGAGCAGGTGAGACTGGTGGTCCCTACTGCACCCCTGTCCAGGCCACCCCCCATCGGGAGCCACGTTCTCCCCACGGGAGCCCCCTCCACAAACCCCCGATGAAGACTGCCCCGAGCAGCCCCTCTGCTGAATCCCTGCAGGTGTCTGTCCTTCAAGGTGCGAATCCAGGCACGGCTGCCCTGGCACCCACTCCACAGCCATCGGGTCATTTGGGCTCCATGACAGCAGGGGTGTGAGTGCCGGTGGCAGCCAGGTGGAGAGGCTCTAGGTTTATGGATGGGGACAAGAAAGGCCGGGAGAGCAAGGAGGGGCTGCTGGAGAGCGAGAGCGGGAATGGGGGCTGGGAGCCAGGCCTGCAGAAGCCATGTCCCCGACTGCAGTGCTTTGAAGAGGTAGGTTTGCAGCATTGAATCTGTTTTTAAGACCAGAGCTAGGCTTCTCTGGCATTTGCACAGAGCAGGTGGTTAATGTGTGATGGGCTGGGTGCCCACGATGCATTCAGGCTTCCATAGAGAGCTCCCTGGGTTGGTGTGTGAGTGAAGGCCTGTGAAGGTGTGAAGGCCTCTTATGGCCTCAGCAGCCCTGGTGACTCTGACGCCCTCTCCACCACGTCTGAGCAGCCGAGCCAAGCCCCGGTATCCCCAGCTTGGGACTCAAGGAGCTAAGAGGTCCGTCCGGGGCCGACATGGGTCCTGCTGTGGGAGGACTGGATGACATCCTTCCTGATCCAGCCCCTGCAGAGGCCTCCAGCATCCTTGCCCCACAGGGCCTGGCTGCCCATCTGAGGACCCAGGCCGGCCCTCATGAGTTCTAAAAGGGATCCCGCTGAGGCTGCTGCAGGGGCGTCCACTCACTTCCAAGCTGGCTGATTTGCCAAGTGTCTGGCTCCTGGGCACCTGCTGGGAGTCCTCATGCCCTCTCCCCACAGGGCCATCAGGAATGCTCCCCGGTCTCAGGTTCAGAGAATGACTTCTGCTCCCACCCCGTGCCCTCTGCGCCCCTCACCAGCCCCCGATGACTCAGAATCACAAGTCATTGCAGCCGCAGGTGCCCTGGAGAATGTCCCATCGCACTCCACCATGGAACAGTTGGGGAAACTGAGGTCAGACACAGGGAGCTACTGGCAGAACCAGGGAAGCCCTTTGCCAAGGAAGATAGGGAGCCCTGACCCCCTGACCCCCACTGACCACCCGTGCTGCCTCTCAGGCCATCAAGGGACACGAGGGGCTCTCAGGAGCCACATAGGTCCTTGGCAGGTGCAGGCACACAAAAAGCGAGGAAGGAAAAAGGAGGAAAGAGACAGGGGAGATGGCGCTGATGGAGCCTGCGAGCCATGGTGGGTGGGGCCTGGGTCCGCAGCACCCTCAGCGCCCCTGTCTCTGCGCAGTAGGATCAGTCCCCTCTTTGATGAGTTACTTGGGATCCCCGAATGGGACCCAGCCAGGAACGCTGGCCTGTCCCTGCCGTGGGTGTGAGGGGACTGGAGGGACAAGTGGAAGGGGGTCTTTCAGTGGTCTCCTCAGGATGGGAATTGGATACCAAAGGGCTGGCCCCTCCTAGATCCTCCATCCATCTGGAGCCCCTGGAGCTAGAGTGGCTCCACTGCCCCTGCCTGCGACCCCCGCTTTGGGCACAGGGCCTTAGGCAGGAAGCTGCCCATCCCCAGTCCTGTTAAAAATGCAGAAAGGAACCATCATGCACAACCCTGCAGGCGAGGCTGGGCGCTGTTTAGAAAAGCAGGAAACAGGCCGGGCGCGGTGGCTC
Organism: Chlorocebus sabaeus; assembly: GCF_047675955.1. Taxonomy (NCBI): domain Eukaryota; kingdom Metazoa; phylum Chordata; class Mammalia; order Primates; family Cercopithecidae; genus Chlorocebus; species Chlorocebus sabaeus. The sequence goes on from NC_132923.1 coordinate 133,130,298, forward strand.
ACGCCTGTAATCCCAGCACTTTGGGAGGCCAGGGCAGGCAGCTGAGGTCAGGAGTTTGAGACCAGCCTGGCCAATACGATGAAACCCTGTCTCTACCAAAAATACAAATATTAGCCAGGCAAGGTGGCGGGCGCCTGTAGTCCCAGCTACTCAGGAAGCTGAGGCAGGAGAATTGCTTGAACCTGTGAGGCGGAGGTTGCAGTGGGCCACGATCTCATCATTTCACTCCAACCTGGGTGACAAAGCGAGACTCCATCACAGGAAAAAAAGAAAAAAAAAAAAAAGAAAGAAAAGGAAAGCAGAATCAGCCTTGCAGAGCCAGCAACCCTCAGCCTCAGCCCTGTGTGGGCGACTGCCCTGGACAATTGGAGCTGCAGCCTTGGGCACGGCAGGAAGGACGGCAGTCCCCTTGTTGTGGGGTCAGTCTGGCTTCCCTGGAGGTGACTGCTGACGTACAGTGTCCCCACCATTACAAATGCCTCCTGTGCTCCCCACAGCATCACTTGGGAGGATAAGCGGGTAGCCCTGTCCCCAGGGCACATGGGAACGGCTCACAGTTTAGATCCTCTGAGACTTAGACCCACAGGAGACTCAGACAGGGCTCTCAGCCCGACCTTGGAGTGGACTGTGTCCAGACACTGGTCTCTTGGACAAAGGCCCTGCCTGAAGCCACACACCACGCGTGGTCTCCATCTGTGCTGGTTGGGGACAGAAAGAGGAGGGGCCATGTGGTGGCAGGCTCTTGTCTGCCAGTGTCCCGAGCAGGGGAGAGGAACACAGGGCCTGCAGCTGTGTCGCCAGGCTTCTCTGAGGCCAGGGCAGCCTGCAGGGCAAGCTGCCCATCGCTGAGCATTTATGGAGCACCTCTTGTGTGCAGAGAACACAGGCCCCCCTGGAGTTCAGGCACCTGGCTCTGTCCCCCGCGTCTCCTCAGTAACGTGTAGCAGCTGGAGGTATGCAGTTGGTACTCAATAAATGCCATCCATCCTAGCCGCTCCCTAGGGAAACCGCAGACCAGGGAGGGGGTGACAGACCCCCCCTTGAAGCAGACCCTGGCTGGGGTGGCTCAGGTTAGAGTCTCAGGGGCATCAAAAGGAGAAGAGCCTCTGAGGTCTGGCCTTGTGGGTGGCAGTTTTGGCTCTGTGCTCTTCTGCTGGGACGCCTCGAGCCCCTGCACAAGCCTCTCCGCCTGCATCTGTGACTCACTGCGTGTCCCCTGGGAACACAGTGGCCTGCAGGTGTCAGTGGCTACTGCACCCTTGTCATTCTCAGCACCAGGTGAGGAGGTGTTGGTTGTGGGGGGCTGGAGCTACACATGCCCCGCTCCCCTGCAGTTCCCTTTCTGGGGCTGAGTCTCCCGAGGCGTCTTCCACCCTGGTGCCCCAGTCCACGGCCTGAGGTGGGGGTCATTAGATCCACCAAGGAGCCCCAGACACTCAGGGGGAGGGGAGGCCGCCTGGGCTCCTCAGTCGGTTGGACAGAGATGGAGTAAGGCTCTGGGTGCAACCAAGCCTGAGGGCAGAGGCCCCGGCAGCCCCCACTCCCTGACAGCCCCGTGGAGTCTCCACAGCGTGGGGGGTTTCACAGCTCCTGCCTGGCCCCTGCAGCCCTTCCCCTAGGCCCCTGCCCCAGCACCCCCGGCCATAGTCCTCTGTGGAGCCTTAGCTCCCGCCCACCCGCCTGGGCCTCAGGGTCAACCGTGCTCCCATTTCGCAGACCTACGCAGCAGCGGTCTCTTGGCAGCGCCCTGCTGAGCCCGCCCCGCTCCCTCTGGGGCTCCAGGCAGGGTGAAGTGGCGATTCCTGCTCTGGAAGCTGAGTGGTGGGGCGTCCCAGGGCCAGGGCGCACGAAGTGGGTGCAGGGTCCAGTGCGTGCTTCTGTCTGCACTGTCTGAGGGACTCCCGTCTGCATGAGGTCTTGGGGGCCCAGGCGCGGGGAGCACTATGGACGCCCCGCCCCGGGGAGGGGCTTGGGCGCGCCGGGAGCTGTCCCTGGTACCTGGTGCAGGCGGCGCCGGACCACCCACCCCGTGAAGTGGGGGCTGGGACTGGAGTGTGGAGTGACCTAGCGCGGGCAGGTCTTCCACCTGGGCCAGTGGTGGAGGGAGGCCCAGGCCTCAGGGTGGACAACAAGGAGGCCACTGCCCTCAGGCGATGTGAGCACCTCTCCTCCCCTCTGGCCAGTAAGGCCACCAAGGTCCTGGGCCTGGCTCTCCTCCCCACAGGGGTGTCCCCAGTGCAGTGCTCACATGGCCTTCGGGGCACACATGCCTGGCAGACCTCACCCTGGCACCAACTGGACCCCAGGTGCCCAGCCTGGCCAGAATTGGGTGACCTCGGGGAGGGATGTCTGTGATGTCCCCTGTCCTGGCAGCATCTGGGGATGGGACACAGGTGGCCACAGGAAGGAAGGGAGCCCTGAGAGATCCAGGTCCTTCCAGAGGGTGGGTGAGCCCAGGACGGCTTGAGCGCTCCCCCAGCTCCTTCCTCCTATCTCCCCAGCAGGCCTCTGGGCTTCAGGCCTGGGATTGGCCCTGTGGAAAACGGGCAGGGGAGGAGGACTCCGGTGGAGCCTATTCTATAGGAAAGGTCACGTGGAGACGCTCCCTCTCTGCCGCCCCCCTCCTACCTTCTCCTTCCCTAGAACCGCTAGATGGATGTGTTTCAACAGATTCTGAGCTGATAAAATCGTATTTATCTTCGGCTGTTGACACGGAGCCGCCTGGACTTGCCTGCCCAGGGTGCATGCGCCGTCCTGCTTGCAGGAAAGGGTTTGCCCAAACGCCACTGCACCCGTCCCTCCCCACGCTGCCGGCTCCTCTCCGACCCTCCTCTCCTTCCCCTCCTCCCCCGCCCCAGTCCAACATGGGCCCGGCCTGGCTGGGAGCCCTGGGCCTGGCAGGGCTGGTGCGGGGGTGGGCGAGGGGCGGGTGCGGCGCGGGGCTGCTAATTTCCTCATGCCCGCTCCTCGCTCCCCGGCAGCTGGGTGCCCGGCACGGGCAGGTTTGGGCAGGAGGACAGCGGAGAGGTGATAATAACTTGTCTGTCATTTTCCCGGGACGTGTAGCATCTTGCAAACCGCAAATACCGTTAACCAGTGTGGGTGAATCTGTTGCGACAGATTCTGGAAGATGGGGCCTGCGGTGGGGGCTTTTATTTTTTAAATGATTTTTTTTATTGCCCACTTTTATCCACTTTCGTTGCTTGTGTGTGCATGTGTGTGTTTAGGGGCGCGTTGCTCTCCTCTCTAGGGTTACAGGCCTCTTTGAGTCCACCCTCTGCCAAGGCCATGGACCCTTCCTCTCCCTAGAAAAGCTCTTGGAGCTAAGCCACAGAACCCTTGCCATTAAATTCATGGGTTCACAGATGGACCCCCCAAAACACGTGCACGAGCCAGGGTCAACAGCCTGTGGATTAGGGTCCTCCTGGGTCCCTTTCTCCTTCTGAGAGAGGAAGCATATCCTCGGGTGGCAGCCACAGGGCCCCCTCGGTGACAGCCCCCTTCATGGGAGGCTGTGGCCTTCACTGGTGCACAATGTCACTGTCACCCTCAGAGAGCTGCTGGGAGCACAGGCTGGGCTCTGACAGATGTCACAGGGCTGGTCCCTCCCTGCCCCAGGGAAGCCAGCAGCCTGGGGAGGGGGAAAGGACACATGTGGCAATCGCCCCTGTTTCAGGACACCCTGGTGTGAAGCTGGGGCTCCCATGGTCAAGGCAGTGACAACTCACTCACCAGGACACCCACAGCCCACAGGCCAGGCAGATGAGAGGCTCAAGCTAGCTTCAGAATGCCTGTGAGGCCACAGCCAGGGCCAGGCCCAGCACTGCCCAAGAAAACAGGCTGCTGTGAAAGAGCTCCTGGCTGGGGGCTGCCGGCGACAGATGTGTCTGCTGCCAGCCGGGGCTCCCAGGCCAAGAGCTCTGTGGAGGATGAACCAGAGGCAGAAACATCCTCTGCAGATGCCAAGTGATCCTCAGCCATGACGGAGGCCTGGTAGAGCCCCAGAGGCTGTGGACAAGAAACCGCTCCCTGGGGACGGCAGGCCAGGGGCTAGAGGGACCCTCAGGAGCAGGCAGCCTGCCCCACCGTGACCTTGAGCCATGTCCTAAACAGGTGAGCAGCAGCCACACGGGGGACTCTCACGGCCTGGAAGCGCAGCTCCCTGGGAGACACTGAGTGCACCCGCTTCAGCCAAGGCCCAGAGGCCACGAGCCCCCAGACCACAGGAGCTGAAGCCAGCTCGGCCCTCATCCCATGTACAGCTGCCTCTAGGGATCTCTGTCCTGGGCTATGATCAGGGTAGGGGAGGGAAGCAGGTATGTGCTGAGCCCAGGACAGACTTGGTGGCTTTGTCTCCAGTGCATAGTGAAGGCCCAGGAGTCCAGTAGGGGACGAGGGCCACAGCCAGAGGAGGTAAGAGGGGTCTAGTGTGAGGGGAGGCTGGGAGGCAGCATTTGCCCCAGGCATCTGCCTCTGCTGGTGTGGAGACCTGGGGAGACGGTGAGCGCTACCCACCTGCTGGGGAATGGGGCACAGCTACGCTGCCTTCTCCATGGGGCACCCAGGTCCACCCTCATGGCCACATCCACTGCCCATTGGTGCCTGCGCTGTGCGGGACCCTCATCCGACCTTGGCCCTGGGAGGTCAGGCACTGTCACTCCGTTTAGCGACCCAAACCTGCCTGCTAAGCTGGGGTGAACCGGCACCCAGACCAGAGCTGTCTGACCTCCAAGCTCCATCTCCCAGCCCTTTGTCACTGCCAGGCTTGACTTGGGGCCTGGGTTCGGCGTCTGGGCAGAGACCTGCCTTAAGCACCCCTGGGTTCCAGAAAGACTGGGCACTACAGAGGTGTCAGGTGGGACACAGGCTTCATACCCCGTGGCTGGGCCTAAGCTCCTCAGGAGTAAGGGGAACAACAGCCAGGGGCCTCACTTGCCCTGGTCCTGCTGGGGAGGGGTCTCCATGGACAATAGAGACTGAGACTCACACAGACTTCCTTGTGTCTGGCTGGGATTGGGTGGCCCGGCCTGGACAGCTCCAGCCTCTGCTTTGCTGCCGAGATGCTGTGTGAGGAGCTCAGGGCCCAGTCCACACCCGGTCGCCGCTGTCCTGATTCACAGCCGCGGGTGCCCGGGTGGGTGCTATTATCACTGTCACTCTGCCCAAGCCCAGGAAGGAATGAGCTGCCCAGGCAGGGTGAGGAACTCCATCTGCTCTTATTCCAGGACCCAGGTACCCCCTCTGGGGCCTTGGGGACAGAGGGGGTGGCAGGACAGTGCCCTGGGACCATGGAGACAAAAGCTGGGCTTGCAGAGGGCCCTGGAACGCCCACCAGCAGCTGCCTCTCTGCTCTGAAGACCCAGAGTGTTCAAAGCACTGCACTCAGCCTCTGCCCCCAGCCGGGACCAAGCACAGGGTCCTCTGCCCACAACTTGCTTTTTGACAGCGCCATCCTGTTGCCTGGCCTCTCCTCTGGCCTCTGGTAAGGACCTAGCTAGCGGGGCTGTGGGCCAGGCCCTGGAGCTGTCCCGCACTGTCCTGCAAGAGGCCCAGCAGGTTGGCAGCAGACCTGCTCTGCTCACTGCAGAGAGGGCCCCTTAACTGCTGGGGAGGAAACCCCGCCATCCTCGCCTCCACCCTGACTTGTGGCTTTGAGGAGAAGCCAGGATTAACCCAGCCTTTTGAGGCCCGGCTTTGTCAGCTGTGGGGATTGGAAGGGTGCCCCAGGGTCAGTGGGTGCCCTCTGCTCACAGGACACCCACTCTGGTCGCAGCTTCCTGGGACAGCCTTGGGGGCTGGAATTGGTAGCAGCTGGAGATGGCCGGGGACAGTGGAGGGAGGGGAGTAAGCTGTGGACATGGTGGTAGGGCGGTCCCTCTTCAGTTTTTAAGGTAATAGTTGGCTAGAATCTAGGTTTTGCTAAACTTTGTAACTCTTCAGAGTTACAAATGCCAGGGGCAAGGAGAATTTTGGCCTCTAAATCTCTGACCCCCTGCAGAGAGTGGTGTCTCCCCAATGCCAGGTGCAAGGAGTTGGGTGCCTCACTCCAGTGGCATGGCTGGGGGAGGGGTGGGTTTTCAACCCTTGGGGTGGCCCTGGGCTTTAGGGAACTCCCCTGTGCGGTTTCCCCATGGGATCTGACTTCTGCTTCACTGAAGCCTGGAGTGCTGTTTGCTTCTCCACAAGAGTCTTTCTGCCCTAAAATGCGCTGCACCGCTCACAGCCTCTGCAGCCCCGTCACAGCCCCCAGCTGTGGACACCAGCCTCGGCCGCCACGTTGTCTCTGAGCCTCACACTGTCCGCCTGGAGTGCAGAGAAGATGCTTTCCTTTCCAGCCAGGACACTCTGGAATTGTCTGACCCCCTCTTCCTGGGGCCCTTGGAAAAGGGACAGAAAGTCTGGAGGTGGCTCAGGGGCTTCTCTACCCAGAGGCAGGGGCTGGGCCTCCAGGGTCCTTCCAAATACCTTGAGTGTAGCTTCTACTTTTGGAATCTCAGAAAATCCCAGAAGTGACCACTGGCCTGGGGTAGCAGAAACCCACCAGACCGGGAAGCAAAACTTTAACTCACTGCCCAGCTGAGCCCCTCACCTTGCCCCGAGTCCCACGCGGCCCGAGATCCAGGTCACCCAGGACCGCATCTTGGTGTCAGCACTAGGTCCAGGAGAAGCCGGGGACAGTCCTGCCCTGAGGGCCTCTCTTTCTCCCTTTCAACGGGAGCTAGTGGTACTGAGGTCAGGCCTGGGAGGGGCGAAGGAAGAGGGGGCAGGGAGGCACCAGGAGAGGCCGGTCCCCAAGCCTAGCTGCCTGGCTTCTCGCCCGTGAGGCTGGCCAGCCTCGGAGCAGTCCAGTGATAGAGTGTTCCCGAGGGATTTTCCTTTGTCAATAAAACCAAGCAGTGAAAGCAGACAGGGATGGACTCTCCACCCCCAGTCCCAGTTTGATTCACTGGCAAACAGCAGTGGAAGGCTCACGGAGGCCGAGGCACAGCCTGGGCTCCCCCCACACCCTGCTTGGTCCAAAACTTTCTCCCCTAGGGACAGGCAGGTCCCTCTGAGGGGTCAGCACCTCCTTATCGCTGGTTCCCCTGGGGGCCCTGACGGTCATACAGACCTGCCTATGGTCCCTAGGGAAGTAGAGGGTTGGACAGGGGGCAGGGGCTGCTCATGGGGACCTGTCCAGGGACATGCAAGGGCCGGGGGAGCCACCACATGGGCTGCAAGGGCAAGGTTAGGGGTCTGGCTGCTGGGGCCAGGCCCAGCTCCGCCCTCTGCTGACAGGTGACCTTGGTGTGCCCTCTGGGAGCCTCAGTTTCCTCATCTGTAAAATGGGGAGCGTGGGAGGCCCTGCACACAGGGGCAATGTTGCTGCCAATGCTACTAATCAGATGTGCTGGGTCCACAGGGCTGTGGACTGGAAACAAGTCCTAGAAAATAGATGATTCTTCCTGAAACGTAAATTGGATCATGCCTCTCCCACAACAGTCTCACGCCTATGGAAGGGAATCCTGTTCCCTGAGGGGTTCTCTCTCTGTCTCTTCCAAGAACCAGGCAGTGTGGGGTGGGGCAGCAGGACCCAGGGTCTCAGAGCTGGGGCCTCCGCAGCCTCACTCGGGGCCTCCAAGGCTAAGTTCTGTGCCCTCCAGGGCCCAGGAGTGAGTTCCTCTGGCTGCTCCAGAAAGTGGAGAGAGAAGAGCCGACCGGCCCCGGAGGCACCGACCGCAACCCGAGCGGGCCTGCTGGAAGCTCCGTCCCTGCCGCAGATCCCTGCACCGCACGATGTGAACAATTGCTGCAATCTCACCCTAAGTACTCTTGTTTCCCCTAATAATCCACGTTTCATCTCCACAATAAACATTGTTAGAACTCTTCCCTCAGCTTTACGCACATATAATTGCTTCTGGTGCCAGTAAAAGGTATTAATTCCACTCATGCATTCCATAAACTTTTAGGATAACGCAATTGATACCACGATCGTGTTGGGACACCTCCGCTATTATTCTCCCGCTTGCAAGCCTCTGAGGCGCTGGGAAGGTTGCTCCAGACCCATTAGTGTTGACTCAGCCTCATTCTCCCCAGGAATCCTGAGCAAAGCCTTTATGCTTCCCTGAGCATCCTTCCATACGTCCCTCCTGGGGGGGGCTTTCCTAGACGTGGAGTCAGCTCTCCCCCAAGACGAACATGTGCGCGCACGCACACACACACGCACACACACACGCACACACACACGCTGAGTCTGAGAGCAGCTGGAGGGCACTCAGGGGGCTGTGTCCAGTCCCCTGTGTCCATCTCTCTGTCTGGAGGGATACTGGGGCAGCTGGCCATCGCACCTGTGTGTGTCCTCATCATCCTGCCGCAGCAGCCTGCCTCGTGGGCTGTGGGTGGTGTCACTCAGCATGCCCTGAGGTGCCCATAGATGCTGTGCTGGGCCAGGGCTTCCAACCCCACAATGCTTTCCTGCCTCACCTCAGAACCCTGTCCCCAAACTTCCCAAATACCAAGGACAGCCACCTTCCCCGATGAGGCTGAGCTGGGGGCAGAACGGCTGAGCTGGGGTGTCACAGCATCCGATGCCCATCGCCTTGGGCTGTTCCAACAGCTAGAGGAACTCCTGTTCATTCTCCTCCCTGAGGGCCTCCTGGAATCAGCTGTCTGAGCCACTGCCAACCTGCAGGGCTCCCAGGACAGGAGTAGCCAGCAGGGCTCAGAGGCCAGGCCACACCCTGCTGAGAGCTCTGCCCATGCTCTGACCCCACACTGTCCCACAGAGGGTGTTGAACTGGGAGAAGGGTACTGGTGTCACCATCAGCACTGCACTCACAAAGAGCACACGTGTGTGGAGCGCTCCCCAGGCACCCTGCCCTGCCCTAAGAAGTCCCAAGAGCCAGCTCCTTTGTCCCTACCATGGCTGGCAGGCCACACTCTCTCTGCAGGTGAGGATGCCAGGGTAGAGGGGCGAAGGAGCAAGTGCTCCCAGGCAGACCTGGGATCAGGACCCCAGCAGGTGCCAGCTCCACCCTGCAGGGTCCCTCTCACCAAACGCCAGCCTTGCCCTGTCACTGGTCACTGGTTACACTCTCGTGGCTAAACACAAATCCTTCCTCTGGCTCTCGGTTACCCATGACCCGCCTCCTCCTCTGGCTTTCCATGGGTGGGAGCTCTAGAACCCTGGGCAGCGACGGGGGGAGGCCTATGCATGTACATGCATGGCTGTGTGTTTCCATGTGCCTGCATATGCATAATGGACTTGTGTATCCATGCGTGTGCATGCATGTGGGAGGGTGCCATGTCTGTGTGTGTATTCACACATATGCACAGGCCTGTGAGCCGCAGCCTCCAGACCCCTCAGTGCCCAAGGAGATCTGAAGTCTGAGGGAAGCTGCTTAGGACAGATGGACACCCCCGGGGCTGGGGAGACCCATCGTGGGCCTCAGCAAAGCTGAGGTCAAAGACCCCAGTAGCAGCTGTGGTCACCTGGGGACTGGTGAGGGTGATTTTCCTGACTGGGGAGAAAGGAGGGCAGCAGCCAATGTGGAACTGTACTCGAGAAAAATAAGAATTATCCATCAGTTACCAGCCGGCTGGTGTGCTGGGAGCCCAGGGAGCCACGATGCAGAGGCCAGACGCAAGCCCAGGCAGCAGGTCTGGGCAGTGCCCGCATGGTGGGACCCCAGAGCTGGGAGCAAGTGGGCTGCCTGGAGGCCCTGTCCCACACTGTGAGCCGACCACCTGCCTGCCCCTTCCTGGGCAAGGGAAGAAGCCCTGGTGGAGGGGGTTCTGCCCCCAGAGAGCTGAGGTGCCAAAAATCTCATTATCAATGTGTGTTCCACCTCTACCCCCTGGATCCACAGGGCTTCGGAGGAGGAGCCCTGGGTGCAGGCGACAGCATCTTCTTCCCCAGCTCGTGCCCCGACCCCCAGCCCCAGCATCCACAAAGCCCAGCAAGGAGGGAGCGAGGAGGCGTCGCTGCTCCTCTCCTGGGCACCAGGCAGAGCCTTCCCCTCCCCCGGGTGCAACTGACCAGCCAGTCCCGCAGGGCAAGGCCACCCCGTCCTGCAGAACAAGGCAATTGAGACAAAACCATGAAGTCCCTTGAACCTGATGCCACACACCTGGCAGACACCAGGTGTGTGGCAGACGCCCCAGGTGGGGGAAGTCAGCCAGCAGAGGGGTTTGCTCCTGTCCTTCCAGGAAGATCAGCGCAGACCACATGCAGTGCATCCCAAGTACAGTGGAGACCCCACCAGCATCCCCAGACCATGGGAGGAAGGGAGGCAGAGCTCCCACAAGCTGCCTGCCAGGACTTCAAGGGGACACTCTCTGGAAACCACCAGCATCGTAAACCCCAGGGCAGGAGGTCAGTGTCCTTAGAGGGGAGAGAGTGGACTTGGGCAACAAGCCTGAGCGTGGGAGAGAAGCAGTGGAAAGGCTCCCGCTGCTGGAGTGTGCAGGTGAGGATGCCTTGGGGCCTTCTGACCTGGCTTCAGGTGGCCTCACCGGACCTTCAAGTGGGGTGGAGGGATAGTCCTGGTCTCCCTTGCCCCACAGGCAGGTGCAGCTGCCACAGAACCACTCATTTGGGAGGCCCAGGCCAGCATGCCCACCACCACCACAATGAAGACAACACATGGGCCTCCTGCTGCGAGCTAAG